>NC_135502.1:32132405-32432405 GCF_052857255.1 Amblyomma americanum
AAGAAAATTTACCGCGGCGCAAGATTGGCCTCGAGCGTCCTATCTGCCTAAATTTCCTAGAAGTAACTCTTTTAGAACGCCGTTAAGAAGAACTGTTTTCTTTCAAAGCACTGTTTCTCCATGAAGCTCTGTTCAGCGATTAGACACGAACAAAATCAGCATAGAAAAAAACGCACGAAACTGAGTTGCCCAGCATAGTTTTCCTTAAAACATGTAATTAAAACACACGAATCCTGACTTCAATCAGGAAACCCTTCGTTTCGAGCCCGTCTGCGTGCCGAAACATCAAAAATATATGCAAAAATATTTTCCTACCCTTTGCGTGCACGTTTGCCACATGCAACTATATTTACACGCGTTGTTCGCAACTTCAAATTGTTGCAGTCTTGTTCGTCCCTTCTTCAATTCTGGATAACCGTTCGGGCGCTGTGCAGCTGAATCGCAACTTATTACGTTTTATTGGCTCCTCTAACTCATTTATCGTGCGCCAAGGACTCCGCTTAATATCTCCTAGACTATATGCACTTCTAAATCGCGACTGTAGTCGAGCGCGATCAGGGCATAGTTGAGAAAAACGTGGGCGGCCAAAGTGCCTCCGTTCATTCATTTGCGTGACGTGAAACCATCGGCAGCCTGCAATCTCGATCCACTTGAAGGAAACGGTTCGCCCTTGGCTCTACGGCGGTTCGTTTGTTCTGTCTTCATCGTTCTTCGAAGCGGCGGTGGGAAACTAGGAAAAAAAAGTTACAGAAAAGGAAAGGATAAAAATAGCTAAGCGAGCTCCACTGCACATATTGAGCTGTGTGGAAACTAAGATTTATTCATTTCGCGTAAGGCCTTCCCAGTCTTCGTTTCAATGGGCGTGGTCATTGAGGGGGGGTTCATGAAGAGCCGAATATTCGGGAACGTTGATGGCGAGCAGAGGAAACTGATGAGTAAGTAGGCGGGATGGTGTATATGTATAACGAAGGAACGGCGGATTACGGAGTTGAAAAAAAAAAAAAGGTTGGCGCACTATATTTGAGCTCGCTCACAGGCGTGGTGGCATGGCTGCAGAAGCTGCGAGGATCGATGGGCGCTGTCTTGCTTCGCATCTTGAGGGCCTTACGCGTCTAGATGACCTCCTTCGGCACCATTGTCGTGCTTGCGAAAATTCAGCGCGCATAAAAATTGCAAAAATGAAACTTTGTTCCGATTTCACTTACTATACTGAAGCACCTACTGATTTAAAATAGAAAGCATTTCTGTCGAATGTATTGAGAAAAACATTTAATACCTTGTGACGACCAGTCCGCAAAAAGATTATTCAAATTGTGGTATTGATACATGTGATTTTTGTATGTGGGGTCTATTCCCTGGAAGAGACACATGAGCTATGCGGGGCGTCATAGTGGACTGCTCGGAATTAATTAAGGCCACTTGCCGTTATCTAACGTGCGCTGACATCGCACAGCACACCGTTGGTTTTACGCTTCGCCTCGTTTGAATGTGGCCTGCGCGTTCGTGATTCGATCCGGCGACTTTGGGATCAACAGGCGCGTCGAGTGAATTCGAGGCATGATTGAGGCATTAATTACGCCTGAGCCTGCGGCTGCTCTTATGGGGTCACTTTTCATGCTCAAGCACTCGTGCAATTTTGTTTGCAGTAACGAAGGCGCTGCATGAATTCCTAGCCAATGGATGATGTAACAGAGGGTATTGCATTATTTAACGCGTATAGCATGGTTCATCCAGAGAATGCTTGCTACTCAGTCGATTTCCCTAGCTCCCTTATTTAATTCGGCCTCGTGCCCCTCTGAAGGTCGCTTGATGACGATTGCTGGAGCGAATAATAAGATCATGCGTAGTGGCTAGCGTATTTTATATGGAAGACGGAACAACTGAGGAATTTTTAATAACCGCGTGAATAACATGTGCGGGGACGCTGTGCCACCATAACCGAGTGTGAAAGGATGGGAAAATTTGTTCAGGCCGGTTAGCCAGTGGAGCTCCAAGATGTTGCAGTGGAGTTGAAATTCCATTCCAGCAAATAGGAAGAAAAGCTTATGACTGATATACGCCTGACGTTTCCTCCTCTTTCTACGAGTCGGCGCATACCTTCTGTGCCCCCCGAAACGATCTAAGAATGATATTTAGATTTGTCCAGGTGTATTCGTATTCACTGCGAAAGAAACATCCCACCTTCACTGAAGAAAAACTAAGCTGAATTATTTCCGCCCATGTCAAGCGCAAGAACGGCGATTGACAGTTACTTTCTCGGGCTGTAGTAAGTGGGAAAAAAACCTGGATCTTGTATGGTACCCGAAGCGCTAGCAGCAAGCAGTGGAGTATAGTATTAAAGCACAAAGACATATCCGCTGGTCATGGCAAAAGGAGCCTGTGGAGGAAAATCAAGGTAATGATTTCTTTTTTTCCCAGTGTGCCGTTGAATGATTAACAGTGAAAGCAACGATGACAGGAGCCTACTGTGCCCGTGCGCTGTTGCGATTGGGTTATACCAACAAAGAAAGCTAGATTATAGGCTGAGGCAAAAAAAAAATTTCCTTCGTGACGCAGCACCTGCCAAACACGTCGCACGTTGTGCAAGGCACTGTACGGGATTACTGGATCCAAGAATGCGAATCTTCAGACCCTGACCCTTGTGATGTCTTTTTCTGTCACCACTCGAACGAGTACCTTTGAGGACAGAACTTTCTTGATAAGGATGAGCTTAAAACGGCAGTTGAGCACAATTTTCGAGTGTGCGATGAAAAGTTTTTTCTTCATGAATCATCCCCGCCGCGGTGGCTCAGTGGTTAGGGCGCTCGACTACTGATCCGGAGTTCACGGGTTCGAACCCGACCGCGGCGGCTGCGTTTTTATGGAGGAAAAACGCTAAGGCGCCCGTGTGCTGTGCGATGTCTGTGCACGTTAAAGATCCCCAGGTGGTCGAAATTATTCCGGAGCCCTCCACTACGGCACCTCCTTCTTCCTTTCCTCTTTCATTCCCTCCCTTATTCCTTCCCTTACGGCGCGGTTCAGGTGTCCAACGATATATGAGAAAGATACTGCGCCATTTCCTTTCCCCCAAAAAACCAATTATTACTATTATTCATGAATCAGAGAACTTCGGAAGTGATGTGCGAATCATGCTTACATTTGTGGAGCTGGGTGAAAAAACGAAAGATCTTTTTTTGGCCCTGGAGTTCATTCTATGCTGAGGCTTTAAATTATAAAATACCTCTAAACACTTCTTTCTGCTGTAGCCTTTCTTTGTGTTAGCGCCTCGCATTTTTGGGTTATGTAGGTGGAGAAAAAACAACCAACCGGTCATAAGGGTGAGTAGTGCCAAATTTCGTTAGACCACTTCTTGGCTATTCTCAGGTCAGTATCTGTAATCGCTAGGTGGAAAACTTCTAAGAAATAGCAAAGGTTAAAACTTTGACCTTTTCAAAGCAAACATCAAACTGTTAGTTCAACCGACTTTACAGTAGTGCACGTGCACATGGAAAAAGATAGACTTATGCAATACAGTCGAAGATTCGCGGTGTTCACTGCGATCAGTCACTTTCAGGCAGTCGAAAAATTCCGAAATATTTTCTGGTAATTATCACTTCTTTCCAAAATGATACACAAAATATTGTCACTAAGAAGACAAAGCTGGCTGTGGCGCGGAACAGAGCGCTCGCTCTAGGCAAGCGGCCATTAAAACTCCTCATTACCATCAGTATTCACGTCTCGTTATCGAGCTGGACGCCACGTAGC
The DNA here is from genome assembly GCF_052857255.1 of Amblyomma americanum. Taxonomy (NCBI): domain Eukaryota; kingdom Metazoa; phylum Arthropoda; class Arachnida; order Ixodida; family Ixodidae; genus Amblyomma; species Amblyomma americanum. The sequence continues at coordinate 32,136,150 of NC_135502.1, forward strand.
AATATCAGGGAATCAGCTTATATGTACGGCTTGGCATGATTTCAGAGCATCGGCTGTTTCCACATTTGCTTGGCACTATATGCACCTGACCCAGTGTTAAAGATTTAAAACCTCTCGCTGGAACATGCCCATGCTTAGTTTTGAGCGGCGAAGAACTGTAGAGACGAAAGTGTACCATTGTTTTGTACTTTCCACGCCAGTTATGAAGATACGGGAGTTGAAAACAGTATAAATTTTACACATTTCATTTGTCGGGCGTCAGGCCGCAGATGTTTGCCGTTAAAAGTAAACGAAGGTTCATGTTAGAATAAAAAGAAAATTATCCACAACTGGCAAATCAAGGCTTGCGATTTCAATATGTCTGGTCGACAGTTGACTGCCTACTTAGTTTGTCGGTGTAATAGAATAATAAGGCAGACAAAAGTGAGATTTTCGCCACCTGAATAGCAAATTAAAATCACCCATATAAACAAAAAAACCGCAAAAGGACACGTAGGTTGGTCCAGTATTCATTTAAGTAACCAAGGAATTATTTCTCACAGATCATGTAAAGCAAGGTAGTAAAAAAAATACTTGCATCTGCCACTCAAATTAAACTCTATGCACTGAACTTTCATCAAATAACCAAGAGAATCAAGTGACACTTAGATATCGCAACAAAAATGCCTCTTGCATAGCAACTAAACCGAAAGAAAGCAGGTCCTCTTAAATCGAACTGAAACGGCAACTTGAATAACCCAATCACGATGAGCCTCCACATCAATACGCACTGTCAAAAGAGGATGGGCACACTATTAGTTGCGCGGGATTTCTTATGCGGATGTCCATAACTTCTTTTCTTTTCCCTGCCGCATTCATTCTTCACTATGCTCTTTTTCTAAGATTTTGTTCAATACAAGAGCACGGTTTGTAATAGATTAGGGTGTTCATGCAAAGAAGAACCGGACAGCCCTATATATGCCTGCCTACCAAAATCTAGTAGTTCTGGGAACTTTAATATCGAGCGAGGTATCAGTGGCTTGGATCACTTGTGGCTTGATTTTTGATATCTTCTCTTCACAGTTTTATTCCGAACGTTTTGCGATTTTTAGGGCTGAAATGAATAAAAGAGTGCATATCAAGGCGCTCTGTTCAAGAACTGCAGCGCATTGTTCTTGACTACTCAATATTTTATTTTCTGAACCGACGTCTACCGGAAAATGAACTGTACGCGTATTCGGAAATGAGCACCGAATGAATCGACGAAAACCCAGGAACAATCCGGGAAAACGGGCTCTGACAAGAAAGGGCGGGAGACAAAAAATAAAGGCAGAAAAGGAGCGTAGAGACCGCTTACTCTGTCAGGCCGCAAATTCCATTACTTCGTGGTCTGATCAAGTTAGCGGCGACCCGCGACCAACGTATTTTCGTTTCGCACGTGAGATCGCTTTCACGCTTTTGCGCTCATTTTTTCCTTTCTTTCGTGACTCCTTTTTTTTTTTGTCCTGTCTCTGAGAGCCGTTCGTTACCTGGAAATCTGCTGAGCGAATGCCAGATCCGCATCAGGCCCTTCATAGTTGCTTCTCTTCGGAACACGTATAATTGGCCTAAGAATAGCGGTGTGCCCTAAGCACACGCGCCACTCATAAAAAGAACAACTTTGTCCGCGCTTTTACCGCGTTTCTCGCTTGTTTAGCCAAGTAGACGACAGGGAAGGAGATTTGCGTGCCGAGAAAGCCATAGTCGATATGTCCTGCGTTGGCGTGCCTATGGCGCTTGCGCCTGCTAAAGAAAAAGAGATGCAATGAACTATAGCTTTCCTTCCATGCTTCGCGCACTCCTTTCGTTGGTTTCTAGTACTCTCCTCCTGTAGCTAGACTGAAGCCTCATGACTGAATTCATACTGGAACGCTTAAAACTTCGTGGATCTGGACGCTACATATACGAGATCGTCCCAACTCTGCTTGAAGCGTACCGCGCAGTGCACGGCGAACCGCCTTGTCAACATATGCAAACAAAGTACGTCGACTACTAATAGTTAAAGCGGCAACAATGCACCACGGCACCTTGTGTTTTCCACAGTTTTAGGTGCTGAACACGGATGCGTAGGCATGTCCCAGACTGCTTCCAACCAGTAAAAGTGCGTGCAAGAAACACACGTCTCTATGCCATAGGCATCTTATACTGTACCATCAAGGAATATGCGAACACAAGGCACAATAAACAATTGCACAAAAAATAGGAATTTCTGCCATTTCCATTCGTGCTAGCAATGAGGTTTGGCCTTCGTTACCGTGTAAGCTTTCCAGCATTGCATGATTGAGTCGTTGAAGGCTCATGGACATAATGCATTGTGCTTCGTTTTCGATATCTCTGTCATACTAAACACACCAAGGACATATGAAGTGAAATCTGCCAGGAAATATTGAACACACATAACAGGTGTCGTGGTGAGGCAGCATGGCAAGCAGTACTTGCTCCAGTTGTCTGTGCTGCCTGGATAATTCTCCAAGCACTGGTAAGAAGAGAACAGATAGATGAGGAGCAACAATTTTTTCGTTTAATACATTTCTGTACTTACCTAAGAGTGGCGCTTTTTTATTTTATTCACGCACCCTAAAGGCCCTTTTCAGGAATTACACAGGGGGGGGGGGGGGGGGTGTACAGTTAAAAATAAACAGTACTCCCCACATAGTTCTACCAGCAACACAAATCGAATACAACAGCCAAAATCGAAGAGTATAGAAAATTTGATGTTGAGCATATGCAGGAAATTGCAAATTAATTCGAGGTTTATCTATAAAAACATGGTTACTTATAAGTTCATAAGAGAAACTTGAATGAACAGGGCACGAATTTCAGTGCTTTATTTTCGTATTTCTCCTTTCGCTTTCCGTTTTCACCGAGCTGAAGCCAGGACGACAACAGAAATTTTGCGCTCTTCCCTTCTACATCAGAACGCCGCTACACGTGGCAAAAATATTAAAACTGAATTTTAAACCAGCTGTTATTCCCTCGCTGCCGCTTGTCTATGTATGAAAATCCGCTTTATCAAAAAAAAAAAAGCTTGTAGTGGTTTCTGGCTAGGAAACATGCGGCAGTTCAGTTCGTCAGTGTGAACAAATTCAAAGGCGCCAATATCCAACCCCGATGATAGCGAGAAAGAGAGTGAATTCCTCAGAAAGAACTTTATGCATTGTAAAGTAAACTTAAGTTACACGAGAGTTCTTTGCGGACCTGGCAACAAATTTCCACTTGTTGAGTTCTTGCGGCGTCATTCGTCTATGGACATTGGACAAAATCAACTTAGGCGTGTGTGCACAGCAACGCTCTGTTTTGAAATGGGATAACGCTTTCTTGTGATCGCCCATATGCAGCTTTCAAGCTGCTCGCATTGTGTGTGTTTATACATGTCAAACACTTTCACATTGCGAAGGTTTCTTGTAACCTATAAAATATTTACGGTTGTACAGTATTTGCCAGTCATAATCAATTTCAACGCTAGTGTAAAGACCTAGCCTCGTCGTAGCCACAAGCAAGTTCATCATGCTCTGCCCGTGCACGTTTGTCCTGCAGCAAGTGGCCAGTAAAATTAAATCCCCAACGCGAATGCCTTCTTTTTGTTTGCCTCATCCCCGTGTGATATTCAACCTGCAGTAGTCGCCCGCTAAGTGACTGTCTTGATGACAGCACGAAATGAAGCCTTTGCAGCTTGATTGCTTCTAGCTGGTGTCATTTAGAAACGACAATGCTGCCTCTCTGCTTTATATGATTTGTGGTAGAGCCTCACGAAAGACGTTCCGACAGATTGATGCAATAGGCTCAACGAAAGTTTCTATAGAATTACACTGATCAAATTGTTTGTCCGCTTCCTATCCTTGGCGGTGCGAGCTTTCGACAGCATTCTAATAACTTGATTGGATCGGCTGCTGGAGCAATTGTAACCAAATGGAACCTTTGGATCTCCGCCTTGTAGAGCCTGAGCAGCTCGCCTAACGTCCGCTGTGCGCTTCTCTCACATTACAACCTTGCTCTGAACGCGCACACCTTGCCTCATCGTAGAGGCACCGTAGTGGAGGGCTCCACAAATTTCGTCCACCTGGGATTCAGTAACGCGCACTGACATCGCACATTACATGGGCTTATAGCATTCCACCTCCATCGAAATACGACCACTGTGGCCAGGATAGAACCAGTGTTTTTTCAGCTCAGGTGCCGAGCACCATAACCACTGAGCCAGCTCAGCGGCTGACATTCTTGTTTCGAGTATTTTTATAATGATTACAATATTTTCTGAGAGAAATATGTTCAGTTCCTCGTTTTTTTTTTTTGGCCTTACAAATTTCCGAAATTTTCACATCTATGGTTACCGCCATAGTTAGCGCGCTTGTAAAAGGTGATGTGTCTCGGTTTTATAATTCGTCCGCGACGTATAGGTAATATTAAATTCATATTTACAAGGTGAGAAAAATAATATCTGCTAATGCTGGCCATCAGTCTTTGAACAATACGTGAGAATTACAAAAATAAATTGATTTTATTCCTAGGCTACTTCTCTTCAAATGTACTGCTAAATGCATTTCTTTTTGCGAAGGTATCATTTTTTCTTTCCAATGCTTCTCTGACAACAATTACGCTTTTTTTCGTTGTTCAAGCCAGATATTAACTAAATCTCGGTTTCAGTGGCCTGTGTGTGCGCAAAAGCCGGACTAGTAAGAGCGTGATGCAAGTTGGATTATGCAGATGTAATTACGAAGAAACGACATTGATCCAATTATCGTAATATTTTTGGTACTTAGCGAAAGACCACACGTCAAAACCTTTGAACGGTTAAGCATTCAGATACGATTATTTTCAATCTGCTGCATCAGAATTGTAGATACAAAAGAAAAGACATTAAAGTGTCGTAGTATTACGGTTGATTATAATAAAGTATTCTTCATGGACAGAAAACTGTCACCTTTATGAGAAAGAGAAGGAGACCACCTGGACTAAGACAATGCACCTGGCCAAGCGAAAAATGAAAATTTCTGATCACCTTTTTACGCAACGCTTCCGGTTGTTTGTCAAAGAGTGAAACGGTCATCAACCACTAGCTAACTCATTATAGTTTAATCGCTTGAAACGAAAGAGAATAAATGCATTTGAGGCTAACGTCTCATTTATATTTTTATGAAAATGTCTCTAAAAGAAATTGTCGACATGTGCAGTATTGTGATTAAGTTCTTTCATCAGGAAGGAATAACTTTTCCATAAAATACATAGCAAGCTGTTTCTAACCTGCCGCTGGATTTACTGGGAGAAAGCAGAAGCTAGAGTTTTGTGTGTTAGCGCCCGTACTCTCGACAATGAGTTCTGCTGCGTACAGAACTACAAAAACTTACCCCCTTTTGGAAATGTAAAATTCAGTTTGAGTAGCTAACTGAAGTGTACGACATTAAAAAACTTTTTCTTTAAAAAAAAATATCAGGAATATAGAAAACTATTTGCTAATTTTGTTTATATTACCATGCCATAATGCCTTCTTATTGCACCAGGATTTTTAAGGGCATGACTGTTTGCCTTCAGTTCAATTTTCATTTCTGGTTTTCATTTCTGGCTTTCCGTCAGTTGTAAGTTATTATTAACTTGCTGTCATTTTCAGGTGGCATATTGCGCGGTTACATGTTTACTGCACATTTTAATAAGCAATGGGCGGAGTGTGAGGTTAACATAACTTCATCAAGACTGCTCAAATAAAAATTATAGCGGGCACAGCTATGAGATGAAACGCCATCAGCTTTTACTGTATTTCAGAGTAGTGCAGTACACGTCTTCACAAGTTTTGAAGAGATGGAGGTTTAGACAAGCTTTGATTTTTAAATTTTCGCAGGAGACACGCCAGAACGACCAACGAAGTTTCCGAGAAAGACATCGTATGCGCGAGCCTAAAAGACTCTTGACCAACTGTCACCGACATTTATAGTGATGTGGCCAATTTACCAGGCTGTACAGTAACTCCATGGACGGTGAGACGACATTTGCAATGTGCTGAGCTAAATATCAGAAGCCCAGCTGAAACTGTGTACATATTTGAAGATAATGCAATTTCCATGGTGGGATAGGTAAAGCAACACAAGGTATGGATAAATGTAGAATACGTTTAAACAGTTTATGATGTTTAACGTCGAAAAGCGACTCACGCTGCAGCAGTGGAGGGCTCCGAATAATTTTGAACATCTGGATTTTTTTTTCTAAGCCGAAGGGCCTCTCGCACTTTGCCTAATCGAAATCCGACTGCCGAGGCCTTAATTTAACCCGCATCTTTCAGGCTAGCAACCGACCATAATAACCGCTGACCCACAGCGGCGGCATAGGTGACGAATAAAAAAGTGCAATTATTTTAAGCGAATTGAAGTTTTTGCGTGCACGAATGATAGAATTCGTTAGATACGTCGTCCCAAACGCAATTTATAAGTTCTTCGTTATCGCCCCAACGTTAAACCACAGAGGCGAGAACGTTATGTTACAGAACTGATTCTCTGCTGGTGGAGTTTCTCTCCTTAACTGAATTCAAGGTACCATGAGGGACGAGGATGATCAGAGCATTCTTGAAAAGGTTATGCTTCTGTAGGCACGCAAGAATCTGTATTTGGCTATGTCTTCTAATTGGGATTGGACCTGCTGCTCTCCATCGTTCCTCCGCCACTCAGGAGTACTCTGCTATGTGACTCCCGCACCGCCCTCACCCGCCTGCAGTGCAACGGCCGTGGTACCCCACTAGTGCGCGGCATTCGCGCAAGCATCGAATGCCTAGCGCAGAAAGGATGTGTTGTGCGTGCACAGTGGGTGCCCGGCCATTGCGGCATCGCTGGCAACGAGGAGGCCGGCGAACTCGCAACCACCGCACACCAACTACCTCCAAGTGAATTGCCCCTTGCGCTGGAGGACGTGCGTGCGGTCATCCAGGACTATCTCCGACGGCAGCACCCCGACCCATGCATCGCCGGAGGTGAGCGCATCGCCAGCATCAACGGCTGCCGCGCTCTAACGCGGTCGCAACGCGCTGTGATCCTCCGCGCGCGCATTGGCTGCGTGTGGCCCGGGGAACGACGGGTGCGTCACGCAATCGCGACGAGTCATGTGTGTGATGGGTGCGGTGCAGTGGAAACACTGGAGCACCTGCTCCTTTGCTGTGCTGCGTTCGCCGACGCTCGTCGTGATATACTCATAGCCTACAGGGCGCTGGGCATACTCCCAGACTCGTTCAAGACGCTATTGTGGCCGCAGGGCAGTGCGCGCGCCCGTGAGCAAACCATGGTGAGCCTCTGTGCATTCCTCGAACACACGGGCTTGACGTCCCGTCTGTTCTCCGTCAGGTAGTTACACGAAGTGACCGAACGCTCCGCGAGTTCTACCTAGGATCATTAACAGCTGGGCGCCCCACCCCAGATGTGATGTGCAAAGTGTTGTGCGCGCGTGTTTTTATTTTTATTTTTTCTTTCTTGACTGTACATCGCACAACCTGGACAACTTTATTGTTACCCTCTGTAAATAGTGTATATATGACCACTCCCTATGTCCTTCCTTGCTGTCCCCTCACCTCTTTCATTTCACTTCTTCATACTGCCTACTATCCTTTATTTCCGCTGCCCCAGCTCAAGTGCCGGCGCCACAGTGATGGCAGATGCCGGGGTTAGCAAAAATCTTTTAACTTCCATTTTTATTATTATTTTTTAATAAATACTGACTACTACTACAACTACTAGTAACGTAATTACAAATCGAAGCACTCTTCTTTGCCTCTGAAATGTATGATGAAGAAAACGGTGGGCCTTACGGAATGACTAAGATGAGTTGCTGAGCCTATTTGAATTGAATCTCTTTGGATAAGCAACGCCCACCGTCTGAATCACAAAAAATTCAGATGCGTGCTGTAAAAATCAAGAATCTGCGTCAAAAGTGGGTAAACATGGACTAGACGTTCACTGGCACCTTCTTGAACTCCATGCTTCGGCGGAGTCAAGCAGTGATCGGCGGAAAAGGTTTGCGTGTGAAGTACTCACGTATTAGGTTGTTGTGGAAACGCATTTTTGGAACCGCGGCCTCATTTTCTAATAGAAAAAAAAAACTTATAGTAGCCCAGACCTTCTCACAAAGCAGGAAGCAGTTCTTCGTTAAGTTTGCTATGGGAAGAAACTGTCGCTTCAAGTCTTGATTAAGAATTGGTTGCTAGTGTGTAAAAATTCTGCCATTGTTGTCTCACCAACCCAGATTCTGAATTTTAGTGCGCTAAAAAAGTTAAATAAGAAAGCTAAAATATCTTGTCGCTTTGTTTACTACTGTATGTGACATCTCGTAATTTAAATCAACTGCTTGTTTTGGAGGTGGCAGATTCTAATATAATGACGTATCAGAAGGCAAACATCAGTAAAATGTAACATGTGGGCGCAGCACCGACATCCCTCCATTTCATTGTGTTGTGAGTGAAGCTGACGAATATTCATTGAAAATCACCTTGGCAGGAATATTTTTAGCTCTGAATTAGCATGTTCGGAGAAAGACCTCTTCTTCTCTAAAAAGGTCATTATGCTTCGGCATACATTTCTGACACCTTCTTAATCTGTTATTTTTATCCACACAAGCACAGAGACAGCATCAAAGAATTTCAACCTGCGACCAGTCTGACATCGCGCTGTGGAAGACAAGGAAGAAACTTCACGATGTAGAAAAAAAAAATCCTTTATTTATTTTACAATTTGCGTTCGTGTATGCTAGAAATTCCAGAAAAACGGTTTTACGAATGTGACTAACGCAACTAAACAATCTACGCCAATCATGAGGAAAACCGGAGCAAAACTTTATAGACACAGCAATTTCCTCTGAAAAAATGTCGAACTTAAAACTCTTTGAATTAGAGATTACGTGATAGGACATGCATTACAAAAGTAAGCACTATGCATATGTGTTTTAAATCCGTCCCATTCATAGTTCTAGGCCGTCTGTGAACGAAGATTAGGTTAGGTTCGGTTAAGACAGGAAAGTCACGGTAATTTCCTGACTCTGGATGCGCAAACTAGTGGAGCGTGCTCAGAGAGAGAGAGAGAGAGAGAGAGTGGGGGGGGGGGGGCAAGGAAGTAAAAAAATTTAGAAGGAAATAAGCACAAGTACCATCCACACATGTCGTAGGCTGACCGTGGATGGGTCGAATTCACTTGTGCCCATGGCTGTGGTGTCGCAACTCTCCATTCGCCCGCAAGTTGTAGTCCCGCAGCAGAAACAAATATAAATATATTTGTGAAAAAAAGATCCTCGACAAACTATTGCCGCATAATGACTTCAAATCCCACTGCACAAGCAGCACTTGTTTGTTTTAGTATCATCTTTTTTTTTCCTCCAAGTTTTTTCGACACGAAAACGGCTGTCTCGCTCAAGCAAGCCCCTGTTCATGGCGCCAGAAGCTTTACTGTCTCCACCGCAAACAATCGCGGGGAAGCGTTTCGGAACGTGCCACACCCCCTGCTTATTACCCTCGAGCGGAAGACAAAAAAAAAGAATTCGGTCCAATGCACACTCCCAGGCCACGTCAGCCCTCGCGTCCCCGAACCCCCGTTGCCCTATAGGCGCGCCAAACCACCGACTCAATCCCTTCGAAACAGCTTGTTGCCGCAGTGAGAGAAATGGTCGAGTGTGGCGGGCGGACATTAGGCTATGAATCTGCGGAGTCACGTCGTGCGAAAGAACACTGCGAAAACGAACTTCACTTCCATACCTCGATACTCCCTTCCGCCGAGCCGTTTCGCGGTCACAGCGCCCTATAGTCTCGATGATTCCGGCACGAAACTGAATCCCAGCTCAGACGGCGTAATCACGGAGGAACGCCACATATCACACCGCGGCGTGAAAAAGAGAACAAAAGAGCCAAGCCTCTGCCATGCGGCATTTCAGGCTCGAGTCGCAAGCCTGAAGAATAAGGCTCCGCCACCACTCTGTACGCTATGCTCATCGCACGCCTCTTGCGTTGCCAGGCAGAATGGCCGCGGTGCGCACGGCAGTAAGAGACTCATGCTCAGAAATAAACAACGCAAAGCGTCCCAGAGATATAAAGAATGCAACAATATAGTGCTGACTCGGACATCTCCTCGATTGCCCCAGCCGGCAGCTGCACCCGCTGCCCCCTGAATGTACGTCACGTGCAGAAGGCCAGCGGCAGACATCGCCGTTTCCGGTCGGACCCTGTTGTCACCCCAATCTTGCTTATACGCCTCGACACTAGTCTGAAGCCCTTGTCGCTACCAGCAGCCTCCTACTGTAGTTTGTATATTTTTTCCTTCCATGTTCGCGTGTTTCCAGGGGCTCATGTTTTTTATCATTACCAGTGTACGTGTAACGATTGTTGGGCTCGTTTCTGTCTGCCAGTATATTTCTGTTTACATACATATATATGATTGCTTTCCTCTTCCTCTAGCTGGATATAATTTCGCCCTTGCAATTTCTTTGCTGCACTAAACTATTTCTCCTAATATTGCCGCCTGGCGTCCGGGTTTACGTCGGCGCTCGTAAAACCACGCGTCTAGCCGCTGTTGATGTAGCTGCACCAATCAGGAAGTCGTTGACTCAGGATATTTAGGAGAACAAATATCAGAACGGATTCTTATACCAGCAGAACTTAAAAGACAGACTTTGCAATTACGGTTAGTTTTGGATGGCTGCTTTTTAAATTATCTCCTCAAACCAGAAACTGTTTCTTCTTCCGCAGCTTGGTTAACTTCTCGTTTTTCCTGGACATTTGCAATCCCGAATAATAACTGGATTAAGCGAATGCTTCCCGTATTTTTCATGAGTGTACATTCTACCAGCAGCACTCATTTCAGTTAAATAACAGCAAGTGTGTTCAATCAAGCAGTGCAGAGTCCGCCAAGCTCACAACAACACACAGAGGGAAAGCTTAAAGTTTTACTTGACACGCGCAGGCTTCAAATAGTGTCTAGTCTAGAAAAAAACCTTAAGGTTCGTGTTAAAGAATAGGCAAACATCCAAAATTCACTAAAAACTTACATAAAAAAAGCACGAAGGGACGAAAGATAACATGAATAGCGTAACATTGTTTACAGTACTGTGTGCAGAACACAGTGGCGTGGTTGAGAAGAACAGTTTTTTCTTTAAGGCTGCTTTACGGGGGCCCAATGGGGCCTCCGTAAAGTTACAATGGGGCCCAGTGTCACCACAATGATGACGTTTGTCTTGCAGCAGTGTCGTGGCCCCCGCATTCTTTTAAGCGCTTCCGTGCTGTACTGGCGTACCTTGGGCGTCTCTTGCTACTTGGCGGCGATACTGAAGCTAATCCCGGACCTATGACCAAGGCACAGGAAGACAAGCTTGGCTATCTGGCTGAGGTAGTTGCACGTCTAGACGCTGGACATACGTATATCCTCGAAGTTGTTAACAAAGTTCTAAGTATTCATATTACGCTTAAAACTGACTTGGAAGTCCTATGCAAGCGCGTCCAGGAGCTTGAGCCAAAGGTCGGATCGTTGTCAAATGTCCCAGCCGCCGTGAATGTTGATCAAGGAATTTGTAAAATGCAGGACAAAATTGACGACCTTGAAAACCGCGCTCGAAGGTGTAATGTACTCTTCTTTGGTATCGAGGATGCTGACGTGTCTGAAAACTGGGAGACCTCGGAACGTCTCGTTAACGGCTTTTGTACAGAGAAGCTTGGTGTCACTGCTTCTTCCATCGCCAGAGCTCATAGGCTGGGTCGCTTTTGGTCTGACAAATGCGGCCCTACACACTAAACAAATTCTCACCTTTAAGGGTGCAAATCAGCTGTCCCCAGACTAACACCCTTTTGGGTGTTAAAAAGGGTGCAGAGATCAGCACCCTTAATACAGGGTGCATAACATGAAAGTTTAGAGGGCGTGCATCAGTCGAAGGATTTTACTTCATAGGTGGATCAATGTGGAGCACCTTTCCAACATGCATTCGTAGAGGTGTTATGGAAAAATAGTACCCTTTATTGAGGGTGCAACCATTACATCCTCTAAAGTATCATTAAGTGCACCCTTCTTTAAGGGTGCTGATCTCTGCACCCTTTTTTAGCACCGAACAATTGGGAAAGGGTGCTCGTCTGGGGACAGCTGATTTACACCCTTAAGGGTGAGAAATTGTTTAGTGTGTACAATTGCCAAATTTTTTAACGACAAGGATGTAGAGGGAGTGACAAGTATGGGCTTCAAGCTAAACAACAAAAGTTACAGCATTTCGCGGGACTATTCTGAGGCCGTCCGTGTACAACGTCCCAAGCTTCTGTAGTTTGGCAAGACGATTAAAAAAGAAGGCGACCTTGTGCGTCTGGTTTTCAACATGCTTTTTATCAATTATGATAAGTATGAGTGGGACACTACTGCTAATCAGGCTGTATGCGTCACACGGCGCAGTGAGCAATGACATCGCTCACGCAGTCATTCGCATGGCAGTTGTCTACATTCTTCGTCATGCCAACGTCCGTCTGCATGTGTTAATAATGTTTGCTTTCTGTTCACCAACATCCGAAGTGTCTTGCCGAAGAGCGTCGCACTTTCATCACTCATTGATTCATGCTCGCATCACTGGTAGCTCTTACCGAAACGTGGCTTAATGATACCATTCATTGAAATTGTATTTTAGTACAGGGATCATTCTATAACTTTTTTTAGGTGTGATAGGAACTCTCGTAGAGGAGGCGGCGTCCTTCTCCTTATCAGAAAAGAAGTTATGGTTGTACCAGTCACTGCTCATTCATTTCTCGAGTGCGTTTTCGTCACCGTGCGGTGTGGGGCAACTAGCATAATAATTGGTGTTTTTTATCGTCACCCTGACTTAGTAGCAGGCTTCTCGGTAGAATTTTCTCGAATTCTGGGTGAGGTGTGTACACGTTTTTCTAAAAGTAAGTTGATCATCTTCGGCGATTTTAACTTCCCTAGCATTAACTGGCTCTCATTAGCGGACCCTCCAAGTGACACTGAAGCCTATGCGTTTTTACACTCCTGTCTTGATTTTTCATTAACGCAGCTCGTTCATCTGCCTACGCGATCCACTACTAGTACTGCTAACATTTTGGACCTTGTGTTGGCAACCAATCCCGACATTTGCTCCGACTTAAATCATCTGGACGGACTTTCTGATCACACCATTATAACCGGCAGTCTTTCTTGCTCTTTTAAGGAAAAGAGGATAATAACCAAACAAATCCGATGCTACAACAAAGGAGGCTATGTAACTATTAGTAACAAACTGCAGCTTTTTTGGAGTTCCTGGATGATTATTTATCTCGTTCTGTCGAAGATAATTGGACACTTTTCAAAGATACCCTCACTAATCTTATGAATACATTTATTCCAGTAGTTGCCATCAAAGATAATAAATCTTCACCTTGGTTTTGCTAATCAGCTTCGTCGACTGAATAATAAAAAGAAGCGCCTTTACAGACAAGCTGTTAAGAAGGATTTTTTAAAGCGCGTAGACAAAATACAAGGAAGCCGACAAGCTGTACCAAACGTCCCTCAAGTTAACCAGACGCCACTTTTTCAACAAGGACTTATCATCTATGCTAGCAAATAACCCTCGCAGATTCTGGAAAGTGATCAACCCTAATAACAATCCTGACATAATTCTTACTGATGATGATGGGATCCCATTTCCTGAAGCCCAGTGTGCCCAGCTATTTAACGACGCTTTCTGCTCCGTATTCACTAACGAGGACGTCTCGTCAGCGCCCAGCTTAAATAATCTTCCTAACTCCTAACATATCAATGTCCGAAATATTAGTCATCCAAACTGGTATATTATGCCCACTAAAAAACTTCAGGATTTCTACCAGTTCTGACCAGCATGGCTTCAATAATAAGATACTTAAATGCGCATCGCACTCCATTAGTTCAATAATAACCGCCCTGTTCTCTCAATCATTATCATCTGGTCTCATACCTCATGACTGGCGTATTGCTAAAGTGATACCCATTTTCAAATCAGGTAATCATTCATCTCCGCTAAATTATCGTCCTATCTCGCTAACAAATGCTTTCAGCGAACTTCTTGAACACGTCATTCATAGTCCAATTTTTCAGTACCTGGAAAACAACAATCTTATTTTCAAATACCAGCACGGTTTTCGCAAGGGCTTCTCTTGTGACACTCAACTTGCCGGATTCGTTCATGATTTGCACTCATCCATCGACGTTGGCGGTCAGATTGATGCCACTTTTCAGAATTTTTCACAAGCATTGGATCGTGTTCCTCATCATAGGCTTATACTCAAACTAACTCAGTTGACTATTCACCCCTCTGTTATTGCTTGGATTGCGGACTTCCTCAACGCTAGACTTCAGTTTACCTCCATTAACAACTACAACTACTCGTATTCTAAAGTCACTTCCGGGGTACCACAGAAAGCATTCTTGGTCCCCTCCTCTTTCTAATATATATTAATGATTTACCTAACGCTGTGTCTTCTCGACTTAGGCTCTTTGCCGAGGATTGCTTAATATACTGTAATATTGTTGCTATCACTGACCAACAATGTTTGCAAACTGACCTGGATCCAGTAACCGCATGGTGCACATCTTGGCTTATGCCACTTAATACCTCTAAAACTAAGCTTTTGTCTTTCACTCGCAGCTCTCGCATTCCAACAGCTTATTTCTTAAACAACGAATCTGTCGAACTTACAACTACTTACAAATACCTCGAAGTTCACCTGCAATCAGACTTAACATGGCTCCCACATTAATCTAATTTTAGCATCCGCCAACCGCTCCCTCGGCCTACTAAAGCATAACCCAAGATTGGCTCCCCTGCACCTGAAAAAACTCGCGTTCATCACACTGATTAGTTCGAAGATTGAATATGCGTCAGCCATCTGGGATCCTGATCAAGCCTATCTCATAGCTAACATTTAGTCCTTGCAGAACCGTGCTGCGCGTTTTATTTTTTCAGACTACTCACATACTACCAGCGTCACTGCCTTAAAGAATCGCGCCGAATTATAAAACTTATCTTACCGCCATAAAATATCACGACGAGCACTTTTCCACAAACTGTATCATCATCCTT
This sequence comes from Amblyomma americanum, assembly GCF_052857255.1. Taxonomy (NCBI): domain Eukaryota; kingdom Metazoa; phylum Arthropoda; class Arachnida; order Ixodida; family Ixodidae; genus Amblyomma; species Amblyomma americanum. The sequence goes on from NC_135502.1 coordinate 32,151,201, forward strand.
CGCTTCACCACAATTTTTTGCGATCACCATCAGCCTTCTTTCCGCGTCTCGACCATCCGCACAAAGTTAAACGCATCTCGTGTCATTCATCTGTATTTGCGAAGTCATTCATACCACGCACCATCATTGAGTGGAACAGTTTACCAGCGCACATAGCCATTGAAACTATAACGCCTCCACATTTCTTGCTCTCATCCGCAGCGACGTTGGCATTTGAAATGTTTGTAGTGTTCGAAAATTTTGAATGTTTTTTTTTCATTTGCTGTACTCTTGTGATTACTTCTGTTCTTTTCGTGCCTAATATGTATACTGTAGCACTTTACATCTCCGTTATGCCTAATCTTTTTTCTTTAAACCTATAATTTGTATTATATTGTTTTTATCGCCTGCTTTTTATTTATCCTCTGGTGCTTAATTATTTTTTTATTTGTTATACCTAGCCTGTTAAGTGTTCCTTTGCGCGTTAATGCTACTCTTTGACATGTTTTTACACTGCCCCCCCCCCCCCCCCCCAGCCCTATGTAATACCCTCGAAGGAGGGCCTTTAGGGGTATGCTGAATAAATAAATAACATGAACAGCGTAAGATTGCTTACAGTACTGTGTGCGAACACAGTGGCGTGGTTGAGAAGAACAGTTTGTTCTTTACGGCTGCTTAGTTTTTAGCTTTCACTTCAAAATGCCACCTTTTTTTACCCTTTCTTTCTTGGTATGAACACTGTGCGGGTGCACCAGAACCTTTGATAATGCTAACTCACCAGACTGTAGTTTGAACCTAACAGGTGCTTCAGGCTTCGACTAAGCCTCGCGGAACTTTTTTCGATTATCTCTAACCTTGAGCAAATATCACAATTGCATTTTAAAGCGAGGACTTCATATATTGTATGTGGCTATTTTCTATAGGTTTCTTGCAAGCAGTAGCGATCAAACGGCAATGCAACCGAGCCAGTGCTAGCACAACGGTTCTAACTCCTTTTTTGATCTCAGCACAAAAAAAGATGTACTGCATGGCGAAAAAAGGATGCAGCAAATAAATTGCGCAAGAACGATAATTTCCCTTTTCACTTTATTTTTTCCATTCCTTGTTCCAAGACGCAAACACACGTGTAAGTAGTCCGCTGGACTTCGTGGTGCAGCAAAATTTAAGAACCAACAACAGTCAGTCCGTATTCTTCGGTAGTTTTTTTTTTTTTTATCTGGAGTAAACACTTCCTTTGAAACAGAGCTCAGCACACCCAGTTTCTCTGCAAATATTAAAGGAGCCCGGCAGCGCAGGTGGTGCTGGAGGTCGTGCAAACAGTGAGCATTTGAACGAAACTCCGTCTGGTTGGGTTCTTGAGATAGTTGTGAGAAAACTTACGCCAACCAATATTTTTAACTCTACCCAACGATTCGGGACCAACTCGGTCCCTTTTCCAGGGGTGACTAGCAGCAGCAGGAGGGTTGCTGCCTTCACTCTCCCTTTGTTAACACGTGGCGCAGTGCACTAACGTACGCGGAGGGCAGCGTTCCTGGAGTCCTATTCATCGCCGCCTTTGTGAGCCGGATGTGCCATGACTCCACATGTCGCCTTTTGAACAGGCTTGGCTCCACGGCCAAGACGCTCACCTTCTCGAAAGCTATCCGGTGGTCGGCGCGCTAGCAGTGTTCTGTGAGGTTGGATTCAGAATTCATTAGCCGGATGCCATTTTTGTGTTGCCTTATTCTTTGGTGGAGGTTTTTTGTTTCGCCGACGTATGAAGCCGGGCACTTTAAGCATGGGATTTTTGTAGACGACACCTGGTTGTTTTTCTCTGGGGACGTGGTCTTTCAATCGTGGTAAGAAGCGGCTTATTGTCGAGACAGGTTTGTGAGCCACGTAGATTTAATGTTTTCCGAGAATGCGTGCGAGTGCCTCGCTGGCTCCCCTCACATATGGAAGCACAACGCGCGCGCGTCTCGTTGTTTCATTGCTGGCTGGTCCCCCTGTCCAACGAGCTTGATGGCAACCAACGCGTTGAATAAAGTCACGTGTGCATACTCCGTTTCATACATAAGGTGCAACGCTGTCAAACTAGCGGTCTTGTTTGCGCTGCCTGCATGCGCGACCAAAAAAATTGGCTGAAGGCTTAGCTTGGTTAAGCCTGAAAGATTGCGAAACCAATACCCTTGGCTGCGCCTTGGTTCGGCTGATGGTGTGGACATGGTTGCCCTTTGTTAAACTTATTAGAGACTTCTCCCGATTCTTATTCAAGCGCTCCTGCTTCTCTTGGGCTCTCTGCTTTCGTCTCGCCTCGTTGCGTTCTCCCTTCTTGGCTGCATACTGCACTCTTCTTTTAGCAAGCCGCTCTACTTTCTGTTCCAGCGTTTCTTCAGCACGGCGCTTTCTTCTGTTGAAGTTGTAGCGTTCCATACTATTCATAGATGCAGCTTCGTCACCATTTGAAGCATCCATGACAGTCTCTTCCGCATTAAGAGCGTTCATGAAACTTGTCTCCGAACTACTGGTTGTCTCCATAGTTTCGCTACCGTTAACACCACTCATCAAACTTGGCCCTGAACTTGTAGATGCACCCGCATCAAGCGATGCTGATCAGCGTGCTCGCCACGCTGCTGCATACGCACGTTGTTTACTCGCCGTTCTTCTGTTTCTTCAGCACGGCGCCGTCGCTTGGCCGCAGGAGATCGTTCCAGCCTCGCCTTGTACACATCATCCGACATAGCGCAAGGCAGCGCGCCGACCACTGCGAGGAGCCGAGCTGTAGTCCCATTTATCCTCCTGCGTGACGTCACACCAGCGAGCGCCCTCTCTCGGTAGCGCCGCAGCAACGGCGCGCAAGGCTTCCCCTCCACCATCGATGCCGCGAGCTGGGGCCCCGTCTCTCGGTCTGGCGTGACGTCACACGGTAACGTGACGCGCAGCTGTGTAAGGAGGCGCCACGACCACCGATGGGCCGGAAGTGCGAGCAGTATTGCTTTCCCAATAAAAGTAGTGTACTCCTTGTGGCGAGCGAAACACATTAAAGGCTTTGGCTGCAGGCCTAATACATGACACATTTGTCATCAGCTTGATTAAATGCACTCTTACTGCTGATGACAAGCTGTCGTTTTCTCGTGCCTTAGGCCACTCGGCGACAGAAGAAACGCGGAGTAACGCGCCTCTCTTTATTTTTCGATACGAACTATTTCCGTACCTTTTACAGCGCTGCACCTGATGTATGAAACGGAGTATAGCCATTCTTCTGCAGGTCGGTGAAAACGGTGGCTTCTGCTTTTTTTCTCTTCTGAGAAAAGCGGAGAAAAAAGCAGAAGAAACCACCATTCTCGCCAACCTACAGAAGAATGGCTACACAAGTGGCTTTATTCAACGCGTGGGTCGCCGTCAAGCTCGGAGGACAAGGGGACCAGCCAGCAATGAAACAACGAGACGCGCGCCTGCGTTGTGCTTCCATATGTGAGGGGAACCAGCGAGGCACTCGCACGCATTCTCGGAAGACATAGAATCTACGCGGCTCACAAACCTGTTTCGACAATAAGCCGTTTCTTACCACGTCCGAAAGACCGCGTCCCCAGGGAAAAACAACCGGGTGTCGTCTACAAAAAATCCCATGCTTAAAGTGCCCGGCTTCATACGTCGGCGAAACAATAAAACCTCCACCAAAGAATAAGGCAACACAAAAATGGCATCCGGCTAATGAATTCAGAATCCAACCTCCTCGCCGAACACCGCGAGCGCGCCGACCACCGGATAGCTTTCGAGAAGGTGAGCGTCTTGGCCGTGGAGCCAAGCCTGCTCAAGAGGCGACATGTGGAGTCATGGCACATCCGGCTCACAAAGGCGGCGATGAATAGGACTCCAGGAACACTCCCCTCCACGTACGTTAGTGGACTGCGCCACGTGCTAACAAAGGGAGAGCGAAGGCAGCACCCCGCTGCGGCTGGCACACTTTAGTCACCCCTGAAAGAGGGATCGGGTAGGTCCCGAATGTTTGGGTAAAGTTAAAAATATTGGTTGGCATCAGTTTTCTCTCAAACAGTGAGGACTGCCGATGCATCGCGTGCAGTGTTCCAAGTATTTGAATGCTGTCATGTGTACATTTAGGTGCCTGCTGCCGGTCTCTTTTTTACGTTGCCCCGCTGGTGTATCTAAATGTTTATCGAGTGGGTGTGGATAATGTTGGGCTCTGAAAGCCTTAAGGAGACCCGCATTTTCCACGCATACAGTCTGCGTCAAAATTTTTTAGGCTACAGATTTTGCCATTAACGCTTGTGGAGAGGAAGCGGCTCTGAACCACGAGATATGTCGAAAGTAATGTAAACTCACTGCGCGACGGTTCCGAACTTTTTGGGTTTGAGTCTTCACGTTTAACTCTGTCGACTAAAGAGCTTTGGCAAAGAATGTTTATTGCTGGAAACGAAGTTCTGACGGTAGCACATGAATGGGCTACCGCACGCGTAGGATTGGCAATAAGCTTATTTAGCCCAGAGGTAGCTATGGTCAGGTACAGGTTCATCATCATTTAACGTTTGCAATAAATGCCTCCGTGAAGGAGAAAGCTGATGCTGCGCTTTCTTATGCAAAGTGGAGTTACCATAGAATATGCCACATCAAGTTTGGTATCAAAAGCAGTGCTAGCCAATTGGAATAATAAAGAAATATAGAGGGAATTGAACTTTATAAAAGACGGCCTCAGCTTCTCCAAGTTGTACTTCAGTGTACCAATATCCTTTCAGTGAGAGCTGCAACTGATTAACTCCCGGGAATTCTAAGAAGTTTTTTTTTTTATTAAATTATTGCGCTTCACCAGTTCGCAGAGTGTACGAGTACCGCCTTTGGGCTCCAAACTGGACCCGCTGGGTTTTAGGGCAAGTTAGTTCTACCTCCAAGTCCTGTCCATGTGGCTTGAACAAAGCCAGGTTGCAAGACAATAAAAAAGTGGGCATTCGGAACCTCACAGAATTTGAGCAGGAATGCTAGCAGTGCTTACTTTTTCTTTGTTTTTAAATGCCATTCACCACATTAACGCTGAATGTTTGCCAATAGATTACTTTGAAAGACTTCCATGCATACTGGAAAGACATGCAAGGTTGAAGAAAACTGTTTGCAACTTTTCCTTTCTTTTTGTCCTCAAAATAACGATGACTCTTGCAGTAAAATCTGGTACCGGCAAAGACACGGGTAACAAAGCCTCTTAGAATAACAGATGTCTTTTTTCACGTGTAACGGGTCTATGGCAAAGTTTTCGCACCACTGAAAGAGAGAAAGAGGAAGAGATAAGACAGGGAGAGTAACCAGAAGGGTTTTGCCGCAGTGGCTCAGTGGTTATGGCGCTCGGCTGCTGATCCGAAAGACGCGGGTTCGATCCCGGCCGTGGCGGTCGAATTCCGGTGTAGGCGAAATTCTGGAGGCCCATGTACGGTGCGATGTCAGTGCACGTTAAAGAACCCCCGGTGGTCGAAATTTCCGGAGCCCTTCACTGTGGCGTCCCTCGTAGCCTGAGTCGCTTTGGGACGTTAAGCCCCCATAAACCAAAATAAACCAGAAGGGTTTTTGGGTTGGCTACCTTTCACTGCGGGAGGGACAGTAGAAGTCTTGGACATCTCTTTTGGAGGACTATGCATAGGAAAGTAGACAGTTTAGCGCCGGAATTTGTAGAGAATAGTCCAGAATTTTTCAATTCGGCACTACTCCTAACACCAAGGAATCAAGCACGTGCACATGACCATTGTATCTCGATTTTGTGCGCGGTTCTTATTACAGAGCTCTGAGCTCCTTTTCTGAAGCTCAGTGCTGGGAAGCCGCGGCCTCTATACCACGACCGAAATGGAAAGGAACGGTCCATTCCGAGGGATCCTAATACCCTGAGAACCATCGTCATAAAGTGGCGTGCCCCTGTAAGTTCGGTCTAGGGGCTCCTGTGGACAGGGTTTACGAAACACCTCCTGTTTCACGCTGGTTCAGTGTTGCGTACAGTAAGAGTAAAGCTGTCAGTCCATGCGGTGACTAGTGACTAGGTTTTTTCTTTTCAAGTCACTCATGCACATCATGATCGCTTCATTGAAAAACATCTAGGCTGCTTCCTCATCTCGGAAAGACACATGGTTTAAGAAGAGTGCTACACATCTCTCAAGAACGACGCACCACAAAAGTCCGCTCCAGAATTACTGTTTCCGGTTTGCGATACATCTCTAACCTGCTTATTGCGCAACTCGTTTTGCATAAGCCCCGATGAAAGGAAGGCAAAGCAAGAGCCAGTGGAATGGCAGACACCGACGCAAGCCAAGTCGGGAGTAAACAGGGACGGGTCGCCGCCATTCTTCCACAGTGCACGCAAGTAAGGATTGGCGCTTTCGTGTTAGCGGCGCAGCGCGCAATACAAGCCGCGTTCACTCGAGTTGGCGGAGGCGCCACCATTTCCACACCAAATCCCCTCTTCGCAAGTTCTGACGCGAGCTGTGCGCGCGGCGAACGCAGTTGCTATTCCCGAGGCGCCTCCTTGGGTGGCTTTAATTTCGTTAAGCCGGATCCCTGGCGTACAGCCAGCGAAGAAAAGGCCGCCGATTTGGTCATATAGCTTGGTCTTCCCTTTCTTCTAACGCTATGAGAAGGACGGAGGGACGAAGAGCGCGAACCGGACGTTGAGTTCGCTTCCGGTGGATGAGGCAACCTGAGCTTTTCGGCGCGGAACTGGGTGCAATAAAGTCTGAAGGCAGTAATCCGCGCTATTTGTGGACGGTCGATTTATCACCGCTTAAATATTACGCAGCTCCAGTGTATGCGATAATTTTGCCGCAAAGACGCTCTGTGCATGCCTTTGGTATTGCTTTTTTGGCGCAGGGCATCTTTCATGCTTTCAGCCAAAGGGAACGTGGGCGGGTGGCGCAAATACAGAATAAAGCGGTGCTTACGTCGGCTTTGGCCTTCAGTGCAAAGGTCGAGCTTTATTTGACCTTGTGACAAAGCGCCTCTACACCCTAGGGTAATCATTCAAATGATAGTGCACACTCTAGACAAATGAAGGTCGGCGAAAAGAAAAACACACGAAGCTAAGGTTGCCCCTTCCTGTGGTCACATCGCCGAGAGAGCGATGCAATGATTAAACGAGATTGCTGTGTCCCCACATTTCATTGTATTACTGAGCACAAGTATCATCAAATGAAAAGCTAAAAGGACACCAGGAACGTGAACATACAAACATGAAAATGAATTAGAGAGGTGAGGTTTATTATTAACTTCAAAGAGCAGTCATCTCTGATTTGCAGTGAAAGTGATTTGCTCTAGTTTAAGACTCTCAGCTGAGATCTCTGTTTGCTACTACAGTTTTAAATGTCTTCTCTTCGTTGTGTGTTGTATTTTCGACGTTGAAAGTACATTTAGGAATAAAAGGCTAGCCGCGTGGAACTTTGAACGTTTTCTAAACTCACGTCCAAGTTGCCTAGACGACAGCATTTGAACTATATTCCTTCAGACGTTAATGTAATGCTGTCATTATAAAAAAAAATTTATCCAAAACTTTGTTAAGCAGGGTGTTAGGATTACAGATATACAATTTATTCATTGGGAGATTCGGGCGACTTTTTAACTCTGTACAGCTGAGAAGTTAGAGAATATAAAACGATTTAGCTCCTAAATGTTCCCTTCTATTTTCTTCTTGTCGCTGGCAACAGATAACAAAGTTCGGTGGAATGTGTGCGAGGCAAACACGGGTGTTATTCTGACGACATATTCAGACCACTCGTGAGCTCACTCGGCGTGTCTTTTCATTTTCTCAAAGCTGCGTACTGTTCGCCGCCTCAGTTTAGGGCCTTCCAGGAATGTGGAATTCGTGCACGCGCAAAGTTCGTCAGCGTGTGTTTGCAAGAAGAATTTCCCGAAAACGTACATCGCAGTAAAACCACACTTGAATGCGTTTTCACACCCGTTTCCGCATTTTCAACGAAGGAAGAAACTTCACCAATAATGTGATCACGGCATCTACATAGAAGCGAGTTTTTTCACTGATGCACAGATTTTTCAGTTGTGACCTATATCACAACGAGCCTTCCGTTTTCCTATATATAATGGAGCGAACTGAAGCGTCAATAAACATGATTTCACCCTGATTTAACATGACTTAACCGTGAAGAACTGTGGATGTAAATTTTTACCTGACAAAAACCAATAATGTCAAATATAGAAAGACAAAAGCAAGACGGGCTTTACAACCTCACCGTCAGTATCAACAAATGTAGCCATAGGAAGTAGTTCGGGCAATGCGCCACATTTCTTTATCGCAGACGACATTTATAGCTACACGTTGAGGTAAATGTAGGAGAATTGAGAGAGTACACAGGTGAAGCTTATTATTGACAAAGCGGCCGAAAATAGGTTCATGTTTATTGTGTGCCCGCCGCGGTGGCTCAGCGGTTAGGGCACTCGGCTACTGATCCGGAGTTCCCGGGTTCGAACCTGACCGCGGCGGCTGCATTTCAATAGAGGCGAAACACAAAGGCGCCCGACTGCTGTGCGATTTCAGTGCACATTAAATATCCCCAGGTGGTCGAAATTATTCTGGAGCCCTCCACTACGGCACCTCTTTCTTCCTTACTTCTTTCACTTCCTCTTTTATTCCTTCCCTTACAGCGTGGTTCAGGTGTCCGCCGATATGTGAGACAGATACTGCGCCGTTTCGTTTCCCCAAAAACCAATCTTCAAATTTCATGTTTTATTGTCTGCAGTGGTGTCTGCGGCTCTGCTGGTAATACAGTCGTGTGCTTCATCGCGTAGCATCTTGAAAAAGGCTGCCCACCCATGTTGGGCCGGTGGTAATAATAATAATAATTGGTTTTTTTGGGGGGAAAGGAAATGGCGCAGTATCTGTCTCATATATCGTTGGACACCTGAACCGCGCCGTAAGGGAAGGGATAAAGGAGGGAGTGAAAGAGGAAAGGAAGAATTAGGTGCCGTAGTGGAGGGCTCCGGAATACTTTCGACCACCTGGGGATCTTTAACGTGCACTGACATCGCACAGCACACGGGCGCCTTAGCGTTTTGCCTCCACAAAAACGCAGCCGCCGCGGTCGGGTTCGAACTCGGGAACTCCGGATACCGGTGGTAAACTGCAAACCAAAATTAAAACCGCTGGCACCAGCCAAGCTTTGCCTGGAAAACAGTCAACCACAAACACACCTTTTTGTGCAGATCATTCTAAGAACAACTACGGGGGAAGAGCAAATAAATCGGCTTATTGCCGGCGCGCTATTTGACTTCCCTCGTGCAATGACCCTCAGTAGAGTCAGTTTTCTTTCACCCTCAAAAAGCCTATGTCTCTACTCGTGAAGCGCTACTGTCGCAGCTGTTATTCGTAGATATCCACGTTAACCTACTAGTGACTTTACTGCGAACACACATCAGGTCATTAAAGAAACTTTCTGAAACGCCATTAAATCGTGGTTGTGCGTTTGTTTCGTTCTCTGTCTCAGCGGTAGCTTTTTCGTACACTGGTGCTGTAAAAACGAAGAGTGTTCTGTGTTTCAGCCTGCAGCGCGAAAAAAATACGAGTGACGTATATTTGTGGCTCTGGTTTACTGCAAAGAAAATCACTGCTACATAAAACGGGCTAGAGAAAAGACAGGTAGTGCAACAAAGATGCGTATGTAGGTTCAGGTCTGTTATGCACTTTATCGTTAGGCTCCAATTGATTTTAAGCGCTGCCGAGCGTTTCATAGGTTGTCTCACACAGTATCCCGTACAACAGTCAGTAGCTTGTAAACAACCTCGTCATTTAGATAAGGCGTTATAGGCGAACTCCTTATGCCGTCGCTAGTTAATTGCGCACTTTGAGCTTCCTTGTCATTTTGTCGATACAGAGCTGCAATGTGATTCCGTCCTTTCTAGCGCCGCAAAAATAGCATTAAATTTGCGCGTCCCACTTACAATGGTTCGAAGCTACTGACAAAATATGCAACATAACGCAGCGACTAGGGTGCAATCTCGAGGCACGCTTCTAAAGAAAACGAACTTCGAATCTCTGGCTTGTATAGTTTAACGACTATGGAACGGAATCGTTATACTATATCAGGCCTGACATATTTTGAAATGCACGAAGGTAGTGGCGCATGAAAGGACGCTTTACGCTTTCCGCATGCTATTACCAACGAGTTTGCCGGTAGTAAAGAAAGGAGGGTAGGATTCGAGCGGCTTCTTACGCCTTAAGTGCGCTTCTGGCAAAAGGCCGGGGGGGGGGGGGGGGTGGGGGGAGTGGTGATATTTTGGGGGAATTTTTTCATGGCCCATTCTTTTGCGTCTCTCATAACAGAGCGTCCCGTCTTTGGTACCAGCGCCGGAGAACAAACTTTGCTTGCTACCCCTCCTTCCAAGTCACAGGCGGCTAATGCCAATCATAAAACGGCGAAAGAATGAACCGGGAAATGAATGGTGACATACGCGGCCCCACACTTTTGATACGCCGACACGCTCCCGTGAGCTACCTTAACTGCAGGTTCTTTCACTGAATTTATTCCTAGTGCCATCTTTCCTGCTTTATTTAACACAATTCTGGTCCTGCCATGTTCGAAGAATTTGCTGTTCTTTCCTCTGAATGCATCTGGAGGCTTGAACGGCGGTCCTCGTTTTCGGTGTCTGATTAGGACGTAAGCGCACGGCTCATCGGCTTCCATGTAAGAAAATACTGCGCGGTGCAGTCCATGAGAGGTGAATGAAAATGCGTACACTACCACCTGCCTAATGTATACGAGTACGCATCACCAGCGTCCGGCTCTACCCCGTTGTGCAAATGCAGCCGACAATGCGGCACACTCAACGGAGGGGCAGAACTTGTCGTCTGCAATTGAACTCTCTTGTGTTCTGTGCTTTTAGCAATGCTTTCTACGTGCTTGACAAAACAATGTTATTTCTTGGAAGATAAAGTTCACTCATTTCTAATACTGAGTGCACGTGTGTGTGCTTTCCTCCGTTGTCTTAGCATACTGTGCAAAAGCAGACGACAATCCGGCAGCAAGGAAACAGAGGCGCAAATCTTGCCGTCTGCTATGAAACTTTCCATCATTGGCTGTGTACCTTTTTTTTTGAAGAAACTACGTAAAACCATACTAAGGTACGGTTTATTAACAATTTTTATACTAATTGTATCTGTTAATAATAATAATTGGTTTTTGGGGAAAGGAAATGGCGCAGTATCTGTCTCATATATCGTTGGACACCTGAACCGCGCCGTAAGGGAAGGGATCTTTTACCAAAGACAGTTTAATTCAATGTTCTGTAAAAAACAGTGCACGCATTTGTGGCCGCCTAAGTTTTCTTGGCATAATAAAGAGCCAGTAAGGCATAGCACTGAGCCTCTGTGCTGTTTTTAATGCTGAGATTGTGCGTTTTAAAGGGTGTTTAAAAACACTTGCGTTAAGGCAATTTCAGTTATAATATTTATGAAAGCTAGGCAATATGTTGACGCCTGGCTCTGGCGTCGCATGGTCTGAAAAATTATCTAAACTTCGCTTTATTCCTGGCATTCGTGTTCTTTGTGCTTTGGAGTCCTTTGCAGCATTCGTTTTCCGCATGTGGATTAAATTGGTTGGCACCCGCATTAAATCCGCTGGCGCTTGTATTAATTGCGTTGGCACTAGGAATAAATTGGTTGGCGCTGGCATTGTTTGGGTTGGCGTTTCGATTAAATACACTGGCGCTTAGATTAAATGTTTTGCACTCGGATAAACTTATATGGCATGCAGATTATATCAGTCAGCGCTTAGATTATTTCCGGTGGCACAAGGCTTAAATTCAGTGCGAAAACCTGTAGAACTTGCATTGCATATACCGCTGTCTTTCACAGGACGCTGAAACTTCAGCCTATCCCCGAGATATATGCTAAAAGGTTCCCAACTTCTCTCCTACAGAACTATCCTGGTTGTAACCTGTTATCCTATGCGGACAAAGCACATTTCACAGTAAGAAAACACGACATATCAACCGAAAACGCATGTAGAGCTTGCAGGAATGTGAGCGGACGGTCGTTTTTCAACGTCGGTAACACGGCTCTAACCTGTAGAGGTTCCTGCAGCCCACATTAACCCGTTCGTTAAACGTTTACAGAACGTCTCCACGATGCACCACTTTCTACGTCCTGCACGCTACAAACTACATCCATCCTATGTTTCGCTTCCTTGAAAATCCCACCCAGGCGATTCGAGAATGGCGCGCCGTTTACGAGCTCCCTCATCAACAAAACAAAGGCTGCGTATGTTGTGATTTCCCGCCTTGCGAAGCGACTGTATACGCATGCTGGCTCGTGCATTTCCGGCGGTGGGGAAAATGCCTTTACGTGATTTGGAGCTTGGAGGTTTTTACGACGTTGTGAAATGCCTGGCAGGTCTGCGAGGCGAATCCCCGACTTTGGCGGCATGTACGTGCGCGACGGCTCCGGGATGACGCTATTGCCTCGCTAGGTGCTTCGGGGGAGCTCCGCGAGACATCGCCGCCGCTGCGCGGGGATTGTGTGCCACGCCCGAGTTATACGAGATACTCTGTTTGGCCTGCGCCATCGAACGCAATGAAGGCCTTAAAACTTGCGGACCTGCGGAGCCAAGATACGAAGCGTACTGGTTGAGGCATTCTCATTTTGCAAATACTCAAGGCGACTGTAAGGCTAAGTGATATGAAGTGGCGTTTTTTTATTTTGTTAAAGAAATCCGGACGCAACAAGTATAGTGTAGACGCTGCCGTTCGTAGACCGAAGCACCCAGACAGAATTCTCTCACGACCACAAAAGTAAAAAACCATTGCCACGTATTCCGAAGGTCAACGCGCTGGTTACGCAAGGCAATGTGCGTTCAATCAGCCGCAAGGATAGCGTAACAAAAGAGAAAAGAATAACGCAGGGTGGAGCGCCATTTAAAGCGTATCTAGCTTGCTATTCATGTAGCGCGCTCACGAAACGTTGATGGCAAGCGCCGTTGGCTTATTTTGCGCCAGGTGCCTACTGGCATGAAGGAGAGGCATCAATCATAGGCTTGCTCTGTTCTGATTGTATGAATGGAAATGGGCGCACGCGCATTTAGGATCCTCGGAGTGTTCGCTAGACGCAAAGAAGGGGAAGCTGGTAAGACCACGACGGTATTTGTTTCCTTCCGTCGCCGCACTACGGGCGGTGCTCGGATATTCGTCCAAGCCATATTGCTTTCGGCGTTGCCAAGCAGTGCTCGGCGCGAATACAGAAGGGAGGAGGGGGGGGGGATTTCCCCCAGCGAGCGCTGAAAACGCTAGTGCAAATCGCATTCTCTCGGGGGTTAGACGTGCGTTTCTTCCCGCCATCCGGGCTTATCCTTTCGTTGGAGTTATTGCACCGCTTGTTTCTCGGCGGGAAGCCCGATCAACATGACGCATTTGGGCTCCCCAGACAGAAACTGGAATGCTGAGCGCGCGGATTCCTTTGCGTGCTGCGGAGCATGAGAAATTTTCTCACCCGCCGGAATCCTCAATAAAGATATGTGCCTCCCAGAGCATTATGGATAGCAGAACAATGGCTACAGCTGCGGCGGCGTGTAACCGCAGGGAATTTTCGCGCCGCGACGTTTCACATCATATTTCGAGAGGAATGCGTAAAACCCAATGCGCGCTTTTTAAATTTTAGTTTGGTTCGTGACAGGGCACGTAAACTCGTTTGAATTATTTTAGTTTAATGCCGGCTGCTTGTTACGGAGCGTACTCTACAAGAAAAGCAGAAGGCAAAAAGCCTTATGAAAAATTGCTTCTTTACCTACGCTGCAGCTGCGAGTGCGCACAACGAATGACATTATCATCGCCTTTTTTTCAGCTTCTTATAGCAGCTCTGCGTTTGCCGTGTTTTAAATTACTATTGATGAACTCAAACATTTGAATTCAGGTCTTCGTAGAAAGATGGACGAAGTAAATGGATGCTGTGAAAGAAAACACGAGATTTTCGTGGCCATTTTATTTCTCAAATATTTATACACTGCGATTATTTTCATTTTTTTTACTGTCGTGCCCTATCCACGAGCTTCCTGTTTTAACCACCAATAAATTTCATTTTTTTTGCTAAATTTCTGAATTAAATTTAGATAAGTGCTCCAGCATTTTAAAGTAAGATAAGTGGTTACAACAGTACCATCGGAAAGAAAGTTTATCATTGGTTTTGTGCTTTCTTCCTTCTGTAGACAGAATGTTGGTGCTTTTTTTTCTTTAGGAGTTGCAACAGAGATTTGGAGCACACGGATTGTCTTTATCGTTATATCATTTCGAACACGTTAGCATAGAGAGCACTATGAGAATTTCAGCGGTACCGTTTGTCAAAGTTTACGACTAACCGCCAACGCCGAGCACTGAGCAAGAAGAATCAAGTTAAATGGAAAAGGCACAGAGGCCAGACTTCTAAGAGATAGATGCAGCGTGTCACTCCTCAGCAGTATAGCCACGCACGTCCGTACACCACGTCAGGATATTCCGTCCCTGACCTGCATTTCTTGACATGACCTTGCATCAACTCACCTGACTCCAAAGACACGTGGCTAACCAACCCCTGAAGACATTCGAAGTGCACACACACACACACACACACACACACACACACACACACACACACACACACACACACACACACACACACACACACACACACACACACACACACACGCACACGCACACGCACACGCACACGCACACGCACACACACACACACACACACACACACACACACACACACACACACACACACACACACACACACACACACACACACACACACACACACACACACACACACACACATCCACCTTTCCTAACGAAGCAGGCAGATGAAACAATAGACGTAATCTTGCAAAACAACAGCCCTCATTGCCAAGTTTCGAACATTCTCGCATCCACAATACACAAATCGTAAAAATGCAACTAAGCGTGATTCTGCACAGCATTTTCCTTCCCAGCTGGTCGAAATTACCCGGAATCTTCCTCTGCAGGGTCCTTCGAAGCCTGATTCACTTTGGGACATTCAACCCCTTCAAATAAAATCAAATGTTTTCTGCATTAAGTTCTTGCGCCCCAGCAAACGTGGGAGCCGGTAGCAATCAGCGACGAAACGTAACCTATGAGCTCGGCAGCAAGACAGCTCCCGCACAAGAAAGAGTAATTAGTGCGCCGAACAGTCTGCTCGATTTCTTGTTTGCTTCGGGGCAAGCTTGCTATCCCCGTCGGCAGACTGGAGTGCGCCGTAACCGCTGCTGTCTCCGAATCCTCGCGCAGCCGAGATGTCTTGACGGCCGCCTAATGAGAGCGCGAAAGCGGCTGGTCTGGAAGCTCGCAAAACACGTGCCACAGCTGGCGTGGGTTGTCATATTATGGTCGAGGCGTCTGGGAGTAGTCTTGTTCCTAGACGCATACATACGATGTGCCCGGCTCCTCATGCCAGCTCCAGTTATGAAAAAAAAAATGACAGAAATAAAGACGCGCATTTGACTAGGTTCCTGCAACGTGAAGCGTCCCTCCAAGTAATGTTGGGGGTTCTTTGTTTTGTTTTTTTGTTTTCTCTCTCTCTCAACCGGCGTATCACGCTATTCTAAGGGAATTCTACAAATCGGTGCGCCGCATTGCGCAGGATAACAAAGCGAGTGCGAACTCTTGGAAATTATGTCGCTCGAGTCGGGATTCTCATAACTCAGGCTGGAAGCTCAGTGCCACTTTATCCTCCGCTGTTAACATATATTTACATAAATACATTCGCGCTTCCTTCACGTAGTAGTGTTTTCTTGCTAGCGTTGAGGCCTAAGCAGCCCTCAAAGA
Source organism: Amblyomma americanum (assembly GCF_052857255.1). NCBI lineage: Eukaryota > Metazoa > Arthropoda > Arachnida > Ixodida > Ixodidae > Amblyomma > Amblyomma americanum. The sequence continues at coordinate 32,166,966 of NC_135502.1, forward strand.
AACGTGGTTGTTAGCATTTCTAAGACCCTTCTCACACGGGAAATCTCAATGCCCATTGAGTCAATGGCCATCGAAATTTTCGACAGCTATTATGCTATTCAGATATTTCGCTGTTCGCCACGATCTAGAGACAGTCATCGTGGGGCGACGATGGGCAGCGATGCGCATTTAGTTTCAGAAGCATTCACTTTACTTTACGCCAGGGACGCTGTAACAGATCAGTGACTCTTTCTCGTGGTCATAGTCTCGGGCGCTTCTTGGTTTCGGTCGTCGCTAAGGACGCTATGAGGCAAAAAAAATACAACAACAAAGAGAAGCGAAGCGGAATGCTGCAACTCCGCACAACAACAACGACGTCGGTTTGTTTACACCTGACCGCTGGAAGTTCTGCGGCGAAGTAATTTTGACTACCGAACAAAGATTACCTTATGAACTAGAATATGTACTCTACAATTGAGAAATAAAAAAAATTATTTTGCTTATTTAGAGATTTTTTATTGTTTTTTCAACGCATGGTGAGTGCGAGGTTGTTCTCAATGGCCCTTGAGATTTCAATGACCATTCGCAAAAGTCCTATATGGCGACGTCCGTCGAGTTCAATTCTCATTGAAAACCGCCGTTTGGCACTGGCAGATCCCCACTGAGTTCCATTTTTATTGAGTCAATGGCATTCAAACTTCCCGTTTGGCAGAAGTAAAACTCTGAACATAATATTTCAAGCGCAGGAAAGGTAGAGTAGAAAAGTTACAAATGGTTTAATCACACAGGCCACTCGTTTTTGATGCCTGAAAAATCACGGATACATTTCCGCGTCTATAGGTTTCTTCGCGCCGTAATCGTGAAGAGAGGAAGTTTTATGAAGTTGAGTCGTTTCGTTTTTTTTTTTTTTGCTTCTATGATCGTCCGTGGCTTCGCTACCGCCAGCGAAACTAACCCGGAAGTTTTACTGTACTGGAAAGGAAAGTTTTCTTTGCGGTCGATATCAAGCTGCCTTGAAAAACACTACAGTACTTTTCTGCCTCTGCAACAAGAAACATGTAGGCTTCTTTTTTACAGCCCATTCGCTTAGAGTAATATAATCCGATCTTACTCAGCAAGATTGTAACTTTATGCGAGAAGAAAAGTGGAGATTAAGCTGGTCAAAGCCAGGCTAAGTGGAAACGTTACAAACATTTTAAGTTGCCGATAGTTGCTAATTAACGATCTCAGTCCGCCGCACTACCAACAGATACGCACTGGAAAGAATGAAGCATTCCCGTTGACTTCAACTGTCATTGCTACAATCTCTGCTTTTTTTATTGTGGTCGTGAAGTAAACTTAATCATAATCAATCACTGGCGCAGCTCTGAAGGTTCTGCATGCGCTGTCGTTAAGTTCATTTCTTGACAAGAACTGCTTTTGGTTTAATTTTCCAGTTTTTGGATTGCGGCACAATAGTGGAGCGGGGAGTCCTTCCTCCTTTCGGACTCACCTACTTTATATGTAGGTCTTGGTGCGAGATGGACACTTAAGGACATTATCTTTCTTTTCTTTCATGGCTAACAGTTGACTAGATTTATTTAGGGTCACTTAATTTTGATTACATGCCTTCAATGACATTGAAAATATATTGTATCGTGTAAACAAATATATAAATGAGAGATGGTGCAAAAGTGTGCAAAGTCTTAGGTGAGACATCTTGTATAGATATGCCCTTCACAGTGGATCAGCGGCAATGTTGGTGGTACTGAGTGCGAGGTGCAAGGTCCACGGGAGGTCGTTAGCCGATGTTCTGCAGAGGCAAAATGTAAAAACTCTCCTGTACTGGGATTTCAGAGCATTTCACGTTTCATTGACCTTATCTAGGGCTAGAAGGCAAGCATGTTTTCCTGAAAAAATCGGCAAATTTGCCATTTATTTCTCCTCGCCACAAATTATCTTCACTCAGTTCGCTTCATTAAACTTACCATCAGCTTGCGGGCTTCAAGTTTCATCTTCACAACTAAAAGTTAGAAATAGCCCTCTCATGAGAACCAGAGGCAAGTTGTGCGATTTTTTATTGCAGAATAGTGCATAAACAAAATCATCTGTCCGGACCTTAGCCTAGTAGCATGAAGGGGCACTATTATCTCTTGGTCTATGCCCTCAAGAACACCGTCAACAAACAGCAGTTGAACTCGGCATTAGCCGGCCTGCATCAGAGCTGAACGCATTTGCGAACGCTAATGCGGTTATCATTTTTGTGAGTTTCCCAATATAGAAAACTAAATTGAATACATTTACCTTCAACCACTCCCCTTTAATAGAGCTCCGGCTAAGGTGGTGTCACTCAGTTAAAGAAAAAGCTTCAACGATAGAAAGAGCGATTTCGTGCTGGTTGTCAGGTGTGGTCATTTTAAATGGCGTGCTTTGTGTTTGCGTTTATGGAAACATAATTCATCTTTTTTACAAACCTCATATTCTATGTATTCGTATTCTTCGCATCACAATCAAAACGACAAAAAATATATTGCCGTCGGAGGTTTAGGCTACATAAAGCAATTTCATTCCCACTTTGTTGCCACTATCTTATTTCATTTTCAACGTAACCATATTAGGGTAGCGCATTTCTTGTTCGACTTGCATGATCTCAGTCCTGTTTGTGTTGTTCTGTTTGGCTTAGCGTTTTTTATAAATTCATTTCTGGACGTGGCTTTTGTTGTTAGGCTAACTCCACGTAAGCGTCTATTTGAGCGTCTTCATGTAAGCGGTATTTAGTGATAATTTTCTTTGCAGGAAGAGGTCGCGCATGAGAATGAGAAAAAAAAAAAGGATTGCGCACTGACCTTTTTTTCTCTCCTTTAGGGCAACTTTGCTGGAAGTCCCCGTAGAGAGAGAGAGAGCTAGTTTCATAGAAAGAGCTAATTCACTTAACGCGTATGAAGTTTATAATGTCTTGCATTTTTGCCTCTCGTTGAGGCAGCGGAGGTACTTCGAGCGTAGCGGCTCTGGTACTTTAAATTGGTTTGTTTTTGACGAAAATATTTCTAAAAAGTTTAAGTGAGAAGTTCCACATGCTGCTCGATTTCGCTGGCTTTGAATACCACCGAATCTCATGCGGAATGAATGTTCTTCGTTTGGGTGCCCTTGCAGACTGTCGTCACCACTGAGAATTCATATTCCAAACGTTACTGCGTTCCCTATTCAATACAGCACACATAGAAAGAAAAAAAACAAGCTTCGGTCGGTCGGTCGGTCGGTCGGTCGGTCGGTCGGTCAGGTTTAACGTTCCAAAGCGACTCAGGCTATGAGGGACGCCATGGTGAAGGGCTCCGGAAATTTCTAGCACCTGGGGTCCTTTAACGTGCACTGACATCGCACATTACAAGGGCCTCTAGAAATTCGCCTTCATCGAAATTCGACCGCTGTGGCCGGGATATAATTAAGGAGCTATATTTTGTAGCTTGTTGACGAACATAGTAATCGGTGAATACCACTGTACGAGAGGTAAGTTTGGGTGATAAAACGGCCTTGGTAAAACGTCGGGTTATGGTGGAATAATATAATAATAATTACTATTTGGGGAAATGAAATGGCGCACTATCTGTCTCATATATTGTTGGACACCTGAACTGCGCCGTAAGGGAAGGGATAAAGGAGGTAGTGAAAGAAGAAAGGAAGAGAGAGGTGTCATAGTGAAGGACTCTGGAATAATTTCAACCACCTGGGGATCTTTAACGTGCACTGACATCGCACAGCACACGGGCGTCTTAGCGTTTTGCCTCCATAAAAACGCTCCGCTGCGTTTTTATGGAGGCAGAACGCTAAGTAAAGTACACTTAAGGCTGGTTTAGATTCGACAGCTTGCTGAAATCGACAGTTTATTATGCGCTGAAGCGGTGTAACAGTCGACAAGGCTAACATTCAGTCAGACTTCGGTGGTCCCCTCCAAAGGAGGGATTGTTGTTGGCAACTCAAGTGATGATGAGAAGTCGTCATGAACCAAGTTTTCAGGTAGATATTGATGCACCTAGCTAATGTGTCGTAATACCACTCAGTCGCCAGTAAAAAAAAAATAAGGATATGATTTGCCTCAGCCCCGCAAGGGTATCAACAAAAACAGAACCAAGTTTCACTTCTTCATAGCAAAGTCTTGCGCTGCAATACAGTTGTTGAATTTGAAGACTACAAAGCTGGCAGCTGTAATCGAACAAAATAGACAGGGAAGTCAGTTGGTAAGGCTATATTATTTGAACGTAGAACGCTGCATTAATAGTTCAGCTGTATTTTACAAACAATGTTTAAAAGTGATAACGTGGCATGGCCATTTCCTTTCGCCATCAAAGAACAATAATTTTTCATATATTGTTGTGGTTGTGCATAGCAAGCCTGGCGTGTTTTCGGCTACTTTTGGTGGTGATCATATGCATGTCAGGATGCAGTCGCCTTGAATTTTTGATTTTGAAGTGCAGAATTTGGGACTTGCGACTGCTGCTTTTTTGTTGCAGGGTTTTGTTTACTTTGTTGACACTTTACACCTGAAAACACTCAATAGAATTAGCGAGTTACGTCCTGAAACACATTCCGTTTTACCGTTTACTCTCCCCTTTTGTATGCCGGAGCACAAAACACATGCGGTTGCTTCAAATACTATTCGGGCTTTTGTTTCGAAAAGGTGTGTGAGATGAGGTAAAACAGCTCTATTTAAGCCCGTGTGAAAAACTTACCGTGCTGCAGAGTTCAGCACTTTTACTGTGTTCCTTGAGAGCCAAACCTATTTTGCTAAGGTGCCAAACATGGTAGACATAATGGCCCGTAAAGTCACGTTTACCAATGCCAATAAGAGGTTACATTAATGTGGATAGGCTCGTTGATCAGTATGTCAGTCAAATCTCGGTCAAAGATTATACAGGAAAGAGATTTTCGTTCAGTATAGAAAGCAGCAGCGAAAGAGGTGATCTGTTATGTTATCAGAGCGCCTAGACGTAGCCTTCAAGTGACAGCCTTGACGTTTCTAAACAATATCGAGACGTCATTGTGTTCTCAAGAGTGACAAGTGAAGAAGACGCCCCAGTAAGAAATGAAATAAAATGCTCTCGGCTCAAACTTTATTCAAATAAACTGGTCTTGTCCTGGGCAGAACTTTGTTCAATAAATTATATCTTCCCGTTTGTTTTTTTTCAGTTTTTTTTTAACCCCGCAGGCAGTATGATTAAAGTGCGCCACCTGTACATGACCAAGGCCGATTCCTCTTCGAAAAGTTTGGTCGACATCGTGAGAAAGCGACAGGCGCAGTCAATTCAATTTCGGACTTATTCTGCGCCGTTCGTTACCATGTTAGAAATAAATCCAAAAAGAATAGTTATCATTATATTGCGACCCACTTAAGTACCCCATAATAATTATAGCTGCTGGTCCGCTCGCCTGTCTAGGTAATCATGCAACAGTCATTATCTTTTATTGACCAAAATCAGTGCGCATAATCAGGCGACATCACAGAGGCGTAGGGCACATGGAACGTTATAATACGCTAGACTCCTTCAAAAACACCTGGTTAATTTCGGCAGAACTGGCAGTTTCCCTATCAGCAGCAACCGATTTCGTGCGAGGAAGTGTAGTTGTGATCGAGGTGGAGATTTTTAATTTAAAAACAAATCGCTGCCCCTTAGCCGCATCGAAGAATGATGATACGCAAAGCAAACGTTTATTTGGTCAACTATCACAAAGGTTTGTTCACTAAAAACTACAGCGGGAACTGTGCGGCATAAATTACTGGTTGAACATCTCTAGTCTCGCAGTATTCGTCAACTTCTAGTGACTGTTTGATCCATGTTTTTGCTAGGATCACTACGAAAGAAGTCGCGACTCCGTTCAACGCGTAAACTTTGACCTTCGAGCCAGTTCCCGCTTGAAAAATTGATACAGCGTTGCCGCAAGCGAGGCAGTGTTTGCTCCGTACAGAAAGCAACAACCGTGCTCACGAGCGGAAACAGTTACAATGAAACAACCTGTGAAAAACACGGGATGTGTGAGTTCGAAGTGTAACGGAGGTTTTTCAACGCGAAGCTCAAAGACTTGGCTCAAAGTCGACCAGTAGATCAAAGGAGAAAGGAACATAAGAAGCACCGGGCGAGAACTTTTTTGTGTTGTTTTGTTTAGTTGCTGACACAAGTTTGTTTTGAGTTTTGCCTCGAGACGCCGTGTGTAAAGTAGCAGTCTGCATTCGAGGCACGAAAGGAGCCGTTAGAGACAGGAACCGCTTTGTTGACTGTCGGTCACAACTTGCCATTTCTCTAGCAGTTCGATCCTGACTGCTACGGGCAAGAGAGAAGCGAAATCATCAGGAAGTAGAAGGAAGTTAGAAGGCCGTGCATTTTCCGCTTCAAAAAAAAAAAAAAGTTAAATGGCGGAAGGCACTTAAAAAAACTTCAATAACCGTGGCTGAGAAAACCGGTACTGTGGAAGCATGCCCCATTTAAGAAGCTATAATTTAGTAACAGTAAAAACAAAACGAACACGTGGGGCAGCCACTTATTGGAATGTTCACGCAGTTCAAATTTTAGCGCACCTGTGGGAAATTTTTTTATGAAAGCCTGGCGCTATAAATGTTCAAGGGTAATCATGTTAACTTTTTTTGTTGCTGCTTTTTTAGAGTTTTCGATGCCTGAACCTAAAGCGTAAGCTGATAGCTGAATACTCAACATATTTATAAAACTGGAACCCGAATGTGGCCCTGCTTTAGGATGTCGGTACACATTTAAATGAGCCCTCATAAGAGCTAATTATCTCCAATTTTATGCAAAGCTCTTCATTGAAAAGCGGAAAACTTACCGACGAGGGCGCGCAGTGTATTCAAGCTTCATCTAGGGCAGGGAGCACGCAAAAATGAGCGCTATGTTCTATACAAAACAGTTCGTTTTTTTTTCAATGCAACTTTCGCTATACCCTCCGCGTCTCGCCTTCAGTATAACTCTGCGCTATGACTCTGCTTTCAGTACCAGTTGTTGTCCTCATTGATGAACCTACTGCTATGTTGGGTTGCTCTTTAGCACACAAAGAAAAACATGAGCTTTTATTACATCTCGCTTCGCGTTTCACAAACAAAATAAAAAACACACGCGCACAAGACGTCTACTCTTCACCCCTGCATGTGTGTGAAGTGAATTATCAGGAGAAATGAGATCAGCTCGAACAGCTGGCCTCAAGACTGAGCCCATCTTCGGTGTTTCCTCCCGGTTTTTTTAGTGTGTGTGTGTGTGTTGAGAAAGGGGGGTGGGGTGGCGTGGCTGAAAGAATAAAGTTGGAGAGGAAACCTAGATGTGTTGTTGGTCGCGAGCAGCGAGATTGTTAGCTATTGCTGTGTGCTATGAGGGATGGAAGGCAAAAAAAAAGACTAAATAAAAACTATTGACCCTCTTGAACAAAAAACGAAATCCGTTTCCGGTCACCCGCTTTCATTTTTCTTGGCAGGGCGATGACAGTGATGAGTAGTCCAAGCTGCGGCTGCTGCCATTTTAAAAATTTAGAAAGCGACATCTGTCTTAGCTCCCTGTCTAGTCGCTCATCCAGTTTCTTTTTCTTTCTTTGTTTCCCGCCCTCAACTCTAAGTGCGATGACGATCTCAGAGTGCCAGTGCAAAACTAGTCGAGCGTCGGTCGTTCATTTGTTGCTGCCAGCAAGCTCTGGAGTTTGGTTGGAGTCGTGAATCATTTCAACTCCTTTGCTCTGATGTTCTGACGGATGAAAAACGGAACAGAAAGCACAGCGCTGAGTGGAAGATTTCATCGTAGAACTTCTCGAACGCAAGGCGATAGAGTGGTGGCAGGAGAAAGCGTGGAAGTGAATGGTTGATTGGAGACCCTTGTATGTACCGTCCTTGTTATCTTTAATTTCTTGGAAAGATGAGAGTATAACGTTGAATGCTGATAGGTGATAAATTCGCAAAGTAAGTATACCTTAAAACGGTGACTTAAAACTAGAGTTGGAAATTATGATTTTGGTTGTCAGTTTGAGTCTTTATTTATTAATCGCTGCAAATGAGGCACTGCGGGTGGGAGTCTTTCAAGAAGTAGTGAGCACTTTAGCTTGTCGCTGGCAAGTGTTACCGCTTTCTATCAGTTTGATTCATAATCTAGCACTAACAAAATCTTAGGATGGAAAAAATCGAGCTTTACAAGTTGAATATGCAAATGGTATATGAAATCATTTCATCTTCAAGCGACAAGGCTCCTTATTATTGTTTCTTAGAATTCCAAAAGAAAACGAAACATGGTTGTAGCACCCAAGTTTTAAGATATAATTGAGAAAAACGGGGAAAAATAATTCCTTCTTGAAAACAATTCACAAACACGAACCTGGAGCTTAGCATTAGAAATGTGTCCGAAAAACCCGTGATATATAGCAAAAGAATAAATTAATCGTACCACACCAAGATAACTCCAGAAATTCCCCCTCACCCTCTTATTTTTTTATCTCCCGGGCAGCGGCTACCGCCAATGTTGTCCCGGAATGAGGACTACCACGCAGGCAAGGGAGCGGTGAAACTCTCCACTCTCCTCTAAAACTCACCTCAGTACATCCAATAAAGTTTTACCACCACCACGTCAAGTGTCAAGATCTGTCATAATGTCTTTGGATATTTTATCTCTTTTTTTCCATCAGATTACCTTAGCTGTGGAAAACACTGAACAAAGAGAGAACCGAGGCCTTTGTGCAGTTTTTCTTTAACTTTCCTAGGTGCCACCAGCATGAAATGAAGTGCGAAAAAAAAGTTAAAAACCAACCGCGAAACGATGCGTTAAGCAGAGGAAGCTCTGTGGTAGCGAAAATTTATTTCACGACGGAGGCGGGAAAACCGTCCTACTGCGTGAAAATCGCGTTTGTATTTTCTCTAAAGGAGCCAATGTACCAGTTATTTCAGTTTATCCCGCCACTATTTTTAAAAAATAGGTATTTGCTGTTACAGACACGCTTTATACGGCATAGTAAAACTAATGTTGGCGGATGTGAGGAAACAGGCGAATCATGTCATCTAGTGGAGTGAATAACTTAACCGTAATAGATAACTTTTAAACAATTACACATAGCCGTCTGTTTGTAATTAGATATACGTAGCCAGCCATTAGCAACTGTCATATCAGTTTTTACAATTTCGAAAACTTGATTAGCCTCGCCGCTTTGGCCCAACAAATTTGTGCAATTTCTCGAGCCATGCTTCCCGCAGCCTCTCCGAAAAACAGTGGGGCTGAACCCACAGTGAGCACAAATGAGCACAAATGAGCACAAAATTCTGGGTGCATGAGTTTCTGATCTTCACTTTCATCGGTACAAAGCCGCCGCGAAAGGTGTTGAACCCGTGATCTCGGGTTCAGAAGCTGGACGATACAGCCACTGAGCCTTGCAGCCAGTCGGCAACGGTCGTAGTATCCATACCATTGTATAACACAGAAAAGAAACATAGTTAAAGGTAAAAGAAAAACAATGCATTGCTTTTAGTAATTATTCACTGGATATATCGAACTCGAAGGGGTTTGTGAAATAGTTTCATATATCCATAATTCGATATAAAAAACTGGCCGGAGATGCGTTATCTGTAGCCCACCGGCAAAAATACAACGCAGCCACGCTTGTGACGTGGTTCTTGCAGCGACGTACCGCTCACCAACGGGCTAGGCGTTGCTATGCCTATAACGTTCGCATCGAAGCCGGAGCTGACGGTTCTTTTCAACTAGACACTCTGTAAAATAAGATGCTTAATCCTGTTACCAGTGCTGCATAAAGAGAACAATCGCTCAATAAAATTAAGTTATAGTTGGCGTCAGCAACGCCTTCGGCAGCGAAGCGGTCGGAACACGCCGAGCGAGTGCTGCCGCAAGGCTTTAGTTAGGTTGGTTTCATCCCATAACCGTGATGTGGCGTGGAAAACTAGTACACGAGATAGCAGACCGCCCTCAAGTACACACCACGTTTACCTCGTAATATGGTGTGACAGCACTATCGCTGACACTAAGTGCCCATAGCCGCGCATCCGACCGACCCGCCTCCAGGCGCGAAAAGTGTTTCGAAGAGCGCCGTTAGAAGAAGAGCCACTTGCAGGGGCGCGGCGCTCAGTTCATTATATCGGCCGACCGGCGAAATTTGAGCTCGATTTATTGCGCGACTTCCATATAATTTTACATAAGATTTCAAGGCGATTATCTATGTATTAGTATAGTTAGCAGTTTGTTATATCAAGGACTGATATATCCGTACTCGACTGCATTTCAATTAGCTTTTTTTTTTTTGCAGCAGAAGCTGTATGTGGCTCGTCCCATGAGGAGTCGTACACAGATGTTACAAGGTCACGTGACCATTCATTTCGCAACGCGTCTGATGGATGGCGCTGGTGTCCCTCACGGCGAGAGGACGGCGCGAGTCGCCGCACATTTTGCGTATGCCTCTGTTCTGGCGGCCTGTCGTGCTTAGCAGCTGGGCGAGGGTGATCGGGAAGCGTCGTGGAAGCTGAATGCGGAGGAAACTCGCAGCATCAGCGTGTTCCGCTTTACTGGAAGAGTGTAAGTGTGGAGAAGCGTTTAGTCGTTCATAGCGTTCCAGCTGTGAGAACAGAAGACATGGCCGCGTGTAAAACGAAGCGCTAAGCAGAAGTGACTGACTACTCACGCATGTGTGAAAACAACGTAGTAATGTGCGAAGACCATGACGCATTGAATGCGTTACTTAAATATGTAATTTCGAAAATCTTTTAACCCGTTCCAAACTAGGCATACTAGGTGTGGCCGTCAACTTTCGCTGTGGTGTCCAAGTCAAGAACCTAAGCGAAGCGTGTGTGCCTTGCGTTGCGTGTGCAGCGTATACTCTGTACTAAAATACCCGCAGGAGTCTCAAGCAACCAAACATTGCGAACATGCACGAACACCGCACAAGGCTTTTAGGTGCCGCCTAGTCTCGTGATTTAAGCAGCATAGTGTAAACACTGCGTAATGTTCAAGTTGCGCTTCCTAAATTGCGATTCGCGAAAGGAAAGGCGAAATTGAAAGGGAGAAAATAATAGACCTGAATACAGGGAACGATTAGAAAAGATTGAATGAAAACAAAATCTACCGGCGCAGTGATAAGTATGGAAGAAAACGTGGAGCGATATAAAATTTAAAAGCATGGGTTTACCGCAGAAGTGAAAGGTCGGCAGCAAGAAAACTAATCGCCGCTAGGTTTACGCACAAAAATACACGATGGGTGTCGGCGCAGGACCCGTAAACAATAAGAAGATAAGGCGATTTGCATTCGAAAAGATCCGATTCATTTTAACACCGGCTTTGCATGGGCGGGCACGGAGTCGCGGTTTCACGCGTCCTTACGACTCTTGAGGTTGTTTGGCTAATGATAGGAATGGAGCTTTGCGTAAGCACAGAGACTATTCTGACTGAAAAATACGCCCTTTTTTCTTTGGATTTTACTTTGGGGTCGAAGTGGGAGAGCTTAACTGGCGACAAATAAAAAGGAGCCGGTTTGGGCCTTTTTTCCTTTTTCAGATCGCTTCGTCGCCCGGACTTAAATTGAGTTTCGCCGCTTCGCGTTGCTTTTATTTTTTCAAGCCTGAACCTTTGATAACAGTTTTCGTGAGATAATTCTAGTCGGAGAGCCAAGATTATCTTTTAATAGCTTGTGCTTCCGTCGACACAATTGATCTTTTAGCGCCGATTTTTCCTGGCTTTCTTTACCATAACTTGTCTTTTTCTTTATTATAATAGAAGCATTGTTTGCATGTTGATCTCCTTAGTGCTATGTTATGAGAGCTGAAAATGGGCTTCTTTGAATTCAGGTCAACTAAACCTTGAGAAACACCTCCTAAACTGGAATATGAAACGCTCTTGTAGTAACGGGGAGCCCTCGACATCAGAATCGATTGAACTTCTCTAGCTGTCAGTGACGCTGCAGTTTAACCAACGAAATACAGATCATGCTTTATTCTAAACCAATTCAACTTTTGTTTTCATAAAAACATTCGGTATTCATAGTGGCATAAAATCTTCAAGAGATTTCCCACATGATCACCCGTTAAGTGTTTCCAGCAAATCTCTCATTTGTGAAGCGCAAAAAGAGGCTTGCCACTATAGGCTCATTACAACCCGTTTCCATCGTTTGCCCGTTTTTATGAAAGCCGCAATCGGCGCCCAGCTGCCGAGCAGACAGAATGACTTCGTAGTAATGTCCCACCAAAAATAGTTTGCTGTTTTCCTCAACTGTGCAATAATTATTTCTGTTGACCTGTGAATTGGAGAATAACTCGCATACATTGTCACGTGGCTGGGACGACATCATAGAAGCAGACACGGACAGCAGACAGCAGGCTGGCGCGTACTAACACCGTTTGTTGCGCGAAATTATGCCCACAAACAACAAGAAAACTTGGTGGCGGCGGTAGAAGCGAGTGTGTGCGTCGATTGGTGGGGTCAGCCAGTCTAATTTTAAAGATAACGTCTACCTTCTAAGACAAGGTCCGTAAAATACCGACAGCGATCTCGAGCATCGTGCTGTAAATTCCCGCTAAAGCGCACCCCCAACCCCCTCCTTTTTTTTTTGTAGCCACTAAATCGGAATTCAAACCGGGGATGGAAGCACGAGTTATCGCTTTCGGCCTCATGCGCGATGAAGATACCCTGTGACGACCGGTGGCCAAGCGCGGTTCATTTTTGTGTGGAGGGTTATTAGCAATCAGACATCAGCCCAACGAGAATGCATGACTAGCGGGACAGGATAGAACGCGCCATTTACGAAGGTGGCGCCTGCTGGCGGCATTCATTTTCGCTTGTAAATTGCCCTTCCTTGTTGTGCGCTCTGGAACCTCATGGCGGCTACATGCACATTCGCGTGCTGCTGTTGTGATAGTCAAGCTGCGTTAGTTCAATGCCGTCTTGTAAAGTGGCTTCCAACAACTTTCCTTGCCTAAACAGAGACAGCGCTCACTCGGGTGGGCTGCCTTTTCCTGTAGAAACTGCCGCGGGCGACCACGACTTCTGCAGGGCGCTTAAGTCGCATATCATTCCTGAAAGTGATAACGCCGCGTTCGGGCAGTGATAAACAACGTACTGTCTGCGTCAAATGAAATGCGAACAGAGGGGCACGTGGCCAAAGGTCCACTCTACGCCGTCTGCCTGACGTCATAAGAGATTGGTGCGCTCACCTGATTTGCGACAGTTGTTTTTTTTTTTGCTTTCGTTTTCTCGCTGTGGCACTGGAATGCCATGTACAATGTTTCTTCCGATCGCAATATGCGCAGCGCGGTATTGCGTACATTCGCGGCTGTAGATCGCATGCGTGAAGCCAACGCTCTTAGCTCCCTGGGCTGCCGCGCTTTGATTTTACTTTTATCATTGGCGCTTTATCAGCGTCTGATTGCGCTGTGAACAAATAATGGTTGAGTGGTTGCGTGAATTAAAGAAAGAACGAAGGCATCTTCTCCCTTAGCAATACTCAATATGATTGTCATTGGATTAAAGCAATCCTACCTCAAATATGCCTTGGTCCACTTGCACGTACGGCAGGAAAGGTACACCTGGAGTTGTCGGCTCTCCAAATCGCTGGCGCTGGTCGCAATGAGTTGGAAACGTTGACTTGTTAGAGAGCATCATGCAGTGCCCTTTTCTCCGCAGTCCATGACGCCTTGTCTCGCGCAAGCACACGCCTTAGGTTTTCTATTTGCTTCTGAGACAGCTGGCTTCTACGACGGTGCAACGGTTTCGCAGAACAGCCTCGTGTAGATGACGTCTAGCAGTTGACGTGCTGGCACACAAATGAAGTTCCATTTACCTCACCAGCCGCAAAGTTGGGTGAGTTCGCAGCAGCGGCTACAACAAGTAGATCTTGATCCTTGACAGTAACCTGTTGTCCGTGCGCACAGGTCATGTTTCCAAGCCGTCCGGCACCACAGAATGCCTGGAAAATTCTGGAAATTCTAGACACTGGACTAACCTGTTTCGTGTGCATTGACGTGTTGCTGCGTAACTTGATAACAAAAAGAAATGATTCGCACCCTTTTCTGGCCGTATGTTGACGCGTGAATGTTCGATTTTAGTGTGTTCGAGGTCTTCTAGTGGCGATCAAGTTTGGCTCACTACCGGAAACAAGCGATTCAGGTACCGTCGCGTTGGACACCGACCGCAACCTGATCGGTTTTCTTTCACTCTCCGCGTCGCAACCAGACGCTGATCACACGACGATGATGCAAGCAAAATCAAAGCGCTGCAGGCCAGGGAGCAAAGAGCGCTCGCTTCACACAAACGGGTCATAGCCGGTGCCGCCAGAGAGACCTAGGTGCGCAAGTCGAAGTTGGTGGAAAGAGCGAATGTAGCGCTCCAGTGGCAAAGAGTGAAAATGAATGTAAAAAAAAAACTGAATCAGAACTGTCGCAAACTGGATGAGTGCGCCTATGTCTGGTGATGACAGGCAGATGAAGTAAAGTTGACCTTTGGCTACGCGCTCCATTTTTTTGCACTTTATTTGACGCGGATTTTACATTTCAAATAAATCTAACAAAGATTCGCGGCATTCAGAGCTTCTCAGATATACCTGGCAGGAAAAGCGGCTACGCGAAACTTGATCCACCGCAGAAATGCCGGGAAGATGTTTCAGATTTCACTTGGACAGCATCAGGCCGAAAACATATTCATATGCTGTAATAATACAATTTTACTCAGACAGACCACAAAAAAAATGCTTTGCTAATTTCAACAGAGGTCTAATAGCAAGCATTCCGTTACCCCTGTTTTATTAAAACTGTAAAGAGCGATCCATGACAATGATTTAATCGAAAAAAAGTGGAAAGAATCGTCCCTGCAGTAGCTGGATTATGCCACAGCATCTCGCTGCAACGATGCCTCCGCGGCCTCAGTCAGCTTTTTCGTAATCTTCTGCATGAACGTACAACTATAATGCCCACGAAACGTTAGACACGACCACATCAGAGGCCGCATTCAAAGCCCAGCTTCTGGAAGGACTCCCAGTGCTTGCCCTGTTGTGCCTCTCACTCGCGGCAAAAATTGTCGTGGGGCATGCGCATCACGTGCGTCCGCTGCTCGAATGACACCGCATGTCGAAAGGTCCGATGAGCGCCGCAGTTTTGTAAACCAGTTTTTTGAACACAAAGCAAAATGCATTGAAAAATTAACTTTCATGCGCTAGTGAATTCATTATCATCCTGATCTATTACTGGGAGTATAATTTTGCTCATTAGGGAGATGAAAAAAGTATTATTTGTTACTTCTGCTCGTAGATACTACTCAACTGCGGTGATATAAACTGTCTAGAAGCAATGGTTGAATGTTCCAAAACTGGCACGTATGAGACAATCGACTTTGTCTGCTGTGTTGGAGGCTATGCAGCAAGAAATAGAGTCGCCGAATAAAGCACGTCCGGTTGCGGCGCGCACATCACTACTTTCATGGCCGGTTCAGTTCAGCTTTGCGGTGCAGTTTCGTGGCAAATCAGCTGTAGAGCTTCAGACGCCGGTGAGAACTTCAAGGTATTGATTCCTCGACAGCTCAAGTTGCAATATGAGCCCAAGAAATGTTCACACACAGAACGTTGCTGAGTTCAGATTACCTCGCGTGAGGACGCCAGCCCCGGTTTGCCTTCAGTGGTCGAAAAGAAAACGCGGAAGATTTTATGCAGTATCCTGAAAGATCTTTTATTGGGGCGTCGTATATATTCCTGTGATGTTCATTCAATGCACGATAACCTGACATCAATAATTACGGAGTGCGCAGTAGAAGTAGGCGGTAGGACAGTTCGAAAAGATACCGGGAAGCTATCTCAGGTGACGAAAGATCTGATTAAGAAGCGCCAAAACATGAAGGCATCTAACACTACCGATAGAATAGAACTAACGGAGCTATCAAAGTTAATAAATAAGCGCAAGGTAGCCGACATAAGGAAGTTTAATATGGAGAGAATCGAGCATGCTATAAAGAACGGAGGTAGCCTAAAAACAGTGAAGAGGAAACTAGGCATAGGTAAAAACCAGATGTATGCATTAAGAGACAAGCAGGGCAATGTCATTAGCAATATGGATAAGATAGTTAACGTAGCCGAAGAGTTCTACACAGAGCTGTACAGTAGCCAATGTAATCAGAGCGCCAATGAGAAAGACAGCAGTGCACAGCAATGCGTCATCCCGCCAGTAACGAAAGATGAAGTAAAGAAAGCCTTAGAAGCAATGAAAAGGGGAAAAGCAGCTGGGGAGGATCAGGTAACAGCAGATCTGTTGAAGGATGGAGGGGACATCGTGCTAGAAAAACTAGCCACCCTGTATACGCAATGCCTTATGACCTCGACTGTACCAGAAGCTTGGAAGAATGCAAACATTATCTTAATTCATAAGAAGGGAGACGCCAAGGACTTGAAAAATTACAGGCCGATCAGCTTACTATCCGTTGCCTACAAAGTATTTACTAAGGTAATCGCTAATAGAGTCAGGGCAACGTTAGACTTTAATCAACCAAATGATCAGGCAGGCTTTCGTAAAGGATATTCCACAATAGATCATATTCACACTATCAATCAGGTGATAGAGAAATGCGCAGAATATAACCAACCTCTATATATAGCTTTCATTGATTACGAGAAAGCATTCGACTCAGTGGAAACCTCAGCAGTCATACAGGCATTGCGTAATCAGGGGGTAGAAGAGCCTTATGTCAAAATACTGGAAGATATATATAGCAACTGCACAGCTACTATAGTCCTCCATAAAGTCAGCAATAAAATTCCAATAAGGAAGGGCGTCAGGCAAGGAGACACGATATCGCCAATGCTGTTCACTGCATGTTTGCAGGAGGTATTTCGAGGCCTGAATTGGGAACAGTTGGGAATAAGAATAAATGGAGAATACCTAAATAATCTGAGATTTGCTGATGACATTGCCTTGCTGAGTCACTCAGGAGGTGAACTGCAAATCATGATCAACGAGTTAGACAGGCAGAGCAGAGCGATGGGTCTAAAAATTAACATGCAGAAAACCAAGGTAATCTAAAAATTAACATGCAGAAAACCAAGGTAATGTTCAACAGTCTAGCAAGGGAACAACAGTTCACAATTGGCAGCGAGAGCCTAGAAATTGTGCCGGAATACGTCTACTTAGGGCAGGTAGTGACAGCTGATCCGGATCATGAGAGGGAGATAACTAGAAGGATAAGAATGGGGTGGAGCGCATATGGCAAATTCTCGCAGATCATGAGTGGAAGTTTACCAATTTCCCTCAAGAGGAAAGTGTACAACAGCATAATCTTACCGGTACTCACCTACGGGGCAGAAACGTGGAGGCTAACGAGAAGAGTTCAGCTTAAGTTAAGGACAACGCAGCGAGCCATGGAAAGAAAAATGATAGGTGTAACGTTAAGAGATCGGAAGCGGGCAGAGTGGGTGAGGGAACAAACACGGGTTAATGACATCCTAGTCGAAATCAAGAGAAAGAAATGGGCTTGGGCAGGACATGTGATGCGAAGGCAAGATAACCGCTGGTCTTTAAGGGTAACGGAGTGGGTTCCAAGAGAAAGTAAGCGTAGCAGGGGGCGGCAGAAGGTTAGATGGGCGGATGAGATTAAGAAGTTTGCAGGCAAAGGGTGGATGCAGCTGGCAAAGGATAGGGTTAATTGGAGAGACATGGGAGAGGCCTTTGCCCTGCAGTGGGTGTAGTAAGGCTGATGATGATGATGATGATGATGATGATATATTCCTGACGCAGTCTCGGGAATTGCGAGAGTGACAAAACGGAGGGCATTTTTTTGATTTTCGACGCTGAGCGTTCGACAGCAGTGAAGATCGTCAAAAACACAAAAACAGTAATTTCTATGAATTATCGTCGGCAAGGTAACAGCGCTTTTTCATTTGAGGAATTTTCTTAAATAATTTTTACACACCATAAAACGCTAATTTGAGCAATAAGTTGAAAATATCACTCACGAGAAAACTCACAGGTTGGTAATTTTCTATGGATAATTTATGTCACAGCCATAAAAGGAGGTAGTTGATTGTTCATTGTTGAGAAACTCGTGCCGGACAATTTACGAGAAGACTAAGCGTACACAAAATAAGGGACGAACAAATGAATCGCATGCTCTGAACCCGTATTAACCTAATTCTATCGCTGGCTGTGGTTAATATTTAGTGCTCGTGCCTCTTGAGCAAAATTTATTTTTGTCTGCGTGATAGCGTGTTCCTCCAAAATATTGTGTGGGATGGCGGGATAGGAGCATAGATTTAAACTTAAAAGAACGTCTTGCTGGGCAAGTTGGTACATCTTTGGATTACAGGCCGTTTATCTACCTTGTGGTCTCTCTGTTTTCGCGCCTGTAATCCAAAAAAAAAATCCATAGATTTAAACGTCACTCCAACACCCCCTTCCCCCTCCTAAATTTCAAATCAGGTGCTTATACACGATGAGTCGGCACTTTGAAAAACAATTTCTGCACGTATTCAGCTTTCCAATTCTTGGACGACTGCGCCTGAAGTTCTAAAGAAGTGCTGTTGAGTTATATTAAGTCATATTTGATGGAACGTCAAGCTTAGGCACACAGTTGACATATGACCTCAATGTCGTACAAAAGAGTAACGTTCAGGAGATATTATTCTAACAAGAAATGGGGGGTCTATCAAAGAAAGCTGCCCTATCATTCGTGACTCTCGAACGCTATCAAAAAAGAAAGCAGCACGAAAAAGAAGCAAGAAAGGACCGCATGAAACGCTCCCTCTTGCTGTTTTGTCCTTCAAGACGCACAACAGTTCTGGGTAGCTTGTTTGAACAAGTTTGCGCACTGCCTCCTTCATAATGAAAGCGCAGCAAACAGGCCACTGCCGTGCCTCAGTGTGAGACACGGTAAAAGTGACCGGACAACGAAGATTAGGTAATGGTAATGGTGGAAGAGCAGATCAGTTTCGTCATGCGTGCCGTGCACAGACAAAGAGCGCGTCCCCATAACCACTGATTTCAGGGAATAAAAGGCAGTAATATGATGCAGGTGTACTGTATTCAGTTCCTAGCCATTATACTCTGCCAGTGAAAGCGGAGCTGTCGAAGAAATTTACATCAAGAAATACGAGGAAGGCGGCATGAAAGGCGCGTGTCCTGACATCATCTCAGCGTTTTGTGCGCCTTTCAAGACACGTGTGTGTCCCTAGCACAAAATCCGCTATACACCAACATGTCCAATACACCTGCGGGCACTTAGTAATACGTGGTGGATAAATATGTACACAGCGCACGTTTCTGTTTTATTCGTATTGTAGCGAGCAGCTTCACTCCATGGATCCGAATAAGCTCCATCCCTAAAAGCCTCTTCACTTCTAAACGCCGCCGAGGTAGGCTCGCATGCCTCGGGGGCCACAAAGCTCGCGACCCCTGTTTACACAGTCCCACCGCAGCCGCCGTCCGCGAAACTCCCGCCGTTGGCGGCCGCAAGAGCAACACAAGAGTGGGCTGATGCACTGCCTCCCTCCTTGGGCGTCGTTCATCTCCCGAGCGTCCGCCACCTGGGATTTCCCGGCGGCCGACGGGTCGGTGGGACGTCAGTGCACGGCCCTGGCTCGGCTGCCTCCCCACGCTTGTGGCGGGTGCCCTGATGAAGCGAGCCGGCTTTTCTTCACCGCCCATTCCTTGTGTTTATTTGTGCTGCTCCTACCAGGGCTCCGACCCAACCACAGCAGGTTCGCGTATTTTTTTTTCCTACCTCGTCCCTGCAGCGGTGGCAGTGGAGCCGGTTCCCTCCCTCGCAGCTGTACTACTGCTCAGTGCTTGCGTAAAGGCTCTTACCTCTCGGCGCGTGGAAACGAGCGGCGCGTGTGGATGTGAAATTGGAGGCATCAATAACAACGCCTGGCACCGTCTAGAGCAGCTAAATTGATTGCTCGAGACATTTCCCAGCTAATCGATATCGTTGTTCACTCTCCAATAAACCAGCGACTGTTTCTCACAGGCATAGTGGTTCTTTTACGCTCCTTTCTTGGATATGTTCGAAGTGCTGTCTCCCACGTTGGCTAATTCTTTAAGAGCACCCGCCGATTTTTTTATTTCCCAGTGTATTTCCCAGTGTGCTTGTATCGTGAAACGTGTTAAAGATTGCACTGTGTTTTGATTCAGTTTTTTTTTCATAGAGGTACAAAAAACTCTCTCTGGGGGCCACACTTCACTTTTTTTTTTGCAATGGTGACAACACCCACCATGAAGCTCACGTTTAAACATGCTAAGAATTAAAGCAAGGAATACTGGCCAAAAGGCTGACGTGCAGCGTTTTAAGCTGGTTCGTTAACATCGAGGACAGAATGCTAAGTTCGTCTTGAAGTGTACGAACTGATCCAGTGGAAGTTTTATGTGCACGGGTGAATGTGGTGCTGTGTATAGAAAAAAAAATGAACAGATTGGCATTCCAACCAGAGAGCCCGGTGCAAGTAACGGTACCCCACTCGAGCTCTAGGGTGGTCAAAAAATACAGCTGATTTGTTTCAAAAAAATATCTTTCAAACGCTGCTCTCCTAATTTTTTTTTAATTGCGGTTGAAAAGTGAAAAGTGACTTTGGCGTCTTTTAGAGCTTTACTGCCGACGTAGCGGTACACTAAAATAAAAAATTGGCGCCTTGTTTAAGAAATAAATCACCAAAGATTACTTCTTTGTGGGTGTGAGAATGAATACGTTTTAAACAATAGCGGAGAAGAAGTTGCAGCTACTTCATGGGACTCCTTTTAAAGCTGGGTATTTCTACATGAAATCACTGTTAATGCACAAACAGATCGTTTCCGTCTCGACTTAAACCACTAGAGAGCGCCCCCGAGGGAAGGTTAGGAATGCCACATACTAATGTCATTCTACTATACTTGTAGCATTAAGATGCAATGTACGTTTGCATCTTACTTCAATACCATCGCCATAAGCTTTGTCTAACACGCTCGTAAAAAGCAATGTCACTGGCTGTGTGATAGTTCGTTTTAAGTCATCGCCGTATAAATTGTTGGCAAGCAGCTCTTGAAATCTGAAATGCATGCGAATAATTTATCACTGTAAATATTCTAACCACACACAGTAAACTTGTTTCAAGGAAGTTCATCTGCAAACTCTCAGAACCACAATGCGAGAAGAATCTTTCAGATCTGAATAATAAAGTCTCCCAGCACTTCCCCATCTCGTGGTGATCATCTTTCGCACTTTTTCTATATAAGTTGAAGCTCCAGCTGTAAGTACGAGGAGTTGACCAAGCATGAAATTTAGGGGAAGAAACACAATTACGTATTGAAAGTGGCGTGCGCTTTCCACGACGCGTAGTTCGGAATTCCCGCACTCAAGACGCCACACGCAGCGCAGTGGTATCGTGTTAAACAAACTGAATTATTCTCAAAGCGGAACTCCTCGTCCTTAACGCTTCATGCTCGCATCAAAAGTTTCTTACAAGAACTCACTTCAGCCGAGCACGCTATTACCGGCAAACGTGTGGTCGTATTTTTGCCTCTCCAATTTATGCAAAAGCCCTAAGAACAGTTGCTCGAAGAGAAACTAGCCAAGAGAAATCGACTGGCTCTGTGCGAAAGAGCCGCTCCTAGCCCATAACCATCCAAAGGCTCCGCACTGCGGACGAAGACACAAGAGCTCTGATATGTAAGTAGCGTGAACTCGGTTCTCTCGCAGTTCCTAATCGGGAACAGAAGGGACAGCTGCTAACGAGCGCAAAGCGCAAACATCAAAGGGCCATTACCGAATCTCGAGAATGCATGAGCCGCTCGTTCGTCGAAGGCGTAGCTGGAGTGGCTATTCAAAGAGGGCCAAATAAAGACAAACACGCTGGAAGCGACGTAGAGACGAAGAAAAGCAAAGCAGCGTTCCTTAACAACCTCTTTGCTGCAAACGGAATTAGCGTTTTTAATTAACACTCCAACGAGCTCCAACAGTTGGAAGCATTTTAAGGTTTCCGCTTTCGCGAATCACTGCGTAATTAAGTTGCTCCAGGACGGACATTCTTGACTAGGAGAGGGCCGGGGTGAGCAAAGAAGAGAAACGGTGTTTCAAAGGAACCCGCACGAAACAGCGTCTCGGCTGTGGCTCTCTTGAGTCGTCGGGAGGTCAAGTTCTTTTCCTCGTCGCACCGTAGATCACGCATGCGAGGCTCCTCTGAAAAGAATTCGGACTAGTTTAAGCACTGCTGTGTTTCTTTGCGGCATTTCGCCATTCTTATCCCCTAGTAAGACGTGCAGGAAAAGCGCGTAGGTTGTAGAGGAGTGTCGAAGTTAGCTACGACTGCTGATAATATTGATTTACAAAGCACGCCTTGTATTGCATACGCTTAACATGATGCGAATAGTAGCTGACATTATCTTACGTTACGAGGCTCCGTATATCCCGCTGCGCTCTTCGGAGCACCCATTCTGTTTCGAACAGCGGCCTGAAATGTTGACAATTGAGGCCATGTATTTGTCTTTGTACCCCGCAATGTTGGATGTTAACCCTCCCAGGAGGGATGCCCAGGCCACGTATGCCGGGCTGGCACAGAGACTAACCGAATACCTTCTGGTTAGAGGAAGTAGTCACCACATTATTGACGTTCTGGGAGCAGTTAAATCGTTTATTAAACAGTTGAATGAAACACGTAAACTTTGCGGTGTTTGTATTCGTATGTATCGTTATTCTTTACTATGCTCCAGGCTTTCGGCAAGGAAAGTTTCCTTCATGCTAGTTGTGAGAACGTCGAGAGAATGTTAGAGCTTGCGCTGACACATTCTCGACGCCAAAAAGAAAACAAGGACGCTTTTAAGCGCTGGAAGAGTATAGACGCTAATCATGTCGTCCAGCACTCAGAACATGTGGTTAAAACAGTGATTTATTATTATTTATTTGTTTCTAAGACTAAGCATCGATAAAATAACACCAATAGCCGGCTCACCACCACGGTGTCCGCGAGTAAACACGATTCGGACAATTCTGAACGCAAAGGAAGGTTCTGTGCTTCCTGGTGTAAGAAAAATACTGGCGTCCCCGTATAAGGTTTCTACGAAGGGTTAATATATACATCTGTGGTGTTAAATGGAAGCTCCCGTCCATGTGAGCGCTTTGAAAAAGGCCGCAGTAACTTCTTAAGTTTTCACAACAGGCCTCTGAGCCTTTCGGGCAAAAGCGGGTTGCCTTTGTCATTATTCAGTCATGAAGTTCAGTTCTGAATTTAAGTGCCTCAAGATAATAAGTGGTGAAAGCAGGAGCCGAAATGCGGTTTTTCGTATTTAGGATCTTTATATCTTTTTCAGCGAAGCCAAAAACCTACCTTGGGCTCATTATTATTGCAAATTCTCAGGGCTTAAATGTGCGAGGAAGGTTCCTCATAAAGGTCTAACTTCAAATGGTCGAAAAGTTCCGAGAATTTTATGCTGTTTGGAAGTTTTTAAGACTAAAATTGTTGCGGAGGCGTTATCCGAACTATCTATTTTACGAAGTTTTAACAATCAGCCTTCCTCACAACGAAATACCATGACAGTGAGGTAACTTGTTCGTGCCTCCTGCATGCAGACAAGAAAGGGCTGCTTCTTCGTCATTACTTTCAAAGCTTTACAACTAAAAGGCACCTCAAGCGGTTCTCAAGAACTTTGTACCAGGAAACCAGCCCACGCCTCGAACTAAAAGCAAGGCAGTGGCTCTTTATAGATACTTTGAGCTCCAGAAACTGGCCAAAGACATCGGCGACTCGTGAGTGAATTCCTTGTCCGTCTTTTTTGTGGTGAAAACATTGAACCCGGAGGCACCATTAAGAAAAATAGGTAGTAAAAAGGATGCCTGGTAGGAATGTGTCAGTCAGCTATGAGTAGACAGCTGAAGAACTTGGTTGCTAGGGACTCTTTTGTTATAAAAATTACAAATACAGGGTCTTAGAGGAGAGCAGTATATAGGACATGCTTTCATTTATTCCGTGCCGGATTGCGATCTGCTTGCTCCTGTGTGATACTGAATGGAAGCTAATGGCACTACTGCCTTTCAAAATAGCGCTGGGTTGAATGTTGGGGTTTTTATTCCCCTTTTCGAGTTTTATTTTCACATAACTTCTTTTCAGTTTGACAGCCGGCTGTTATTCCAACGCCCTAGCATTTGCATCGTGTCATCTAGTGCGCCAGATTTGTGATAACGTCTTCACTGCATCATTTAAAAACTCTCGGGCTTCATTAAGTTACGGCGCGAAGGTTCTCAGGGTTTCTGACACGTTGATGATGTTCAGTAGTTTTAAACACACACCGCACAGGTCGGTATGTGGACGTGTCGCGTAATAGTATAGAATTTAGAGAAAATAGAAAGGGGCTACTTTTCACGTACGAGATCCTTGAAATTAATCACCAGGAGATTTTAGACATCAACATCAAGTTCACAGTAAGACCTGTGCGCTGGTGTTACCTCCACAGAGCCAAGAAATTTCTTTTATCGTTCGCTTCGACCAAATATCTAACAGTAAAAACGGTTATTGCAACCCTTTCTCTTGAACCTGCAGCCCTTAATTCTTCCTCACACGATGCAGACGAGCTGTCAGGGTGAGGTCGCAAGACTGAGCACAGCAGTGCTCCCTCACCATGTAGTGGCAGCGGCGGCTCAGTCACTCCAAAAAAATTGATGAGAAAACCACGGCAAACGTGAGGACAGCAGAGAGAAGATGTCATCATATCCGCGATTATACCATGCATCCACACGGTATTTCGAAATCTTAAACCTCTATCGAACACATTTTGATTCGAAAATGGTACCAAAATAGTCACTGAGTACCCGTGCTGTCATCTGTCGGAAAACAAAAAAAATGTTTTATACTAGTTCCACTTGCCCAGAATGCCAGAAAACACACGATAAGCTTGACTCATCATTAGCCAGAAATACGAGTCGAATTATGACAGGCATGGCTTGTGCAAGTCTCCTATAAGGTTAAAAGGGTCGCAACAAGTGAGGGATCCCGGTAGCCTTTTCTGCGTGCCATGTAAGCTGGCTAAAATGTGCCCTGGCCCTGAAGTCAACGGTGGAGGCACTACAATTGCTGGTTGCGGCAAAAAGAACGCGAAACAGCACCTTGAGTGCACCACTGGTGTGTTGTATGAGCTTTCCATGGGAAAATCGGGAAATTATCAACGTCGTGACCAGTACTTCATGGTAGGCACCGAAAAACCGTCTGGGTTGATATAAGCAAAGCCCTGTAGTAGCCGAGGAAGATCGGGAAGGGGAGACCTGGCTTGCCGCAGGGGACCCCAGATCGCCGTACCTGGTAAGGTTCTCTGCCTTGCAGGGTCAGAAACCCCGCACGGGTTCCGTTGGATGGTACCACGCTTGAAGGCAATGGGCAGCATATTTGGCAAAGAGCGAGCGCTCCCCATTTAAGGTGGCCTGAAAAGAACCTCGACACTATAAGGATCATTTAAAAACCCCACATTGTCCCTACTCCCATTTAAATAACTTAAATACCGATAAAACGTTCCTGTCAACCCAACTACTTTTTCCCGCATCCCGCCTGACCCATCTGTTCCCAACGCAGATTAGCTCTTCAGCCTGGGCCCTCTCCCAAGCAGTGTGGCTACGCTGCTCACGTTGCACTTCTTCCGATTTCCTTTTTATTTTAACTTAGGGGCGCGAAAAAGTGCAATTTTCTTCCCATGGATATGTTCAATTGCATTAAGTATTAGATTAGACTAGTTATGCGTTTGCCGAACACGCAGGAGCTTATTATTTTTAAAATCATTTAGGGCAACCCCAAAGTACCGAACTCCGTGCGGCAAAGTGCGTGTCGTGGAAACAGGACGTTGTAATAACAGGCGCACTAGGGAACATGAGAAATTGTACAAAAACGCACCAAACTTGAATCCATCCGTCCACTGCCTATTATGGGAAAGCCTCACTGGGTAACCTTTACTTAAGAATATAAAAATTCTACCTAGGAGGAAACGTGAGTTGCCAGTGGCATAATTACCATGGAAAGCGGGAGCACATGCAGTGGCCCGTCAGTCCCCCTGGTCTGGTCGTCGAAGAATGAGACCACCACAACGGAGCACAACCACTGTTTTGTCACCATAAACAGGAGATATCAGAAGATATATACTTCCTTCGTTCATTGTTCAGACCAACCATAAAACCATACCGGAGGAGAAACGACGCGAACGTGTGAATAACCTTTAATGCTGATTTTTCTCAAATTTCACTTTTTTGCGATTGCTGTCACTCATACATTCGCAATTTCTTAACGCAGGACAGGGGACAAACATGGAAAGCCTATTTATCGCTTTTACTCCGCCTCTAAAAACGGACATTGACCGTGATAACTTCTGATTTCGATGATTCTAGGATCAATATTTTTGATGCTCATCATCTGCTGTCGTTCGTATATTTGCGCAACTAGAAAGTTTTACTTTTGATACACAACATAATAAAAGCTAATTCTCCTTTTATCGCAGCACAAGGCAAGCATCTAGCTGCAACTTTACCTCTCCCCAAATGTAAAAAGTGTATATGATGAACGCCTAATGGAGTTCAGTGGAAACAAACTATGGAATTAAATGCCGATCGAGGTAAAAGTAGCGAAGAAATTTAAACTGAACAGTAAAATGAATTATCTAATCAAGCTTTGCTTGAAATTTCTGCTTTGTGAGTTCTGCTTGGATACCTTGTTTTTATTTCTGTTTTATATATTTGCTGTGTAATTTTTATGACAGTGTTATTCTATGTGGAGTCTCGTGTATTTTTATTATTTGTGTACTTTGTAAAAGCGTACTATTAATGTAGTGCTGTTGCGTGTACATTATCATTTATTTTTTCAGCCGTCCCTTCTCTGCGGCGGAACCTGTTAGAGTAATTTTTGCATTGGACCGGTCACTACTATTTGAAGCTATCGATGCAAACAGTGTCGTATATTTTTCTTGTTCTAACAAAAAGTTTCTCCTCGAAAAAAAGAAAAGATTCTGTTTTTGCTGATTAATGCTGTGGCTTGGATGAGTGCAATAAAGTTCTCCATTTTTCTACGATTAAAAATTTCTCGATGCTAATCTAAAATTTTCTGTGTTTAAATAATTTTAAAAAGTTAT
This sequence comes from Amblyomma americanum, assembly GCF_052857255.1. NCBI lineage: Eukaryota > Metazoa > Arthropoda > Arachnida > Ixodida > Ixodidae > Amblyomma > Amblyomma americanum. The sequence goes on from NC_135502.1 coordinate 32,193,985, forward strand.
TTTTGCGAGAAACGTGTTGGAATTGAAGTTTTAATTTAATGAGTATTGGAATCTTAAGAAAGGACTAACCGCTTCAGTGCAATGAACAGGATTTTATGAACATGCTGACATAAAGCACTTGTGCACTGCTGATTATAAAGACTAGAGCATTCGACTGAAGCAGATGAATTGAAACAGACAGGACGAGAGCTAACCCTGTCTGTTTCTATTCCTTTGTCCCAGACTAATGCGTCACTCTTTTTAATCAGTCATCAACCACCGACTAGGCCTGCTTTCTGCCTTGACTGCACTTTATTCTAAATTATTAAACGCCCGTGGGATGAATTTATGAGGGTGTAATTGAATTTACTCGGCAACTATACCAGCTAGCCTAAATTGATATGTAGGCCTTAAATTACCACAGTATTTTACATAATTCTGCCAGAGTTAGTTATATTTCATGAATAAATAACGAAAATACTTTTAATTTTCGTGTCCCCAATCCAGGAAGGTCCTGAGAAAACCGTTGTAATTTCCTGGTGTCAAGGATCACAAGAAATGATTTGAATACTTGCCTGAATGGCAGCAGCATCATCCTGGTTTACTGTTTATTGCACAAGAAAAAAAAAAGCAACGCCTGCCACATTTATATTAGTAGAATGTCGCTGGAGAAGCAGGGCACATTCAAAGTAGCCAATTCTGGGCAGATTAAGTAATGAGGAAGGTTTCTTGCCGGGCCACTAGCGACATAAATCACACGAGGCTGGCCGAATCGCTATGCATTAGGGACGAATCGTAGGCCTAGAAATCAGCAAACAGATGCCTACTTTAATATTTATAAACGAAGCTAGAAAGTAGAGGCCTGATTATTCTCTGCCGTTGGGGCTTGTGCACATACTTTTGTTGTTTGTAATCCAGGTATGCTTAGTGTGGGAAAGATAGACTGCTTGAGATGAAAATAAAATAATTTTTCCACTCTAGGAAAACATCTGAAAGCAAGAAGGGCTTGATCGCATTTACTTGCCTTCTAAGTACCTGTTACTAATAGGTTGAACTGCTCGAGGGTAATGATGTTCATCAGACACCAAGAACATTTAGAGAGTACCAATGTCCTGTAAAATACTAGCTCTCTTAACGTCACAAAGTAGAAAGCGCAATGAGTTATTATTGGGTCAATCTGATGATAAGTAATTACCATAAGTTATTTATTGAGGTGCTCGACCGAGAAAATTTAAGTACCTGAAAGAAATGAAGACAACAGCATGATGTTCTAAGATTTCTATGACATACCGAGAAACAGCGGCATGTCGAGGAAACCGAAGAGAACTGACACCAAATTTCGATGCTTAGCGAAACATGCGGGCTCGAAGAAATCGATATTGTACGAATAGATGGTTTTTTTTATGCATGCATGCACTGCAGCCGCATTGATGAGTGAAGAAAAAAGAGAAAGAAAAGAAAGCAAGAAACGGTCGCTGGACCTTTGTATTCTGTTCGCATCTATGTGCACTGACGACAACGGAAGCGACACCGACGCTGACGAAATTTAAAACGGAAGCCCCTGCACAATATAAAACAAAAACGCATGAACCATTGGAAGCAATGAGCCACTATTCATGCATTTAAAATGCGTCATATGGGTCCCTATAAGATTTGTTCACATGCTGGCCTCGTTTCCATCACACTAGAATTAGACGGGCTAAACTCCAAACAGAAGACGTGTACAATATTTCGTTGTGCAGCGTTACATCTCTGTTACTGTTCCCATAACAATTATGGAGCAAACTGAATGACTTATCAGCCTCTATCTGTTAAACTAAACTGAAACGTTGAAATCTGTAGTTGTTTAACATTACTATGAAAGCAGCTTTGTTAACAATAATATTAAATTTCCAGAATAAGCGTAAACTGATATTGCGAAGAAAAGAAAAATGTTACGATCCTCACCCTACAGAAAGATTTTACCTGAGCATTCTCCTGCAGTCTCAGGAGGGTAAGGACGAGGTCTAAAACAAAAAGGGTTTTGAGGCGGGCTAGTTGGTGGAGTTCAATCATGATCTAAAACAAAGGATGGAGTTCGGAAAGCAGGTCTGGATAGAGAAGCTGCCAGCAAAAGGCGATACTCTCAGCGAGATACGCTCACCTAGACGCAAAGCGTCCCGCTACCTGGTAACTTATAGCTGCACGGAAAAAAAATGACGGCCGGGTTGTAAATCTTGACTCCTCGAGGAAATACGGCAAGCTACAGCGCACTTTGCTTCACGTTTTAAAGGGTCCGCGTGGCCATCCACGCAGCTGGGCCAAAGGTCTAGCGCCTGACAGAAGGCCAGGATACTAATTGGGTAGAGTGAACACGGCGCATATGAATGTAGTGACGAAGCATCTCTAAGTCGTTGTAGCCGCACTATGGTTATCCCGAGGCGAGCTTTTCATCAATTTTCAATGCGCAATCCGCGCGGAGAAACGGGAGGTGGGCGCGCAGCTCTCGTATAAGACCGGCGAAATCCGTACTCATCCCGCGATACGACGATTGCTTGACGAGATATCCGCTCGGATTAGCAAGCGCTTCCTGCGCTATGAGCTAGAAGTGGCTGGGCCGTAGTTCCCAGCCCTTAGCAGTGAGCTCGCCGGCATTTTTGCCTCCAGTAATGCCGCAGTGGCACGGCTCTCAGTGCAAAGGAAAAGCGATGTTTGTTGCAAACGGCTTGTCCAGCTTGGTATTAACTTGTAACAGAAGTTGTGGGGCGCTGCTCACTTGGAAGAGTGTAAACAAGCATTGTGAGCAGCATGTATTGGTGAAATGTAATATCGCAGGCAAAGAAGTACTATTTGGAGTGATGTACTTGTGCACAGGAAGCAACAATAAGGCGAGAACCGAAGCTTTGTTGAAATGGGTCCCGGAAGATACCAAACCAATGTGAGGCAAAGGAGAAGTTCTCTGCAGGAAGATAGTACCACTCACGTTCAAAATTGGAGTGGATATCTACACTGTACCAGAAAAATTATGTTAACCACATGTGAGCACAATTACTTTATTACAGTAGGTAGGGAAGTGAAATCCGACAGCGTAACGAGTTGATAATTGGGCGCTTCCCACTCTAGCGTTGACTACTCCATTACGACGGTAAATTTCTATGATAGGATGAATGTGAAGCGAATAGACGAGGAAGGAATAAATTGTTTGGGAGCAAGCATAACTGCTTAATAGTATTGCCTGGGTACAGTAGGAAAGGTCAAAGCTGCACCGCAAGAACATACTCATTAGCATATACTCATGCATAGCCATACGACTACAAGGGAAAGATATACAGATTCCCGGTCTGTGGTTAGAACATGGAACCACCGCCGCACCGCGGCAGTCGCTCTACCAACTGAGCTAATGGGGCTTAAGTAGTGTGATTTTACCCGCCCTTCATGCGAGAAACGATAAACGTTAAGCTTTGTTTAAATGCTGACTGCGATGAGCTAAAGCCTGCGATCGCGTGATGCAGCCTGCGACTTTTAAAACGATTCCTGAAACCGATTCTGACCAGCCGGTAAAACACAGAATTCGCAGGGACAGTGTCTGCAAAGATGTACAAGCTTCTGAAATCCAACCTGAATACGATAGCGCTAAGCAGAGGCTTCAGGCAGCTAAAACGAACTGGATTGAAGAGCATCTAGGCTACGCGTTCACGGCTGCACGTCTACTTGAAAAACGTGCTCTAGGTTAAACAAGCGCTTTCTGGAGCTCCAGTGCCTCGTTGGCCACTGAAGCAGTGACCGCTTTGTTTGGATATGAGCGGGATATTGATAGTGCAACACCAGTGTCGCTGCACGCTTACAGGATACTGACAATGTGTGCGCCTGCTTGTGTCAGCACACGGATACGACCAGTTACGTCTTCGTACACGAAATGCCTGGGGATGTATGAGGAGAGTTTTACTTGTTGCGCCAGATGCGATGAAGAAATACGTGGCAAGGCTTTAAAAAAAATATCATAGTGCGTTTTCTACTGATGAACTGCGAACTTGCGTTCTTTTGAGATCGCTCACGTACAAGAGGTCAGTCGATGACGAAACGTTTCGAGAACTGCCGCTGTCGGAAGATCGATCATCCGATCTTTCGACAAACGAGTAGTGGCCACCATCCCTCTACGCTTTCGTAGAAGGAGAAAATTGCTTCTGTGTGGTGTAGTGTTTACGTGCACAACTATTTGTTCAAGCTATGCCCGCGATAGAACGCTGTATACACATCGCTCCGCGCACAAGGCCTGATGCTTTTTTTTTGTTTATAGCCCCTTAGGCGCACATCAGCACAACGAACATTGGTCGATCTCTTGAAAGTTGAGGTGGCCTGCCGCAATGAAGAATGCTGGAAGCGAAGAACTTCGGATAGCCTGAGGCATCACAAGAAGTACTATTTGTGTTCAGTACCTGAAACGCGGAAGAAAAAAAATGTTAAGAAACAACAAGAACCAAATAAATGCGAAGAATGCATAACTTGCATCGCATTCACCTATTTGGACATCTTTACGCATGGAAGCACGTACCACCGGCGACTGAAACAAACTTCTACAGGGCATTTTCTATAAAACAGCCATCGAGGAGCGTTTCTGGACGTACGCAAGCAAAGCCAGGATTTCACATTAAGCTGATGGTGGCGTACAGTAGAAGCGTTAAATCAGCCGTAGTGAGTTCAGCCAAAAACCAGTTAACAACTGCTCCGGCTGGGTACAACAAACCAGCTGCATTCAAGCATTCAATTCTCTCGATAGACCAGCAACCGAGGGCGTCCTGGAGAGCGCACTTCAGAAGATTCCTGACCTCCCAGTTCGTGGATCCAATTTCAAGAGGATGTGAGGTGTAAACACTTTCTTTTCTTCGCAGAACGTAGGGAAAAAGCAGTTCGACAACGAGAAGTATGTTGTCGCGTCGATTTTTTATTTCTCCTTTTTATTCTGAGATGGACAGAGTTGTGGTGGCTTTAAACGCTGCGGAATGCAGTATGGTTGCAGTCCAAGCTATCTGCTTCTCCTTTCTTTCGCCTAAGCGTCTGATATTGAGGCAAGCAAGGAAAATAAGAAGCGTGCAAATTCATATAACCACAGAAATACAAGAACCCATTGAAGGTTTCAGTGTAGTAGGCACAGTAGGTACAAAAAATAATTCAACGAGCTCATGATAATCACGAGGAATAGACACAAGATTAGAGGCTAAATTATGCGCAAGATGTTGGATTACGCGCTTGTACAACGCGATTAAAGCACGAGAAAAGAAATGAACTGGTCATGCGCCCTTATATGAGCCGAGTAAGCCGCCTGTAAATTTGTGAACAATGTTGGAGTTAGATAGTAATGTTGATTAGCACAAGAAATGTATTATTTATACGAGGCCTCGCTCTTTTAATTTTGAAGCAAGCCTTGCTTTTTTCGCTTTATGGCAGTAGTGTCTCTTATGCTATTTCTGAAGACAATATTTTTGAAATGCAAGGCGCCGTTGTTGAACAGCTTGCATTGTTCAGCGCGGCTTTTGTTTAAAAGTTTTGCTCACCTCTGTTTTCGGTATGAATTCTCTGAAGGATAAACGCGTATAACGCTTAGCCACGCACAAAGAACGCCAGAGGGAAGCGGCGCTAAGTGCGAGCTTTGCTAACGTGGAAGTATAGAACGGATAAACTTTACGCCCTATTTTTCTATTCTTCAGATTGAATTGCCTGACATTTAATGAAAGGCTGTGCGGAGCGCGTGTCATTCTAGAACAATTGTTTCTTTTCTCTCCTTTTCAAGAAACCCGAACATGCTTAGCGGAAAGAAAAGTGGCTGCCTGTTTTCAGAACTATTGTTTCAGTTTCTTAAGCAGAGCGATTTATCGCGTGCAGATGTTTCGGCGCCGTCGATTCGTCGCTCAATGCGATTCGTTTGAAGCGAGTACAAAGCGTATGAAAAGCGCGATGTGTCTATGGTGATGATCATTCTTTTTGTTTCTTAAAAATTTATCGATCTTCGATAGCTGGGCATAGAAATCTGACGAACATATTAAGGAAGGAAGGAGATTTTCTCCTGTTATCGGAAGGATTATTCATACTTCCTCAAACTAAGCAGAAGACAGAAGAGCTCCTGAAAGCTCGCAGTATATTTTTTTTCTAAGCTTGAATGCGGCGGTACGTTTGCAGCATTTCCAGTTGGAACAAAATGCTTAAGAGCCGTCGTTTACCGATTCTGTGATGATATCAGAAATAACCAGTGTGTGCGAGCGAAGAAAGAAAAAAAGGAAAAGACAAGTACTTCAAACAATAGTTAAATGAATGTTTCTATAAACGTCTGGTGTACAGGATTATTTTTCCTGGCATGCATTAAATTCGCTGCTCCCCTCTATGTTCACTTGTGAGGAAATTCAGAAAAATTTGTGTGCTTTATCGAGTAGTTTCGCTTTAGAATCTGCGTGTTTCAGACTTCGGTGTTTGTTTAATTCAATGGGATATCTGTACAATAGTGCAACGATGATATATTATATCTAAAAAGTCTGCGCATTAAGACAGTTTAATCTATATCATATCAGTGATTCTATAGATCTCTCTCACCCTTCGCAGTGCATCACCTCTCTCACCTTTCACAGTGCACTACCTTCTTCCCAAAGTGCTTACGAGAGGCATTAAGCTCGCTCTCAGTGCAGGTTCGCATCATATGCGCGGCAACGTGACCTGAGCATTGCCACCCACATGTGCTTCCGAAGTCTTCTCGTGAGATCACTTAGTCTGGAGAAAAGCTCTCTGCCACCTTTCCTGCTCGTGAAGAAAACGTTTAATGACACTTGGTAAAACAACGCCACCTGATAGAGGATCGTATAGCGCTCGCGGACACAAGGCTAGACCACCTACACGCTAGGCGCAGGCTGCCTGCGGCTGCTTCCACAACATGTAAGGAAACCGGGAGCACGATCAAGCCACGGAGAGACCGGCTGCAACAAAGTGACAAAAATAAAGCGATGGCTGCGTTGTAAGCTGAGTAGTGGGAACAAGCAATAGATAAGGAGAGAGAGAAAGATAAAGAAAAAGAGGCGTGGGAGCTTTGTTTCCGCATGCGTTGCTGACTCGGAAACTCCCGAGATATTGCTTCCCGGGCACGGGATGTGTCAAGCGGTGAAAGAGAGCGGGGAAGGTTGGGGAAGGGGGCTAGGGCTGTGAGGCAGGAGTTTGCGGAGAAGGAATTTTGCCGGCACGGCGACAGCACACAAAACCCGGAGCTTGCGCGCGCGCGAGAGAGCGCAGTGTGGCGCATCCCGGGATACATAGCGTGCCGATCGCGAATCAGCCCTTGCTGAAAGGAAGCAAGCGCGGGAGAGAGAACCCGCCGCTCGGCTAACCTTTGCGGGGCGTCGCCTGATATTGCGCGGCAGTTTGAGCGCGTAGCGCGCTTTCCTCACGGCGGAGTTTCGCGTGCTAGCCGCCCTCTGTTGCCGCCCGGAGACACGAGGAAAGTGGAATGCATTCCTGCGTGCGATTTCGCAGTGAAGCGGGCGAAGGTAAACTTCTCGGCGCTCTCGTAGTTTTCGACACTGGGTTGAATTAGCCGAGAAGTATGGCGCGAGGTGTTTACGCAAGCCGGCACCGCGGTGAAGTTGCGCTGCTAGTTTTTGCTTCCTTCCCGGCGGAGATGTAGGCGAAAGGATATTTGTGATGGGTAAGGTCGCATTGCGCGCGAGGAAGTTTAAAAGCGCACCCTAAAGAGCGCTGTCGCAAATTACGTTTAAAATAATGCTGAGAGGTTTATAATCTAAATTTACAACCATAGCTCGCAAAGCGAGCCTAATGTACACCAATAAGTAAAACATTTGGTACCCTTGGACGCAGTGGAGATGGTTTCCTTGTGTACTGCAGCGTTACTCCAGAAGAATTGAATTCCGATAGAAGTTATCGAAATTACTCGGTATTCTGGACTTATAACACCCTGCAAAAGAAATTTTGCTTTGTTTTGGACAAACCGTTGAAGATGACCCACTCAAAATATTAGAAATACGTATTACAAATAACCGCTTTTTATATCGGCGAAAAATACCCAAGTACAAATATTTACTTTAAATTAAAGCCAGTGCATGACTTCTTTATTTAAATCGCGTGTATTGCGTGCCGAAGGCATGCTTCTAAATGGCCAACTTAAGATTCCACTTTGGCATACAGATGTGTCTTTTAGCTCAATAGCATTAATCGTTAAAGAAACGTTAGGCTGTGCGAGAAAGATACACTTGGTAAAAATATGTCCAGGTGAAATCAGAAATTTTTGTGAGACAACTGGACAATCCTTAAGCTCTCCACTGTTCTGAAAAGCGTCGCAGGTTGGTCAAGACCGTTATCCAAGTGAGTCTCACAAGTCACTGTGAAGCTGCTCGTCCAAGCATGAAATAAATGAGAAGCTCTAAGCGCCAGTACTTTCATGGGCACAAGTAAGAGTTTCTTTGGGAGTCATCTCATATGATGTGCCGGCATGGTTCTAGGTGTTGATTTTCATTTTTTTTTCACGCGCCCAACAGAAGAATGTCTAGCAAATCCGTGTTTTGGGTCTTTCTTTTGTATTGCTGCGATAAAATTAAATGTCAACGATGCGGTGCCCATACACTACGCTGTTCGGTTAAATTTTGTCACTCATGTACACTCGTATTTACTTAAGCCCTATCTCTTCGCTAAATTGTTGAGGACGCTCGCGAAAGATCCCTGAACTACCTCAACCCATTTTTTGCCCTCCCGACTGGATGATGTGGATCCAAGGCACACATGAAGATCCTAATCCTCCAGTCCTACGGAAACCACCCGCCCGCACTGACGACAGTTTCGGGTCCGCCTACCAACCTCCCTACTCGGCGAATGCTCTCGGTAGACAGGAGGGTAACACTGTAGTTAAGAAAAGAATGGTGATTTGAGCCGGCTAGTGAACAATGCTAGGGAGTAGTTAACAGAGAAAAATTTGGAAAGAAAAGATGAGAGAGGCACACGTGTTGAATGTAACAGAATGGTTCGAAGTTACTGTGGAAAGCTTCTCATCTAAGACACTGAGTTATTAAAGTGAAAGCAAAGCGAGAGGGAGGGGGCGAGGAGGTGAAAAAATGAACGCTGACATACAGCCTCAGAGGAACCACGTACGGATTATATGGGTTTGTTTCACCTTGCCGAATTTTCGCGCTGTGTCAACGATGTCCACAGCGACACGACAAGTGGGGAACCTCTACAATCTGCTGCAAAAAGAATATTCTACAGATTTATCGCTGCAGGATAGCTGGTCCATTAGAAATAATAAGCCAAGTGATAGCGAAATAGTGAAAAGTTATTTCGCTAGTACTAAAAGTTTAGTTTAGTTTATGGAGGTTTAACGTCCCAAAGCGACTCAGGCTATGATGGGCGCAGTAGTGAAGAGCTCCGGAAATTTCAACCACCTGGGGTTACTTAACGTCCATCAACATCTCACGGTACACGGGCGTCTAGAATTTCGCCTCCATCTAAATTCGACAGCCGCGGCCGGGGTCTAACCCGCGTCCTTCGGGCCAGCAGCCGAGCGCTGTAACCGCGGAGCCACCGCGGCGGCACTATCGCAAGCATTGAAAAAGTTCCCCGCAAGTTTTTAGACCATTTTGATATGTTCTTCAGAGTGTTCCACAGCACGTTGCACTGAAGTGTGAGCTTCATGGGGTTGGACTTTCTTGCTCTTCCAATTTACTTGTTAAGAGTCTCAAGTTCAAGCATAATGAAATACACTGAGCGACCGCTTAATATTTTGGAGCTTATTCACGCACCTTAAATCAGGCTGAGCCTGAAAACATCGGCCGATCGCTGAGAGCCTTGCCACGCGTTCAAAGTCCGGATCCTTTTAGAGAGAAAGTGGAAGAAGAAGAAGGAAAACAGGCAGGTTGAGGTCAACAACAACAACAACAACACCAGAATGGAGTTTTGGTTGGCTATCCCGCTCTGGGAAATTGATTGGGCGATGTAAAAAAGGAAGGGAGAAGGTGCGGGTTGCTAGGACTTCAGGAAATGAAATTTTTTGCTGCCAAGTCTGGCACAGGACAGGGTTAATCCGAGTTTGGTGGGAGGATGCAGCGCTAACACGAGGGTGCCATAACTAAACAAACAGTACGGCAGCCAGCAGCAGCAAGAAATGATGAGGGTGGTGCCTAGGGTGATGTCCGCAGTACTGGTGGAAAGATTAAGCAAGATGTAAAATGCAGTGAAAGACATCGGCAGGACTGAGTAACAAATGCATGTTTTGTTGAATTGCACGCTGAGAATAGGCTGGAAAAGAAACAGTAATTAATGCGACAAATGGTACAGATCGTGAGGGTGATTCGAGTACCGTGGAAAATAATTAAAGTATACCTTTTTGCTCGGGTATTCGGTTTTTTTCTGGCATAAATAAAGCAACCCGAATTAAGGTGCGTGAAGGCGAAACAAAGATGGAACAGAAAATAATAATAATAATAATAATTGGTTTTTGGTGGAATGGAAATGGCGCAGTATCTGTCTCATATATCGTTGGACACCTGAACCGCGCCGTAAGGGAAGGGATAAAGGAGGGAGTGAAAGAAGATAGGAACGAATAGGTCCGTAGTGGAGGGCTCCGGAATAATTTCGACCACCTGGGGATCTTTAACGTGCACTGACATCGCACAGCACACGGGCGCCTTGGCGTTTTTCCTCCATAAAAACGCAGCCGCCGCGGTCGGGTTCGAACCCGGGAACTCCGGATCAGTAGTCGAGCGCCCTAACCACTGAGCCACCGCGGCGGGGCGGAACAGAAAATAGCGCTGAATCTCTTTCCTGTCCCATCTTCGTTTCATTCACGCAGCTTTACTTATGCCAGAGTGATAAATAATCGACGTATCAAATCGGAGTTAATGACCTCGTGTCTGCTTGAGCTGTATTCTCAATGGCGGCGTTATTGAAAAAAAGCTTTTCGGTGATGCAATCTCACTAGACAGGCACGAAACCGATGCACCGACTCGACACCGGCGTCATCGATCGGCAGGCATGTCGGAAGACTTTCGTGTATCACTCCCTACCAACCAGCGACGGCACGAGCATGACAGGTGACTGAATGTTGTCACAATGCGAGACGCGCTCATGCTAGCAGTGCCAAAAATCCTGAGCGGACATTTGCGCACGACCTGTTTTCGCTATATCAGGAGTATAGCAAAAGCTTAAGCTGACATAAAAGTGCAACCTGAATGCAGCTACGATGTGTTTTTTTTTAATTTGTTCTAGAAGTGAGTGAGACAGTCCTGCTATATCCTTGTTAAATGTTCATATTCTATTCACACGCGAAAAAATCCGCGGAATTCTTGCATGCTGCGATTGCGTACAATGGACTCGGGAATTTCATTTGCTAAATACATAATAAAAGCAATAATTTATAGATTGCAAATGATGGTGTGCTGTAGTGTTGTCAAGAGGGAACTAAAATTGACGACATTTTACATTGGGACACGCAGCCATGCTATGAGCTGAAACTTAGAGGTTAACATAGCGGATGCGGAGCGCTGCTGAAGGCGCAATCAAAAGCATTCATCAGTGTCGCTTGTGGAAAGCAGAGTAGGCCATTTTGTTTAATGAAGTGGTCGCGCAATACATCTTTAGCTAAATTGATTGAAAATCGTATACTGGTCGCATCGCAGGATGTAAACGCATTATGCAATAACGAGGCCAGGTGGTCCCGGTTGCCGAAGGTGCAATCGAAAGCATTCATCAGTGTCGCGCAATACATTTTTAGCTAAAGATATTGGAAATCGTATACTGGTCGCATTGCAGGATGTAAACGCATTGTGTAATAACGAGGCCAGGCGGTTCCGGTAACTGCCCGCTATGTCAAGCATTTCCCAGCGAGGCGATCACAGCCATCTCCGCAACTTATAGTATTATCACAGAGTGAAATTAAACCGTCTGCTGCTGACAATGTCACAGTATTATTTACCGAAGTTGAGTGCTGTTGGCGCTTTGTATCAAGCAAACAACATGTAATGGCTTCACCTGAGCGCCCATGTAAACAAACGAATGAGCTATCATGCTCTCATTCTCATCGCCGTATCTTTGAGCAGAGTTCGCGGTTGCTAGGTAGATAATTAATCATGCAGTATTGCGTTTCAACAATCCCTCAGCTAATGTAGGAGCTGTTTGTGAAGCAGGCCTTAAAAGAAGGTTGCACGCGCATACCAACTCCAGCTCCGACAACATCACGAAATACGAAACTACCGCGTGAGCGCTACTGCGGGCGCAGCGAAGTGAAGAGACGGTGGCTAATGGTCGGCGCGAGCGGTGCGGTGTAGCGTTGTTGTAATGTTCCCGAGCATAAGGTTTCTAAAGATCACCTGGAGGGAACAGTGGCGCCACCGTCTATGCGAACTTCTTAAAGCGCACTTGATCCATCAAGGGCATTGCAGCAAGGTGAGATTTCGTATTTGGCTCCATTAGTGTACTTTGGCCAGAAACATGGATTATCTCCCGCAGTGGCTAGCTGCGACGCGGTGCCCTTCTTTGTGCGCGGATTAAGTTTTTTTTTTAGCTTTGCGTTTTTCATTTGTTCAAAAAATTGAACTGAAGTGAAATTTCGGTTTTACGCTTGAACGCAAACTTTCACTGCATTTCCTCAAAGTTTGCCTCGAGCACTTTTTCAGCCTACCAATAGCCAATCCTAATACGCACCCTAGGCTCTACATGGTGGCTAAACTATCCCGGTTCCAGTTTTTCCTTTAGGTAATAGTGAGAAAAATGTATGTTCCTGACAACTCCGATTTCGCGTAGTCTGCACGGTTGCCGCCGCCGCCGCCGCCGCCGCCGCCGCCACAGCTCACTTGGAGTTGCAATGCTGAGCAAAGGACGCACTTGAGAGTTTTTTACGCCTGCGTCAGCTCTTTGCAATGCGATGTTCTATATTTGCATTGAAGTCCATCCAAAATGCGCGCGAATACTTGGCAGCTGCGACGCCATTTTGATTGTTTCCCATCGTTTGTTATGAGAGCGGCGCGGGGCAAGACTGTGCAGACTGTTTCCTCCACGGGATGGTAGGCTTCTGCGCATGCGCACATTGGTGCAATAAAAGGTGGAGAGGAGGAATATGAGAGAGGCTTTTGTCTTACAGTGTACGTTTTTGTGCTGCTGATGGTGATTAAGTTTTTTTAAATGGTGCACAAGAATGCGAGGTACCGAAAGACAAAAAAAGTATGAAACAAGGTGATGCTAGGCCATGCACCCCATCTAGGGGTAGGAGGCCCGCGACACTCAATTTAAAGCATTAAGGAAGCCATTTTATGTTTTTATTGGCTTCACGGAGACTTACAAAATTCTCCAGAAAGTTACTGTATCACCGTGACATTGGTCATTAATTATCGGCGAAATGCGTCCACTGTTAGACAACGAACTGTCTCATTGATTGTTGCTTACTCCTCTCCTGCTTATACTGCGGCCACCCTATCGCGAGCTTAATTTTAGGTGGCGATTTGGTAGCTTCCTGTTATTCGAATATTCAATAAAATGTTTGTTTTGCATTTTTACGCAAAAAAATTGTATTCAGCGGGGAAAAAAAGCTACTCTGAAGCAAGCTTCACTGGGTCCCCACCTCATTTATGTGGCAGATTTTCCAACAGCTCCTTAAGAAAAGTTACATAGAAGTGCGAACGATTCGCAGTACATGCCATTCTCACGCAGGAGGCGGATAATGTTTCATACAACAATAATACAAGTAAAAAAATATTCACGACACAATTTTATTAAAAATCTGAAAGATGACAATCATGAACTCGCCACTAGAGAAGGAAGAGAAGATACACGGAGTAATCGAAACACTGTCACAGTGCTGTGTGGTGAAATGACATATTCATATATCTTGCTTTATTCATGCAGATAGCTGACACTTTCAACGCCACGAAAGTGGTTAACGAAATGAAGTTTTATATTAGTCTTAGTAGCTTTTTTCGGGTTAATTTCCTGATGTATTCATTTGTTTAATAACCTCGGAAGGCAATTTTCCACTCCTTCGAGCCCATGTCTGGTCCTGGAGAATGGCGCGTACCACGTAGCTTCATTCCTTAATGAATACCTCGTATCAGGAAGTTTTTTCAGAGTACATGGAGGCAAAAAAGCTTTGTTACTGGATATTAGGCTATGTTTGTACCTCATGCACAGGTCGAAATCATATCAATTAGAAAGCTTATAATTTTGTATGCATAACAGGTACCATGTAATGGGCTTTCTTTGGGAACGTTAGCAACATAACTGAGTGCATTCTTCTCCAGACAATGAATCTTCTTTACGTTTTGTCTTGACGTTGTTCCCTATACGAGTCCGAAGTAATTCATCTGGACACAAAACAGAGCGTTATATATTGTTACATTACGGCAAGCCGATGAAGACAGGACTAGACGACAGATGGCTTTGGCACAATTTAATGACGTTGGGCCTAGCGAGAGTGAAGGAAGGAAGGAAGGAAGGCCTCAGACGTTGCTGGCACATACCCACTACGGGGGAGTGGCCAAGACACAGGTGGTTGATTACTGGATACAGGAATGTTTTGACGGGAAAAGGAGTGGTAATAGTATGTAGTCTGATAGAGTGGAAGAGGGAAGGAAAGGGGTCCAGTTAACTTGGAGATCAAAGACGGGACAATTGCTTAATGTGCATAATAGTACAAAATGCCTGTAATGTTGCAATGTCGTACTGACTGAGGGCGGGAAAAAGAAATTAGAATGAAAGTCGCTGCGTTTCTTTAAGAAAAGTTTGCACAGCATAGTGCACACTCCTCTCGCTTCGTCCAAGCAAAGAAGCTGATGATGATGATTATGGATTTTGATGGCGCAAGGGCCGCTATGGCCAAAGAGCGCCATGTCACAAGGTATTTTTTCTTTTTCTGAAGGTGGGGTCAAAGACCCATTTCCCAAGCATTTCACCCTAAATAAGCCGAGCACCAGACCAGGGGAAAGCTTGTACCCATTGTATCACCGGTGGGTACCCGGCGGCACTGGGGATCGAACCCCGCACCTCCCGCATACGAGGCGGATGCTCAACCACTTGGCCACCGCTGCGGTACAAGCAAAGAAGCGCCAATGGAAAGAACAACCGCGGAAGACACAGGCAAGCCCAGTTGATGAAATGGAATTTGCAAAAGACGCTTCCTCAAATGAGAAAAGCGGCGGCAGAACAGCAGGAAGTGATCTATTGTCTCAGGTTCGGCACAAAAAGGGCACAGTGGGGAAGCTGCCAGGCCAGATCTGTGAAGGTAGAAATTTAGAAGGGGAACCCGGCAACGCAAGCGCGTGAAAGAGACCTCTAGTCTGCGTGAGCGCCAGTCTTTGCTACTCCAAGGATGCAGAAGATGCTGATATTCGGGAGATGATGTAAGAGCCGAGGCAGCAAATTCCTGAAATATTGTGTAGCTGCGAAACCTCACAGCAGCTGTATATGCACACGATGGCAGGACAGCAACAATTGGGCCGCTGAGAGAGGCTCTTGCTAAGGAATCTGCAAGAGTGCTCCGTGCCGCGCCAATGCCCGCTTTGTCGTCTTCTAGTGCGTGACACTAACCGGGGCCACCGAGAAATTGTCCTGACCGCGCGAACTAAAAGCGAACACAATGGCAGTGACGATGAAATGTAAGGCGTGACGATGGCGTCACAGGAAGGATGAACACGGACGAGAAGAAGATGTAGGCATTGCAGTAGAACACGTTCTGGGGCAAGTTGGTGCATAGCTTGAGTAGATGAAGCGCACAAAAGACAGCACACAGACAGGTCACTTAGGCTCTCGTGTTAATATTTGTGTGCTCTTTTGTGCGCTTCATCTACTCAAAAGATGTAGGGGTTGCCATCACGATGAAAGAGATGAGAAGATGATCGGAGGAGCATTGGCCCACCAAGCTTCCAGCACACTGGACACACCTTGAGCCGACGGCCGAGGGCTTACCAACCGACATAGAGTGTGTGTGGGTGTGTGTGTGTGTGGGGGGGGGGGGGGGCTGTGTGCTCAGGTGTCTCGGATCGGTCGGTCGCTTTGGGTCTGGCCAGCAGGATCAGTTCGGCGTTTCTTGTGGTCGAGGCGGGGGACAGGGCTGGGGCGAACGGCGAGGTCGGTTCTAGTCAGGCGGACTGGGGCACAGCCAGGCGGTTCGGACCAGGAGCACAAGGCCGATTACCACGGTAGACGCAGCACGCCGAAGCTCCGGTACTATCATGGTGATGATTACCCCCACCTCACACCAAAAGTTACGTGACGGCAAACCGGTGAAGAGAGGTCTACATGACAGATGGGTATGGTACCATTTGATGGCGGTGGGTCCAGCGCGAGCGCTCCGTGCAGCGCCGCAGCCCACTTTGTCGTATTCTATTATGTGACAATATTAACAACTTTAATTTACGTGGTAACGTGTAACGCAGCCTGCAGAGTACACTTGATAAGTGTATTTTGACAAGATTATTTATTCTGTGCTGCAAGTAGAAGTTTCATGACAACTGCTGATTAAATATTACACCCAGAGTTGATTTCAGTTACATTCAACCTTGTTCAGCTCGACGGCTCAGGCTAACGAGGCGTGCTGTCTCCGCAGCTTCTTGCATTTTTAACCTTTCAAGAGAGATTTCTTAGTTAACCAGACCGGACGGTTAATGGATATCTTGAAGAATGGGGTTTAACTCTCCAGTTCTGTCTTCCACATTTCTTTTCATTCCTTCTTTGCAGAACAAGGCCCACTTAACGTCAGTTTTTTCCTCCCAAATTTACGACAGTCTTTTCACGGCGGTTCGGAAGCGCGACACGTTTTTGTCATTACCAGACCAAACACGCTCGGCCCATGGGAACGCACGCTCACTTTGATGGAAACCGTCCTCGCCAGCGAGGCGCACGAGAAAACCAAAAGCTTGTTTTTTTGGGAGTATCACGGACGCACGAGTGTGTACACGCTGGAAAAAGACAGTGGCGAGTGAAAGCAACCCATATGGCACCCGATGCTTTTCATTTACTCCGCGCTAAGATAAAACGCATCGGATGATTAGGATTCTGGCGCGCATGGCTGCACCGTACGCAGTGATAAACACTGCCTCAGTAATCAAGCCGTTCCAAATGCATTGAACGCAGAGATGCAACAGACGTTGATTTATAGGGTAATGACGATAGAAAATTACTTTGCATTACTCTCGTTTGCCTTTTTGCACTACCGGATCTACAAAATGGGTCAAAACAAACCGTCGTAACAAATACAAGGACCGTGAAATGGTTTCGATGGGCATATTCTAGCGAAACAAATCTGTAGAAGTGGTCATTGCCGGTATTCGATTGAAATTTCAAAACTCTGTGTGGAGCCTATAATTTTGAAATATTTACTGAAAATCACTGCTCGCAATAGCTCGCATCCGATTAGGCCGACGCCTCACCGCCGCATCCCCCCCTCCCCTGATGACGTCAGTAGGCAGTCTGGGCGAGCCTTCATTTGTGCAATCCCGCTCAGACCACGTTCGCAAAGTTGACACCTTTTACAGTCGGGGTGAAAGTCTCTGGACGGCATCATTGGAAAACTAAGCTGGTGGCTCTATTATTAGCCGCCGTCTGGAGTCCACACTTGTGGAGGTGAAAAGAGAGGATTTCGGCTCTCACCTCCACATGTGTGGTCTCTAACCTGCGGCGAATAACAGATCTATCGGCTTCGCTTGCGGATCACGTTGAACAGAGGGTTCTGTCCCAGACTTCCCATATTATACTAGAACATTCTTCGATACATTCCTTCCCCTCTCGTGGAAAGACCTGAATCGCATTTCCTCTTCTTTTGCAGTGATCTCCCAACATTGATTTTTTCAGTCGGCCGTGCGCATTCTATAGTATGCTAATAATCTTTATTACTGTAAAGAATAAATAGGTTCTTTGAGTGTTTCATATAGATTTTTTCCTTCACAACACTGTGTAATCTGAATGGGACTCCGTAAATGATGTTCGCAGTTGGGTGAAATCTTTTATCCTGCTGTATGTCATGAACAGTTATGAGTACTGCACAATCTTATATCCTGTATATTATAGATATCGCTCATTATTTGTAATTTCTATTGTTTGCATTCATGCTGTGATTATAAATATCTTGGTAATTAAACCACTCTTCTTTGTTATGTTCCTACCCTGATAAATTCAATCAATCAAACAATCAATCAATCAAGAAATAAATTAATAAATGGTGGTAAAACCAGCCAATAACACGTGGACAGAAGTTCAAGAGGAAGTTCGAGTGGAAACGGCAGCCCGAAATGACTATGCCCGCTAAGAAATCCGGATAGTACAGATAGCCGTGGAGAAACGCAGCGTTAAGTTTTCATTATTAACTGTCCGCAACGCTCTCGCGCAAGAGTAAGTACAGATTTTATTTATTTATTCCCGTGATGGGCGAACTCCATGAGCTCGCACTATCTGCGCACCGCACAACAGGTAAACCGCAAAATAAAAAGAAGCGCTGGCCGCCAATCTTTCTTTACTTGCAAAAAAAGAAACAATGCAAGTATGAACAGGGAGGCTGGAAGAGGGGAGGCAGGGAGGGCAGCACTGAAAGGATAACAGGCGCTACAGGACATGGCAAAACAGCTTGCAATCAAACAACCAGATAAAATGGGGACGCAAAAATGTATAGGTGTGGACTTATGGGCGCGCTGTTGTGGTGCAGAGCTTTCAATCCGGAATGAGTGCTTTCCTTATCGGCATGAATAACGCAGAGCTGCGGGGGGCGCTACGAAAGGCTGAATAAGTAACATGTTTTCGAGATGCATCTTCTACAAGACCTTGCTTTCTCGATGCTCGCAGGAGCATATGGTCGTAGTCCCAGCCATCAATCATACACGAAGAACAGAACAGACGTTACGTTGCTACCGACACTTATTGCCTAGCGCTCTGAGGACCGAGTAATATTGTCGAAATTTATGGCATTAGCACCAGAGGAATCATCAAACGAACAAATATATCGAAGATCTGGCAATATTTCCATTTCAGTGGAGAAAAATTGAAGGAAATAAAATTTGATCGTATTCTCCTGACGAAAGAGAATACGATCAAGATTTTATTCACTGCTGATCGAGTCATGACCTTCACACCCCGGCTGCCCAGCCACGCACACTAGTGATAACGCTTATGAATTGAAGTGAATAAAAGATATTATTATTATTATTATTATTATTATTATTTTTATTATTATTATTATTATTATTATTATTATTATTATTATTATTATTATTATTATTGTTATTATTATTATTATTATTATTATTATTATTATTATTATTATTATTATTATTATTATTATTATTATTATTATTATTACGTCAACGAATAGACACCCGATAGGAATATTTTTACCAGGGTACCTTTTTTCTTTAACGAGATAAGGCTATATAAGAAAAATAGGAAGCAAGATAAGATCAACGTTTTAAAGCACATTTTCTTCTTTTCAAATGAACGGAGGTCTTGAATGAGACGAGCTTCACACGCCAAAATTTCCAAACTGAGAGGAGGCTCAGAGGTGCCTCACAGCATTAGTTGCCCTTTCTATCAGCCTCGTTTCAGAAGAGAATTCTTTTGTGATGGTTCATTGCAAACCAAGGCTTCTTCTTTACATTTCGTCTTGTTTTTCCCGTGGCCAACTCCATGATAAATATAAAAATAAACTGTGCAGGAAAGATCCCAAGTACTTCACAACTCATGAGCACCAAGTAAAACTGCAGTGCTCGCCAGCATAGTAAAAAAGGTTGCCATAACTCCACTTTCAACGTTTCAAAACTTTTCTGCCCTGCCATAATACAAATCGAGTCTGTAGATGTTGGCTTAGAGCAATAGTGCTTAAAAAGAGCTTAAAATTGTACTTTTCATGCCAAATATTTCGCAGGCACTTACTACGCTTAGCATAAGCTATATACAACATTTGTCCGTAAAGTTTCGGGACTGAGTTATTTTCTTCTCTAGAAATGATTCTCTAATACTGATGTTGGCGCGTATTTATAGCGCCATCTTTTCGGGCTAACCTGAGTTATTTATGTTAATTGCTGTGGAAGCCGCTAGATGGCACTACATGTAGAAAAATACGTTGTCACAAGTCGTTTGCGCATTCTACTGTGAGTGAATGCGGAGAGATGGACGTCCACCTCGAACAGCATGTAAACATAGAATTCTGTGTGAAGCTTAGCAAGACAGCCACACAGACATATGAGATCATTCGTGGCGTTTACGGCAAAGAGACATTATCGCGGGCGCTAGTTTTCGAGTGACACAAGAGATTCGTTTCGGGGAGAACGTCGGTGGAAGACGACACAATGCAGGGGCGCCCTTCAACCTCACAACATAAAAACAACGCGGCTCGGATCAAGAAAATCGTACAGCAAGACCGCGTCATTACAGCCCGCATGCTATCAAATTCTCTCGACATTAGTAAAACAACTTTCCACCAAATACTGCGTGAGAACTTGGGGAAACGAAAGCTGAATGCTAGACTTGTGCCGCACTCCCTCACACAGGACCAGAAGGACACGTGGGCATCAGTGAGCGCTGATTTCCTCTCCGAGGCAGATAAGGATGCTGCATTCGTTGACAGCATCATTGCTGAAGACGAAACATGGTGTTTTGAATAGAATTCTAAAAAAAAGAGGCAAAGCGCCGAATTATGGTCCACAAGCTCTCCGGCATCGAGAAAAGCGCGGCGACAGAAGACCAAAGCAAAGACGATACTGATAGTTTTTTTTTCGATGCCAGAGGTGTCATACACCACGAGTTCGTTCCACAAGGGCAGGCGGTGAAGCAGGAGTTTTATATCAGCGTGCTCCAACACATGCGTGATGCACTGCGACGCCGTTGCCCTGAGTAGTGGGCGTCTGGACAATGGAGCCTTCACGATAACGCAAGGCCGTACACTGCTCTGAGCGTGACAAAATTTCCCGCCAAGCACAGCATTGCTGTACTTCCCCTTCCGCCATACTCGCCTGACCTCTCCCCATGCGATTTTTTCCTGTTTCCTCGTGTGAAGAGAGCCCTAAAAGGTCGCTGGATGGGGAGCGTGGAGGCCATTCAAGACGCCACGACAAAGGAGCTGACAAGCCTGCCAAAAAAAAGCGTTTTCCAACTGTTTCCAAGACCTAAAGAAGCGTTGAAGGCTGTCTATAGACTGCAAAGGAGACTATTTCGAAGGTGTGATGCACAAATTTTTTCAATGTTAAACGAGTTTTTTTTTTTAATAGACTCAGTCTCGGAACTTTACGGACAAAGGTTGTATTAAGGACAGATTTTCTGATGCGGTCTGTATTTCAATTCCATGGCCAACATGAACTTGAGAAGCATAATGCCGCTTTCCAGATGAGATTAGATATAAGTCCCAGGACAGCGTGTCCGATTGGCAATATGTTTGCGCAACGTGCATCGACCCTTTTTTGCCCTACTTCCCATTCGAATTCCATGCTGTTAGTCCGGTCGAAGGCTTAATATTTCTATCCAGATTTTCAAAACAACTCTATACGTCGATTTCTTCCTTCTGCTTGCCTTCCGCTACTTATATCATGCTTGATTTCATCATCGATTTTGAGGTCGCAGGGTGAAGTTCTTTCACTCGCCCATTCCACTGCGCGCCAGACAACGAAAAGAAAACCGTATTACAATCAGGCCCCAAAACTTCTCGATGGCACTTTCGATGTTCGGAAATGAGCAGTCATTTTTCACGGTAGAACGCAATTTTTTTCTTTTTTCGCTGTTTTATTTTGTAAAATATATAATCCGAGGAGTCGATTTTAGAGCAGATAAAACAAGTGCTACAAAGATTGATGAGGGGACGTGTTTTTCTGAGCCGCAAAGAGGAAAACTTGCAGCTGGAACGAACGCACACGTAGGAAAAAGAGATTGAGAAATAGCGCTCAGCATAGGCGTGTACAGAAAGAACAAGAGATTTTCGCTATCGACCGACGCGAAACAATTTTCCAAGAAGCTGGAGAGAGCCGCGCATGTGCGCTCTACTCGTCGCCCTGCAACGCCACGTTGAAAAGTGTATCGTCCGTGAATTCGAGAAGCAGGTTTAGGTTGTTTTTTTCTCCTTCTTTTCTGATCATCGCAAGCCCAGAATTCCGTGGTGCGCCGGCTGTATGTTCCACTAAGCAAGTACGGGCGTTATGCCACAGGCAATCTCGTTTGAATTGCTGGGGAACGCAGGATTTATTGTGCTCTACGCAATGTCGGCCGCGCGTGGTTCTGTTTTTTTTTTGTTATTCTAAGATGTGTGCTTCAGTCGTTCAGCTGGAAACAATACGAGGAGATCCAGACCTGACAGTGGTGCTACCGAACGTAATCGGTGAAAGTGCAAGAGATGTTTTAGAGCATTTCTTCTTGCTCTGTTTTGTGATGACTTTAAATTTTAATCAGTGAACTTTCATCATTGTACATGAAGGTCTGCAGGAAATATGCTGGTCAGGCAGCTCTAGCTAACAAAACGGCGCTGGCGTGCTGTAAAAATTAACAAATGAAATACTCTTTAGAGAATTATTGTTTTTGCTGTGTGCAAGCAATATTTTACTATATTCCAAGTATAATGCACTGCCTTACACTGACATTCACAAAGTGAAGAAGGAAGGGGAAAACCTCAGGGTGCTTGCCAAAGTTTCGACTAGAGGGCTTGTCTTCACCTTCGCAAATCAGTCATCGTTGGCGGCATTTAAAATGGGCCTTCAGTCCGAGGAGGAAATTCGGGCGGGGAGGAGAACACTTGTCAAGAAACCATCTGCCGGCCCTGCCTCTACCATGTCTTACACTGAGGTGGAAGAGAAGTGAAGGTGAGTGTGGTTCTGAAAATGAGCAGAAGATAATATTGATTTAATTGTGACTGCAGAAATTGTGAAACTGCAGATTGTGAAAAATCAGAAATTCTGGGTATGATTAACAAACTTTATTTTCTATCCTCGTAGCGATGAAAAAGTATTTTCGCTCTATTGAAACAGCGACCGATGAAACCAGTATCGCGCCTGTGAACGTTAAATGATCTTTCTTTTGTATATACGTGCACGTGCAAATACTTATTCTGCTAAATATTTCTACCTGATCTAGCCTTAAAGAAGTGGTCAACTCATGCAAGCCATAACAATGCACTAAAACTTTATGCACAATGTAGCCTGCATACCTCAATTGCTGAGAAGAAAAGCACGACTTATGATAACGTTTTACAGTTTTTAAAACTTGTGACTTGTCTTTTTATGAAATCTCTAATATGCAGGCATCGCTATCGCTAGTTCGCCTTATCGAAATAATGCAATCCTAAAAAAAAAACCTTGGGTTCGCCCGTTGTAACACTGAAATATGCACAACAGATTTTTGTGTGCCGGGAATGTGGCAGTCAAAACAAAAACATGTGCATGCCTCAGACAAAAATATTCTTTGAGTAAATTTTACGGTGCCTACGATGAAGTTATATTTGGGAGTTTATTCACCTTATATACTTATTATTTTGCGCCGCTGTTTTGTCACAGATTATACAGTTACTTTCAATTCTGCAAGAAAATTTATTCGTCGGATATGTTTCCGTATCCAATTTTTCTGTCAGTATATTATAACGGTTATTTTTATCAGTGATTCATTTCTCGTATTCTGTTGGTTGCGACTGCTTGTGACTTCGGAGCTAATAACTAGCAAGCAATGCTTGTCGGTAGTTCTCGCATTTAAGGCTGAGCGAACCAGGAGAAACAGGAAAAGGACCGACTCAGAGGAATGATGTCTACGCATGAAGCCTCACCATCGCTCTTCTCATGAAGAGGAGTGAGGCCACAGGATTTGCACTCCCAGCTTGATGTCTAGTCCTTGATTATGGCCGGCAGAAACAGTGTGGCTCAACTGCTACAGAGCTGACCGTGCTCGGGCCATAGCGCCCCCTGAGAACGGAATGAGTTCTATTTCCCATGGTCATTCTTCAGAACAGGGGAATGTGGAAGGCTGTGCTCTCTACCGGGTGCAATTAGGCCGGTGTAGTCGCGCGTCGTTGCGTCCCCCCCCCCCCCCTCTTTCATTGTAGTTACTGGTTGATGAAGTAGAAAATGCATTCTTCCTGTACGCAAACAAATGAAAGACGTTGCCGTTGGCGCAACCGCCGCAGTCGGGCGACGCCTCTATGTCATCGCTTCTTGGTTGACTTATGTAAGTACATTGTCATCATAAGAGGTGCCGTGTGGAATCCTTCTCGTAGGCGGAGGGTCACCGATCTGAAATGTGTTCAGTGCAGATGAAAATGACTCCTCGATCAAAGCCAAGCCAATCCAAATTTCAAGTCTAGCTTTCTCGGGCAAAAATTTTGAAAACTAGAAAATTATAACACCCTCTTATGGAAATATTGAAAGTAATGATGCATTATTCTTACATGTAGCAAAATGTTTCTTTTAAAGTATTTCCAGCGATCGCATCGAACAGTGACATCTTACATTATTTGAAAAAATTGCGATCATAAACGGTTTCCCGCTCAAAAATGCTTCTGTCCAGAATTGCTGGGTATGCAACTTAAATGGCGAACAATCTCATGTAGGGAACGCTCTGAAGACTGCTAAACTGTGCTGTTTTGCTGCCTCACCGGCGATTCGAAAAAAAAAGCTGTTCATAATCTGTAAATTAACGTTGCTACGTGCTTAAACCGACTTGAACAATACGTCATTTTGATGGGCATTGAACACAAAGGCTCGGCTGACGAAACATTTGTTGAACACTTGGCTTCTAATGGTTCACACACCATAATATTGAGAAGGCACGCGAAAAAAACTTTTTTGGGGACTTTTCAAGCTGTATTATGCGGGGTCATGCCGACCATGGCACGTGATGCGCACTGCGTTGCGCACGAACCGATCACTGCCTATATAAGCGCTCACAATAAATCCTGCGACTTTTTGTACTGCTCCCGGATCCATCGGTGGCTGTCTCTATCCGTTATCAGCCTGTCTGTGGCTGATACACAAGCGGCTTCAAGAATCATTAGCCTGATTCTACTGAAATTATTCATCACTCACTTAAATAAAGATCATTACTCCTGCCCGTTGAAGAAAACATCCAAACCTTCGTTAATACAGAGTAGAAAACGAGGCTTGCGCAGCGGTTGTTTTTCGGTATGCAGCATAACTGGAAAACTGAAATCAGTGCTAGCTACCCAGTGAAAACATTAAGCATTATGGGCATAGCTTCATAGTTTAATCACTCTGCAATCTGACAGAGTGCCTAATTAGGTGCATTCTCAGATCGCAGAGTGTTTGAGGCGCCCAGCTTTGTACCAGATGAGGAACCATTCCTGCGAGAAATGTGGCTTAAGTTGACAAAATGTTTGGAGGTGAATATTTTCCTGCGTTTGCCACTTTCCATGGAGGCGTTCGGACTGCGAGTAACTGACGGACTTTATGTCAGCTCTATGGTCGCTCCAGCGGCGGTCAATTTTTATTTACTTTGGTAAACCCCTAGCCGAATCTCTACATTCCATAGCTCCACCCACAAATACAACATGGTGGGCTGCTGGCCACGCAGGTATTCTAGGAAATTCTAGGAACGGTTAGCCCCCCATTTTCCCATCCGAGCACTTACCATCCCTTATCCAAGGCATCCAGCCAGACACGACACGGTGGCCTACACACACACAGACACAATTAGGAAACACTAAGTACCTCAAAACTTCGTGCTCACGTTTGACTTGCCCCCATCTGCTTCTCAGCGCTCTCCAAGCACACGTTGTTCTTAACTTGAAAACAAATACTCTTACAGAAGTTCCCGAATTTTCCTACAGTGACTTCATTCTGATCTGTTACTGTGATGTTCTTTCCTTAACGGCGTCTTTCGTTAATGTGTTTTTTAGGAGCATTTAACAGTATGGTATTCTTGCTAATAAATACATTTAGTATGAAAATTAATTAAATTCTGTACTACGAGGGCACGCTGTACTTCGTAACATTGAAGCGCATGGCTTCCTTCGTAATATTAAGTACACAATTTAATTATATTAATCACGCAACTGAATTAAATTGCATACCGCGATGAGACGCTGCGCAGGCCGCTTTTCGCAGTGACGATTGAGCGCCTTTCTTTGCTTTTCGATAACTTGCGGTGTTGGGTTGCCGAAACCGATATCATTCAACCTGAAGACAGAACAGACTTAGCTGAGAAAAAAAGCTTACACGTTGGCCTGATTACTGCGGACGTGGAATGCTGTCAAGCAAAAGAGAATGAGAAAAGGGATCACAGAGTGAAAGAAGGAAAGGCAGGGAAGGAAATCAGATAATGGAAGGATTTCTGGAGAAATGTATAGCGCCGTCGCTATATTAGTTCTGGCAGAACACTCGCGCTATTTCACACCTGTCAGTGTTTGTTAAGCTTATATCAAATAGAGCAGGATGCAAGAAGGCTTAAAATATACTGTCGTAACCTGGCTCATGCTTATATCAGCTGTCGCCTTCGTAAAACTTGTTTTCATGATTCTTTATGCGACCAAATTTCTCTTGCAGTATTGTTTAAATAAGATTTCAGAGGTTTAATTATTGAGGCGATGCCAGGTTGGCGTAACCTGTCGGCATTGTCTAAATCTCGGCATTTCACGAAAGGCTTTCACAATCGCAAGTTATGAGTTGCGGCGTTGCGTCAGCTGGCTCCCCGAAACTCATCTGAGCGGAGACTCCTGCATCATGCATTAGACGGGGGCCCGGGTGGCGCCACAGGAGGCTTTTCTGTGAAGTCCGTAGAGTTAAGTTTTCTTGAAAAAAAATTGCCTAACGCTGAAGGCAGTCAAGCCCCTTTGACGAAATGCAAAGCACACAGAAATGAGGTGAGAAAAAAGGATGCTACCAGCCATTACATAATAGCTCACCGTAGCCAATTTTCGGCGTAAGCTGCCTAGGCACAAAAGTGGAAGAGGTAGTGAAAACGGGGCAAAGTAATGAGTAAAGAGACTGCGTGCCGAGCAGTTCCCGGAAAAAAATGGAGAATCTCGGCCCCATAGTGTTTGGATGTTACCCTTATTATAATTTTTACGCCATGATGTTGCGAAAAATGGTCAGAATTTTAAATAATGAAAAGAATAAAGCAAAAGACTCGTCATCACGCCTCCAGTATAAAATCAGAAAACTGGCGCACACTCTCTCGAGTAATCCGGCGTATAATGGCCTAATTAGATGAGGTAATTCGTTGCGGACTCGTATTGCGTCGCAGAACCCATACTTGCGCACGTCATATAGCGTGATGAGGATTAAGTATGCCATTTACATTACTCTCTTTAGGTCTTAAGCTTTTATTCTACCTGCCGTGGTAAAAAATTTTGTGAGCAATACTACTGCGGACCTTTGTTTTGTTTTGTTTGCGCTTTTGCGTGTCCTTTAGACGCTTGTCCTTCAGAAAATGGCAGTAGCGAATTTTGCGTAAATAGTAGCAGTGCGTGCCAATACGGGAAAGCAGGGGGGGGGGGGGGGCGAGGAGAGGGGGGGGGGGGGTCCGGCTTTGAAACGAAAGCATCCCTTAGTTAATATCGCAGTTCAACCTGGCTGTCACATGAGTCTAAATAAAATTTACCGTGACAGGCGGCGTCCAATTTAGATATCTTGGAAATGCTTAGATTCTGAAAGTGTGATTCACTTTATTTATTAGTCTCTGTCAAAGCGGTTAAAGATGGTTCTATGATCTTTTCCTTTAATCGTAGTGTGTAGAGCAGGGGGTAGGGCAGATTTTTAACTTAATTAACAAACATTTGTTTGGTTTCGTTTAAGGGGCGTAACGTCCCAAAGCGACTCCGTCTACGAGGGATGCCGTAGTGAAGGACTCCGTAAATTTCGACCACCCGGGGCTCTTTAACGTGCACTGACATCGCACAGTACACAGACCTCTAGCACTTCGCCTTCATTGAAATGCGACCGCCGCGGCCGGGATCGAACCCGCGTCTTTCGAGTGAGCAGCCGAGCGCCATAACCGCTGAGCCACCGCGGCGGCTCCAAACGTTTGTGGACGTGCTACCAGCGTATTCTCTTCAAAAGTGAACACAGACCATCTCGCAGTTACTGCACTATTTTCTCACCTGTTCGCACTATTAAAAAAAGCACCAGCCTTAGTTTTTTTCTACGAGTGGTTATGCCTTGGTCGAGGTACTTCGTACTAGTATAATTTTAGGGCAGTAGGTACATAAATTTTTTCTCAAACCATAACTTTTTCTTGGTGCTAAACCTTTGTTCGTCTACCGGGTTGACCTAGGGTTGTTTGCTCACGAATTTACTGTTATAATAAAAACGGCTAAGCTCTCTTTTCGTGAAAGCTTTTATGTGGGTCTTATCGTGAGCTAAAGTATCCTCCTTCTGGCGTGATGTGCCATACTTTATATTTTCTTTGATGGATATTTAACGTCCCAAAGCGATTAGGGCTATGAGGAACTCCGTAGTGGAGAGCTTCCGATGATTTCGACCAGCTTCGCTTCTTTAACGTTCAATGTCATTGCACAGCACACGGACCTCAAGTATTCCGCCTTCATCTAATGCTACCGCCAGGGCCGGGATCGAACACACGTGTTTCGACTCAGCAGTCGAGCATCATTACCACAGTTCCGTACTTCGAACGTATATTCAGGGTCAAACCTTAAACTTGAGCTTAGGGAAAGTCGTAATGGAGGATTGTAAATTTCGCCCACACGTATTTCTTAATTACTGGCTGAGATACCAAAATAGCAATGTTTTTGCATTCCGGTTAGGAATAAATACAGCTGTCTAAGACACAAATCGAACTCGCGATCTCGTAGTCACGAGGCGCGAGCCGTAGCAAATTATGGGTTTATGGGTTTATTGTTATTTAACGTCGTAAAGCGACTAAGGCTAGGAGAGACGCTGTTGTGAAGGGCTCCAGAAATTTCAACCTCCTGGGGCTCCTAAACGTGCCCTGACATTGCAATGCACACGGGCCTAGAATTTCGCCTCCATCGAAATTCGACCGCCGCGGTCAGGATCGAGCCCACGTCTTTCGGGCCAGCAGCCGAACGCTGTAACCACGGAGCCACTGCGGCGGCTCCGTAGCAATGTAGTAGCCGTGGTGTGTTAAGCGAACATTGGTACTTATTGGCGCGCTCGAACTACGAATGCAACCATTAGAAAATAACTTGTCTTTTCATTTGTTTGTGTTTCGTTTCTCTCGATGGTTTTAAAGCGCAGCTGGTTCTGGATGATGCCTTGGCGCATCCGGCGTATAGGTGTCGCCAATGTAGGAGCCTGTCACGTGACCAGTGCTGTGCACTTGACTGCCGAGCAGTGATCCGTCATGATGAAAGAAGAAAAAATGTTAGAAAAGGCAAAAATATGTTAATGGGGTGAAACGGACACCAGGATGACGCAGCGACGGGTCAATGTCTCTGCCTCAGCGATGCGACAGCAGGATCGCCCTCGTGAGCTACAGTCGAAATTCAAGACGCGACGTATGTTTTACACTGTAGTATATCCAGTATTTATTCCAAATTAGTCTCCCCGGCGCCAATGGAAACTCACCCGCGGAGGGAGCTTTAGCGTCGATTACGTTGAGCGGTCCTTAATAACAACTCTGGGTGGTAACAAAGTAGGGCACTGCACGTATGCATTTCCGTAGTGCGGTAGTTCAGGAGCAGCACGGAACAGACACATTTTACAGCGAAGACATGCCGGCTTCGCTTTAATTGCGCTTTAGTGAATATCAAAATCATTTGTAGCTCTTTTAATGCGCTGTTATCACCAGCGGCGGTCAGAGATTTGTGCGATGTATGTGTTGTTCTTTTGCGGCATGCAAACAAAAAAAAAACCCAGAAAAATGTTCCAGGGTAAGTGAGTATTTCTTGTGGGAATTTCTCGTGGAAAGTGAGTACGGAACCTCATAGCCTCGACGACAAGCGCAGTGTTACTTGAGAGAGAGGTGAACATAGTACGTGCCGCAAAGCAGCAGCAGTGGCGGCGGAACTTTCCATGACGTC
Organism: Amblyomma americanum; assembly: GCF_052857255.1. Classification (NCBI taxonomy): domain Eukaryota; kingdom Metazoa; phylum Arthropoda; class Arachnida; order Ixodida; family Ixodidae; genus Amblyomma; species Amblyomma americanum. The sequence goes on from NC_135502.1 coordinate 32,223,878, forward strand.
ATTCTAGGTGACGTGAGCGAGCAGAAGGTGGCTAACGTATGCAAAGTCTGCCTCTGTGTTCGTCACGAGAAGTTACCGCGCTCTCGTCTATAAAATTTCCACGCGTCGCTCAGTCCCACCGCCAAACATGGACCAAGAAAAATGACGTGCCTTAAACATTGCCTTAAACATGCCACTGTTATAAAGAAGTAAGGAGTGAATAAAAGAAAGCGTTTGAAATGGACAAACAGTGGTGTTTGCAGTGGTTTGAAAAATATCCAAGCAGTAGTTTGTGTGCTCAAGTGCTTTCTAGCTATTCAAGCTTTGCTCATGCAGAGCATGATTTGTGATATTTTTGTTTGTTTCGGATTACTTCATGAAAACTAGTTTTTATCGAATGTAATTCATCTCCACCACATTGCGCGTGAATGCAATTATGGGATTTAAACGTGACCTCATTTCTTCTTAACAGACGCCCAAACATTTAAACAGATGATGGCCCTGTGCGGGGCTCCCAGTGACTCAAAATGGAAGCCGACCAGAACTCAAGCAACAGAAGATGTTAACGCTTGTCTGAATTGGGTGTGAAACTATAAACGCCTGTTGCAATACTTTCATAAATCCTGCGGGCCACATAAACACAGCCATGGGGATAGTAACCAGGTCAGCTGAGCATATTTTGGAACAGCAATATGGTGGACCAACCTAAAACAGCCACCAAATGCAATTGCGGGTTGGCAACTAACGATTACATTGATGTAGCTTTTATCCGAACGGGATGTTCCTCTCATGTAGTTTCTCTAAGGCGCGTTTCTCTTGTGTAGTTCATGTAGGAGGAAAATCTGAACCCTATGGGGCTAACTAATGCATTTGTCAGTGTTTTTTACAGCTAGAGCTGTTAGCCCCCGTTCCTGGGTTTCGAGTCGTTGTAGTGGAAGTGGTAAAAGTAGCAGTAGTAGTGGTCGGCGTAACCGGATGATGGTTACCCCCGAAAGCATCTGGAGGCTGCTCACCGTAGAAGGAGGAGGGTATGGCAGTGTGAGGAATGGACAACCGGAGGATGGTCGAAAAGGGAACCACCCTTTTGGCCGTAACTGTTGAAGGAGGAGGGTCTGTGAGAGCGTAAGAATGTGCCGCAGGAGAGGACTCGCCACGAGAACCAGCTGGTTCTCGTGGAAGGAAGAGGCTTACCCTGGAAGGAGAGTACGGCGAGAGTGGAGTGCGCAACCAGAACGTGCTTGCTGCGGGAACTATTCAGAGGGTGGTTACCGTGGAAGGAGGAGGGTATGGCGAGAGCGAAGGAATGCGCAACTGGAGGGTGGTTGCCACGGGAAGAACTCAATACAGTGGTTGCCGTGGGAGAACGAAAGATAGTAATACCTCAGCCGCTGTGTCTGAGGTCGTTGTTACACAGTGATAATAATCCTGTGAGTTTTTTTTTCTTAAATATATCAATGTTTTTTGGGGTAAAGAAAGCACAAGAATATATTGAGAAGAGGTTTTATTTTGAAGATGTATTTAAAAGAGGTAGAAGAGGTGTATACCTCTTCTAAATATACTAAATCCATGCTTACTAAAGGGAAATACTATTGTGCTTTGAAACTGGCCATGTACTGAAGTATTATCGGTGTGTTCAGTTATTGCAAACTATTTTTGCAGTAACAACTCAAAATGTAGGACCGTAACAAACAATCGTCTCTTTCAGCTCTTGCCCTAAGAAAAACAGCATACATTTAATTGCAGCGCTTTGTGGGCTTCTCGCCGTGCTGCTATCTAGTATAGTTACCCTTTTTACCTACTTTAACTATTTTTCTCATATGTATTTCAAGGAAGTCATTAGAATATCAATGGCTGGAACATTACGCTGTCTTTTCTAACTTTTTGCATGATGTCAGGGCAGCCATCTAACATCCTTGGACGTCTCAGCCCCGAGAATCGATGTAGTCGTTAAGTCGCTGCTGAGCCAGACCGCTGGCCTTGGCGCGAAGCAAAGAACCGACCAAGCACGTCGTCACGATCGCGCTGGTAGTTAGGAGAAACGGTTAACGGAAAGCAGCCGCTGCCTTGACAACGTTGCTTAAACGGCGAAAGAGAAATCAAAATGGAAAAAAAAAATCCAACGGCAGCATCAACGTTGTAAAGGCCCAAAAAGTTAGTGTCAAAAGCAGGTAGCTGCGCAAGGTTTTCAGTCAGTCACAACGGCTGAAAAATATCGTGCACTGTCGAGGAATCGTACAATCGCGCTTTCCTCCTTAAAAAAAAATTATGATATGTCGGCTTTACAAATGTATCTGACTTTGCTCTCGTTAAGTAGAGAGAACAGAATTTGCTGGAACAAAAGAAAGCGCTCATGCATCGAGGAATAAAAAGAACATTTTTGCGCTAGCCTTACTTGGCAATGTGCTATTTGAGAAGCATCTTTTGCTTTCGTAGCTATGCCCGTCTTTACGTACTACTTTACTTATAACTTAGCGCTATATCCAGAGATCCGCGCGCAGAGAAAAAGCTTGGAGAAATATGCAACGAATTCGAGTTTTATCTTGTTCTTTCACAGTCAGCATAAATCCTATTTTCTCTCATTTCATTGCGCAGCATCAAATTCACCACAAAAACGTTTGTAAACGCCAATAAAAGCGAGCGAGTGAATCCTTGATGCCCTCAAATGCGTAGAATACAGCACATCAAAGCAGGCATTCGGCTTTGAGGGAGATGCAGAATACCGCGCATTTAGATGCACGGACTAGCGTTGTCCGCATTTGAAACCATTTGTCATGTTTCCTCCTCTAAGCGAGCATACCTTTTCAAGGCTGAATGAAAGATAGTCTGCACACACGGACGAGCGTGATGCTGACAAATTGTGCCTCTAGATGGGAGCCAACTTTGCGTGCTTCTAATGTCACTGTATGACGCTAAACGCACGTATGCAATACTTTTTTAATGCTTGCACATCGACCTGGGGATACATTTTCGTGCAGAGAAGGACATTGAAGTGGCAGTGTTGGATGGGACGACAGAGGTGGTTTTGTTGCCCTTATGTTTGTTGTTTTCTGTGGATGCGAAGAATCACTACTGCATTCATATTAATACTTTTTATTCATGCACCCACACTCTCATTAAAGTTTAATGCGATCAGTACTTTTTGTACCCAGCCAGCCACTGCCAGAAAGACCTAGCTGGTTAGGCAGAGATAAACTAAACTTGGTAATGCTATTATAACAATAAAAACCGTACTGCCCACAATTCTCAAAATCAGTATATATAGACTGCCAAAAAACTAAGCATTCGCGTCGACGGTAGACTGTGAGCCTGCTTCTCAGAGATCAAAACCTCTACTTTGTTTATTTGCTGACAAGCAGTGTTCATGATTGATTGATACTTCAGGTCTTCAACTACGCGGTATTCGAATCGGCCAAAAAAATCTACCTGTCAGTTAAGAGCCATTCTTTGTGATTTGCGCCCATGATCTGGTGGATGATATTTGCCCTCGCGGAATGTTTATTGTTTTTAACTTAAACATGCTAGATGCGACTGTAACCCCTTTTGTGTAGACACTATTAAAGTGTTGAGTGCTAAAAATATTGGCGACTGTTACACTGTGAGGCCTGGTTATGTAACAAAGCAGAATATTGTTCACTACCCGCTTTCTAACGAAAACAGCTCGGCTGCTTGCCGCAATTCACTACGTGCTGTTGACATGGCATATTTGTTCTTGAGCCCTGTTTTGGTTACCAAAGCAAATCTTAAGCTATCAGGTGGCCAAAATGAGTTAAAACAATTAAAAAAGCAAAGAAAAAGGAATACGGGAAGGGAACTGACGGATTCGATCATACTAAGCAAAAAGTAACCGAGTTTAGAACGAGTGATTTTCCCAGACATTCGACCGTTTCTGTGGTTTTATTTCTTGCGTATGCTTTGTGTTTTTTTCATCTACGCGGTATGCTCGTGTTTTCCCTCATGCCACTTAAATTTTTTTTTGAGCATGAACTTCTTTTGCATCCAGTTTTTCGCAAATTAAGGTGAACATCATCCACAAAGAACGGCGAACATGACGTCGAATAAAAATGCAAATCTGACACCGAACATAAATGTGGACATTAGGCTTAACTTATCCAAAATGTTCACAAGCTTGCCATCCGAATCAACCCGACAAAACAAATTTCAGCCAGAGCGGGTTTCAGTCAGCGGCAGATCAAGGAGAGTAGGTTCATTTAATGATGCCTAGACGACTCGGCCAGCGCCACAGCCTCTAGAGTTCGTGTTCAGGGCTGCGCCGAGCGGTGTCTATTTCAAGGTACATTAACGATGACAGAGCTTGCCATGGGCTTTACAGCAGGAAAATGCCACGTTCTTATACCTACGGGAAAATCAGTTTCTTATGCCCAATAACTGTCAATGGAGAAATGACTCGATATGCTTCCCGCTGCAGATTCCTGGGTATTGCCACCAAATGAGGTCTTCCTTGTCAAAGCACATGAATATCTGCAAAAAAAGCCTAATTAATTTTGTCAAAGTTGTTCGCTACCTTCCAGATATCAAACGAGATCCGACTGACCAGTCTTTACCTCAGCTACACCAGGCCCGTTATATAGGCTGAAATCGGTACAACTTTCCGGTAGTGTGGAATATGAACATTTCTTTCTGGTGCAAATTGGAAAGCGTTGAAGCGCAGGTGCTGAGGATATGCCAGCACTGCCACAGTGTAGATCTACCCAAGGCACAGTTGAGGAAGGTGTCACTTGGCCCGCATCAGCCTATTAATCATATAGACCAGGTAGAGTGTATTTAAGGCTGCCGAATAGACACCGCCGTCACCGACAGTCTTTGATTTTAGACGATCGGGCGAATGGATCCCGGGACACCGCGGATTGAAAAGGATATGAGCATTCTCACGACGAAGCAAAGAGCACCAACAGCAATAGGGTGTGAACCTTAGTCCAATTTTCGATACCACACTCCGTCTTCCTTCTTTTGGTTATATGTGCCGTTTGACGGCGAGACACAGGGCTCAGAGAGACATCTTCGAAGTCTGGATCCGATTATGACGTTTACCATTCCGCGTGGCATTCATTGCAGCCAGGTAAGCCTCCAATATAGACTGGCATTGGGCGTCGCTATCACAAGGTGAAATCTAACCTTAATCGGACAGGGGACTCTGCAGACAGCTCTTCTTGTCACGTTACAACTAATAATGTGGTCCATGAAGTTTTTACATGTTCCGTACGTGTGCTCGAGCAAATCACTAATGTTGGCCGCTTCCATGTCACGTTTCGAGAGCAGGCCAATCTAGTGGGACTTTGTTTCGGCCGCTTGGCCAGAGAATTTAAAAGCTCTCCAGGCAACGCACGCGCTACTTCGTGTCTTGCGCAACACGGGTCTTTATTGCCGGTTACCTGTACTCGAGTGCGTAGGTGCCTGCGTGTGTGTTTCTGTGTGTGTGTATGAGAGCGTTCTATGCGTGCGTGCGTGCATGCATGCGTGCGTGCTTCGTGTCTGTCGGGTTTTTTGCTCTCTGAACATTTGCTTACTTTGTTTATTCCCGCTGGTGTAAACATATTTTGTTACTACCCTCCTTATTCTCGTTAGTGCCTTCAAAATACCTGATCAAAGTGCCTTTTTAAAACCAAGAAGGTGCCAAAATTGAACAACGTGTTAATAATCTTGGGTGCTCATTGAAACAAGTCAAATACTAAAAAAGACCGGGGTGTCACAGGCCGTGCGCACTCCTTTAAAGAGTGTGAAATATGTACCGACCTGCGGGATCTTTGTTCTTTGCGCGCAAACACAAACAAACGTATCGTTTACTCCATCTCCTACCACAGGAGGCAATCTCGCTAAAACGCGGTGGCGTTCATCGATCACCTCCTCACGCATTCGTTTTTTCTCCTCTGCGCACCGTTCCTGTCATGCATCGTTATCACGCTAGATTCTTATGGGAAGCACAGCGAGTGCATAGGTAGCTGACACAGCCAGCTACGTTGCATTGAACAGACACCGTGTAGATGTCCATGGTTGCATTGGCCGAACGCGGATATGGAAGCCGGTAGTCCAGGGTCGTCGCGTGCTTTATGGTAGCTTTGTTGCTCTACTTTTAATTGATAGTCCCGCAAATTAAACGAATGCATACTTAGCTGCACCGTTGGTGTGCACTAGTTATTTATTGTTAGTTCTGTGGAACTTGGGCTGCATAAGGTTGCGAGACATATTTACCTAAATAATATACGGCTGTTTCCATATGCTGGGCTCTCTTTGTATCAGAAATGATTCATGGGAAGGGAGTGATTAGACACGCAACCGGAGGCGCTCTTTAGGACAAGTCGCCAAATTTTATTTGCCCTCAGGAACACGCTCTCCTATGCTGCCTCCCGGAAAAGATCCGAGCGGCCTGCGCACTTTTTAACTGAGATTGAATACTTCGGTCACTAGTACAAGCATTCCTTCTTGCAAGGTATGGGTTATTTGCTGCCAAATCGCATTCATTTCAAAAGGCTGGCACTGCTTTTTGCTCTGTGTATAAGAATTTTTTACACACCTAAATGCTAAAGGGAAGTGTGGAGGTCGGTGACGTTGGTGTTGCAATAACCCGTTGGGAGAATCGCGTTTCTATTTTCACCTCGTGTCAATGCTTCCATACCGAGTAAAAGAGGGCTTTCGCATAAACCGACATCTGTGACGCATGTTATCACTGAAGATTCACTAATAGCCTTAAGTACAGCAGGGTTTATAAGAACACAACACATAAATAAATTTCCAGGGCATTTGTTTCAATCTATACGCAGGGGCCGGCACGCCTACATAGAGCAAACAAACTACGTGCGCTGAGCATAGAAGTTCAATGCGCTAAATAAAAACAATGTAGAAAGCTACAAAGTTGCCCCCTGTGAGAGATGAGTGCGGGTCTAGAAAGACATCCACGAAGACGCTTCACAGAAAATAGTTGTCTGGGAGCAGTGATCAGAAAACATCGCACAAGATAGGGCTCGCTTATATATAAATGCGAAACAAGCTAGAGTGAAGGTGAATTGGAACACTGACCAAAGAATAAAAGTTCTTGAGTTTCGGCTCCTGCAGACTTGGCAGCGGGCCAAGGAAGAGTTCGGAAAGACCTCTTCGAAAGTGGCTACCCATTGCCTTTCGTCAACGCCCTGAAACGCCAACTGTCGCGCCTCACGCGGTCTCAGGCCCGTTTCACATGCATGCGATTTTCGCCTGCGACGCTTTCAATTCTGTCAGTCTGAGACTACGGAGGGCCGTCGGTCTAGCCGAAGACGGCTTGAGATCGAGTTCCGCCCGGCTGGAATTCAATCGCAGCGTTGGTGTGTTCACTCTGCGACGGACCACTGGAGAGCGCAGGGACGGTATTAGACGGGGGTCACGTGGGAGCAGTTGCTGCGGCGGAAGGAAAACTGTTTATTGTAACAAAAACATAAGAAATATTGCATCGCATCTAAGATTACTCTGGTCGTAATATCATCAACACATTCACTGTAGCGTTTCTGTCGCGTTTACTGATGGGTTTCCTATGCGAATATCAAGCAACGTTGAGTGGCCCTCCGACCAAATTCGCTGATTACGCGTTGCATGCGAAAGCATTGACCGAAAATCGCATTGTGACGTCACCGACTACGCCGAATATTTTCGTTCCAGTCGCAGCATGTGAAACAGGCCTGACAGTGTTAACAGTGGTCCTGCTCTCAAGAAACGCGCTCATGTTCCCTATGTGCCTGGAATCAGCGAATGGGGTTCCTTAACATGCACTGACATCGCACAGCACACGGCACTCTAGAGTTTCGCCTCCATCGAAATTCGAAATTCAGCGGCAGCGACCAGGATCGACCCGGTGTCTCTCGGGTCAGCCGCCGAGCACCGTAATCACTGAGATGGGTCTTCGTCAAACGCTCGACTTCATCAGGCTAAAGAAGTTTTCCAAGAAGACAAGAAAAAATGTAACAAAGTTTTTACAACGGCGATGGTTTTAGAGGAAAATCGGTTGATTAATTGTTTATTATAAAAGGTTATTTTGCAGAAAGTAAAAAAGACAAATGAATGCCACCAGTGCCAGCCGCACCCACGACCTTCTTATGTTGAGAGGCAGTGCTCTCTCAACATATATATATGTGGCTGGGTTGTTAGAGAGCCGCATCCCCGTCTAGTTTGGGAATAGCTACATTACCTATAGCACAATGCTGAGAGTGTTTGCAAGGTGCCATATTCTCAAGGTTAGGCACAGGTACCTTTGAAGAGTAGAAAACAAGGCATCCGCCACTCTGGCTAAATTAGTAAAAGCACCGCTTACGAAAAGCGGAAGCGATGGGTTAAGCGCGTACAGGCAACGTGTTTTTTTTTTCCCACCCTCTTAGCCACCTATTTGAACAGCCGCCAGACAAATGGGAAGAAAGTTCACGTCATACATAGAATGAATACTAACCGTAAACGCATATATATTTAGCTCTGGTATCAAAAAACCGAGATACAAACAAAACATTGTGAAGTCCGAAAAAAGAAACATACCTAAAAAGGTAGCCGTATCGAAAATGTGACGCCCTCGCCTGAAGTTTCAGACTGAAAATAAAGCAAGCACTTATGAAAGAGGACTTGCGCGCACACACGCTGAAAGAAAAGAGATTGGTGGCGCTTAAAGTTTTCGCGGTACCCTAATGCATTTCGGCCGCCAAGTTTAGTCGTCGCAAGAATCATTCGCTCTTTCCTTTTGCTCCTCCCAAGTGGCTGCCGGCTCAAACTTCTCGTCGCACGCTTTAACGACCGAAGAAGACTCGTATTACAACAGAACGATTTTTTTTCTTTTTTGCTTCTGAACCTTTGATATCCAGACGCCGACGTCAGGATTCGTGTCGTAAGTGGTTTGGGAAAAACCAGTCGAAATACAGCTCAAGATCTCCGGGAATGTGCAGTACCCACTGCGAAAGGAAATAGACGAACAGCGCAGCGGGCACTATAGACTGGAAACCGCCACGGACGACTGTCATTTTGCCCCCCACTCGTACTCTTGAGTTCGTCCCCCACAGAAAGCTGTCACAACGGACAAGAGTGGCACTAAAACGAAACGCGCAGACGAAAGGCAAACAGCACGGAACTCAACGACACGCAGAACACCAACGCCCGCTGTACCTAACAGTCGTCGCAGGAGCGTCATGTCGTTGCTTATGAACCCTGCTGCGCGTGTCCCAACAGCAGACCGAAGCCGAACCGCTGAGCCGCTGTATCGAGGTAGACGCATCGTTTCGGCGAAAATGCTTCATGTGTAGCAGCAGCGACCAAGTTCGCTGTGTATCTACCGTTCGGCTACACCGAACAGCGCCTGTGATTCTCAGCTGCAGTCGTTGCCTGCGCGCAAAAGAAGGGGGTTTCCATTTTACGACCACACGTCCGAAGCGCACACCTCCTCCTCTCCAGTCTTATGTTCACGTGCCCATCCTACGTGCCCACCTTATTGCAACTCCCACTATAGTTCTAGGTTGCTTCTCGGCAGGAGAAAACAAACAATAAAATATTTGTTAAAGAGCGGAAACAAAACTGCCTGCACTTGTCCTACTGACCTGAACGAAGAACCTCAGCCAGAGAAGGGATGAGAGTGCATAAAGTGAAAGAGGAAAAAGCGGTAACAACAACAAAATGACTTCTTCTAGAACGAGTCTACGAGAACGCGCCAGACGGACAGCCCGGCACTTGCTGGCAGTCGTGTGCTCGCGTACGCATTTTCATCGTAAGTGCGCTAGGGTTGGTTACGTTTGTTTACCTACACTGACGCTTGTGCAACGCAGCACTGCTAAAAAAAAAAGAAGCGCGTTCAGGTTATCCTTGTGCGCTCTCTTATGCCTAATACGCGTTCGTACGCCGGCAGGAACAGAGCAGTATCTGAGGGCCTAAGCCTTGGAGATAAGTCGTCGCTTACACGTACAAGTTTATGCCGCTTCTACTGACATCATTGACTTGTAAGTACTTCATGCCCGCCGGGTGTTCGTTCTGAAGCGTGTCCCTCATTTTCTGCTCGTATGACTTCACGTAACAGGCCCGTTTACATGGATTTCCCATGAATACAGAAGCACGGGTTTCTGCGATTGTAGTTTACGAAATTTTCTAGCTGCCGGTAGAACTGGGCTCGAGAGAGATACAGATAACTGCTATAAAATTATTTCTGGATCCAAAATCTTAATCGGAAATTTGAATGGAAAGGAAACAGAGGGAAGCACGCGATCATCTAAGAGCTCGTCGTTGAAAACGAGCCAGCTGAATAAATCAGAAATGAATCTAATACGCAGTGCTTTAAGCTAGCAACTGTAGAAAGACAGTTAGTTCAACGAGGATGAAAGTTACCGAGGTAACACGCCAAATTCTGAGCCTTACAACAACGCCAGCTTGATGCTAGTGCCTAGTATACGTTAGCATGCTTGATGATTGTATTAAGGCATGCGTTCATCATGCCGTGTTTAGTGTCAGCATAAATGTTGCTTCCTGTGAACGAATCGTCATATTTTTAGTGAAGCCAGCATCAACTATAACATGCAAGAGCTTGTTCCATTCCTAATCTCAGTAGCATTTTACTACTCAGAAAGCAACAAACCCTTTTCTTAAAATTTCTAAGCTAACAAAAGCGACATTACCTTCAAGGCTGCGCCCAGATTCATAGTGCATATATAAAGCCATATGGGGTATAGGCACCTAGAGTTACTAACAAACGATTGCTATAGTCGGATACAACTAAAGGCTGCACTGAAGCTCCACCCACATTTAAGACCGGCGCACAGAATTCCTCCACGACAAAAAAAAAATTAGTCCGTTTTTAAGGCTTCTCTCGTCACCTAAACAAGAAGCTAATCATGAGAAAAAGTTTATAAGGTCTAGACGTTTGATATCTGACTTGTTTAATAAAGTCAATCATTAAAAATCTGGTTTCGTTTAATTTGTGACTTGCTAGCGGAGTAATACAGTGCGCCATAGATCATGCCCAAGAGATAACAACTGCTGTTTTTTTTTTAAGTTCTATCCTACTATAGAATGATATGCAACAACCAGTCAACCTATGCGCTTAAAGAAAGAGCTCTAGCACAGTGGCACTATAAAAAAAAAAGCAGAAAGGCAGAGAGGAAGCACGAGTGAGTTGCGGTATTCTAGGTGACTGCATACTGTATATTTCAGCTTCAACAGCCTTAGCTCACTCGACTCTCGTGATTACTGTCAAATTTTGACTCTAGTACTACCTTTACAAAAGGGTATTAGTCTGGGCTAGTCGGTACATTTCGCAGGAAAAGGTACACCGCAAAAAAACGGGACTAAAGAAGCGGACAGACACAGGCGTTGGCTTACGACTGATTATTTTATTGCTGTGATAGCGCAATAAATATCTTTATCGCTTTACTTTAACTATATTCACTTCTACTGCGTTTCTGAGGACCGAAGTTCGATACGCAGAGACCAACATGACTCAATCTAGATGTATCCAGTTAGACACCAGTCTACAGGAATACCGAAAGTTCTCGAGAAGTTGCCTTTCCTTTAGTGACATTGAAATGACAATTTCGTTTTAATCCCGAGCCGTCTGCCGATGAATCTCGCTCAATCGCCCCTCTAAAGGGGACGAAAAATTTGGCTTTTTTTTCACTCTTTTCCCGCAAGATTTCGAGTCGTCTTCTGACTGTTGCTATTTATTTCTTTCCTTGATCGCCACAGCAGCTTCAATGACTGTTAGCATCGCCAGCATTTTCGTGACCGTGCCTGGTAAAGAACTGATGCAGGTTCAAGATGACCACATTGGCAATAGAGAGCTCTCGCCAACACCCTTGTTTTCGTTCTATGGTGACTTAGCTAGTAGATTCTACTTGTTATGAACGTAAACTGGTGCCACGAACGAAGAAGCCGTCGCTCGGAGAACAAAGCAACCCAACGGGTCGACGCACACCGCTGCACATTTTCCATGCGTCATGAGCGTTCAAATTCCTTGCAACGCACAAAAGGTTGCTTTTCACAACACCATTTTCTCCTTATAGTCAGGCAATGGTTTATATATCACCTTTTCAGCAAGTAAATCTATGAATTCGCCAATACAGTTCTATAAAAGAAGCAGGATAAATCACGATTACTTTTGATGAATTGGCTAACCTGCAAAAAAAGTACACACAACGAGAAGCAGAGACATCAGGTACATGCAATCTTTTAGTACAATTTACGGTAATTAAATTATCCGCATTCTAATCCCTACCCTTCTTATTTTGCACAGCGAGACTTCAAGACCATGCAATGAACTTGATTTGTTGAGCACGTCTTAGAAGAATCTGTTTTTTCTTCCGATGTGTGTTTGCGTATTCTTAAATTGTGTAACATTCGTGTTTAGTACTTAAAGGTCTTTAATTTGGTCCTTGAAAGAAAACTACGTGCTAATAAAGCCAAGTATGCTAGGCCACTCTTTCCTGTTCTGTCTGAGCTCTGCTCCTCCCGCTTTTTCTTGTAGGATGGGGAGGCACTACTTTGTCAAGCCAATCTTAGACTTTTTGGCTGCACCCCGACATCACTCGTGACTTGGGATAGAGCTATAAAGGCAGATATAATACGTAGCACTGTTGGTAGTTTTGTTAGTAGTTATGTTTTCTTGAAAATGCTTAAATATTTGAAGCATTTTTTTGCAGTGGTACGTCTAAATTCTGCGCCTTATATAATAAAGTAGCTCAGCTGCCACCACTTGCTGTGCAAAAATATGAATAATCTATGGTGATGCCACTCGTCAGCTTGGTTGCTCAAGCATATTTTTATCTATCTTAACGTCTTGTTTATTTTTATCGCAAGGAGAACATTATCAGATCTTCATTTCCCGCAATAAGAGCGGTGAGTTCGAGGAACAGCGGGGAAAATTATTTGAAAGACTCTACTAATAATTCCTGAAGGAAGCAGTATTTGCACCGCAAAGAAAATCAATGAGTAAACAAATTTAGGCACGTAAATATAAAAAATACGGCGACGATTTCGCTGATCAGTAATTAAAATCGCTTGTCATCGAAGTTGCTGCAATCGATGCAATTTTCACAGATTTTTGGAGAAATGAGCTCCTTGTGAAGGCGTCGGGTGCTCGCTGACGAGTTTACTCACGATGCTAATTGCTCTTTGGTCAAAGTGTCACATTGAGCCACACCAAACAGAGCTGAGTAAAATGCAGGTTAAAACGCTACAATTTCCCCTTTTGCATACCCGGTTTTACAAACACACTAGAGTGTTAGTCCCATCTTTCAGGCCCGGTGGTGTCTCTAGTCGCCTCCTTTTATTGAACTAAAATTCGTCTTGATTGGTTCAAGGAACCAAGATTAAAAAGCAAAAATACTGGGTCGCCATATGCGAGTATTCGATCAGGCGAAAAGACACCAATTACTGCGCTTCATTTTTATAAGGCACTTGCATCGCAATAAAAAATATTAGTTTGGTAAAAATGAATAATATTTTGATAAATATATATGTTCCGAGTTTATTCGTTTCTAGTTTCGTCTTTCCAGGCGATAGTTAATATAAATTAAATGCCGTAGGGAAAATGCCTCATGGCGGCGTTCTGCGAAAGCGAAGGTAACGATTATTAATCTTCCTCTTGCACGTCGAGTGCAAATTTGAGCAACTTCCTAAGCGAGGCTCCAAACATACGAAAGTAAAAGAAAGACAGCGGATTGGAGAGGAAATACAAAAAAAAATTTAGATAGTACAGCGAACGTCCAAATAATCTGCATTGCTAGTCAGCCAGTTCACGTGTTAAAGGACGCGTACTTTTTAGCATAGTTACACCAATGAACATACGGTGTCAAGGGAAGAGGAGCTCTGCAAAGCACTTCTTACCCTCGTTTTACCTTCTCTGATGTTTTTATTCTGCCCAAACTTCTGAACAGAAAAATAAAGCACCGTGAGATCTGCATAAAATTGCAGTCATTCGTTTTCAAAAGAAGATTGTGCTGCGAAAGGTTTCAAGAAGTTCTACTCAAAACAGAGCATGGAAACTTGACACGTGAGGAAATATACAGGCATAGTTAAAAGAAACTCTTCAGATAAAATAAAAACAAATAGAAGCCAAAGCCTTCCAAAAGTCAGTGAACAACTTGCGCTGCCTTTTATGCAGCAGATGCTTGAAGACAACCACTCTCAATTCTCTTTGCATACCTTACCACGCATCAGAGAGAGGCGCCGCGAAGACTGTGTCAGTCTTCATAGTGCCAAATACATGGGTTTTAACCGGAAATATGAATTACTGTTACCATTTTAAAAGGCTTCTTCTTTTGCCGTTGCGCTGGCCAGCAAACGAGAAGTTAGTGAATTCCAGATATTCTCGCATACTCAACTTGTAAAGCTTGATGGTTCTTCTGTCTGGTTTGTTTTTATTTTCTTTTAAGCTTGTGTACAGTGCGGCCGGCATCACACCACGGCTTTTTTAATAAGATATACAGTTGTGAGGCGGTCTGCAAAGGAGTTCTCACCGCTGCTTTTCCTTCACGGATATTATTACTTTGCGTAAGCATTTAATGCGAGAGCACTGAAATTCTGATTGGCAAAAAAATCTCTAGCCAGTGATAAAATGCGCCGATTGGCTGGAGGCAAGTGACGTCACCAGAGCGAATAATTTCCCTTTGCTGAAGAGTGTGGGATACGTGTCGGCACACCAGGGACAGGCGCCACTATATGCTAGTGGGTACATCTTGCTGTATTTGTGCATGTTTGGGAGTGTGTCTGAATGAATAAGTCTGAGAGCTACGGCGTCGTGAGTGCGGAGCTTTTTGTGAGGAGGAGCATAAATCCTGCAGTTAAGCCGCTGATTCGCGAGGCGTTCACAGTAATTGAGTGGCACGGGCACGAAGGTATGAGGTGACGGCGCGGGTGTGGGTAAAAACCCCCAACATTAAAAAAAGCCTAGCACATCACTCCAGCGGTGAGACGTCCAGCTGTCCGGCGATACCCTGGCGGGACAAGAAGCGGTCGTCGAGCAAGTTCGTCGAGCAGCCATGTCCGGTGGAGTCCTGGAATGAGGAAGCCAGCAACTCGACCACTGGAACGAGATCAATAGTCTAGTTGGTTCTAACAAATGTTTCTCCTCCTCCTCCGCCAATTGCCGAAGCTAAGTGACGTCAACAGACCGGAAGTGACATCACTTCCGCTAAAAGCATCAACAACTTCTAATCCTATCGCACTGCCAACACGTAAAGTAATTATGTGTCAATGTGAATTTTTTTTATTTTCAGATGGCGGGAGTAAATCCGCGTGGTGTTGTCAGGTGACACAGCTGGACGCCGAAGCAAATGAAGTGCTTGCGCTATAGCTTATTGTCCGTCATCTCATGATCCTACTCTCTATTGGCGGATACACAACGCCTTGCAGAACAATAACGCAACAATATCACTAAATATTTTAGCTTCGTTCGACGCAGTTATACTATCTTAGTTACTTACCGTAAATTGCCATTTTCAACTTTTAAAAAGCAAAATTGTGAGATTTTTCACTGGGTTGGAGGGTAAACTTGCAGTCGCACAACGCTCCACGCAACTAATATAGAGGCATATTTCAGCATTGTCTCACTCGCCGTCAAGGCTGGATAACATTTGCTTCCTAACAGGTAACAACAAGAGTCTTCAGCTACGACGGCGACAGTCGTGTCAAAGGCAGTCCTGTCTGCAAGAGAGAGAAATTCTCTATACAGCGATAGCTGAAAAAAAAAGAGAGTCATTCATACGCGAACTGCCTTTTACATCTGCCTCGCGATCTCCAGTAAGAGTGATATATGTGTTCGGTGCCGTACGAAAGCGGTAACCTTTTGGGGGCATTGCCCGAGGCAGACGCCGTCGAAATCGATCTCCTGTCACGGTCGTTTTCTTTGTGTGTTGTCCCCGGTTATGCTCATGCTCAACATTTAGACAACATTTACACAGCGTATAGATGTCACTTCGAGAACGTTTAGACAATACTGAGACAACATTTAGATAACAAAGACAATATTTAGACAATAGAGTGAGCATTTAGATGATGTGCCTGCCAGGGTCGCACGACCCGGGTCGGCTTTCACTGCGCGAGGCTTAGATTAGACGCTTCCATATACTGATACGGCAGGCAGCCTCACTTCTTCGTCCAGCTGAAGGGTGGAAAACTTGCAAGCTTTTCTTCAAGATGGGACAAAACCAGCCTGTAGTGATTTCTTCTGTTTTTCGAACGCAAGAATGCTGCAGCTCGTTATGACAGTTAACACACACAAAAAATATAACTGCCACGTATACTTCTCATACTATTTTTTTCTTATCTTGTCCTTCTACTTCTGTTACAAAACAAGTAGCAATAAAATAAAGTCCAGGAATCTTAGCAGCTACGAGGGGAGCAATGTTCGCAACTTCTCTCTCTGAGAGCTACGGATAACTTCTCTCTCTGAGAGCTACGGATTGCTATAGCGTGTGACGGAGCGTGTACCTACGCCTTTCCGACAGCCCGAGCAACTGAGCAAACGAGATTTGTGGGAGCGCCGTCTTATGTGGACAATAGGACGTTGGAATCAGTGGCCATGACAAGAGGGAACAGTGGAGTGGAAGTTATGTTAAAATAAAGCGAAGCCTTTAAGGAGAGAAGATTGAGGAGGACATGGTGCACGATACACGGTGTATGTGGTTAGGGAATGCATCTCCGTACAACGATGGCTTGAGGCTCCCAAATGTGCATAAGAACTCTGTGTGCAGGCCACGTGCATTAATTAAGTAAAATATTTTAATTATTTGAGAGAACTGACTCTCGGTGATCATGTTTAAATTATTCTTGCTTGCAAATCAGCAGCTGTAGAATATGAGGCACAAAGGGGAGGGTACGAGGGTTATATAAACCATCCGTTCTTTTGTGTGCGTGTGGAACCAAAGCACGCTTGTGTATTTTATGCTCTCTTTTTCAGTCCAAATGTGGTTACCAGCTTTGGAATGGCATCATCTAGCTCCTCCAGTTCGCAAAAAGTTAGTGCTCGAAGATTGCCTTACTGCCAGATTACCCTAACACGGGTTCCTAGTATTCACTGGCTGCAAGCAACCTGCACGAACAGCTAAAAGCCACGAAAAAAAAAATAAACGCATTTATAACACTTTTTTTATTAAGCGTGTCTTTTCATCTTTTCCACCATCTTTTTGCTTCATTCCTGTTTAAAATCGCTCTGTCTGACGTAGAGAATGAGGAATGTCTGGGCGCTTAGAGATGTAAAATGTTTTAAGCAGCTTTATAAACAGAGTAATTCTGCATCCTCCTTTCTATCTCCGCCCCACTGATCCGTTCTTCTGGTCGCTTTGAGCTGGTATAAACAGATCGAGATTGGCAAAGCTGCGCAGTGGCACCCTTCATGCCGAGGTAATCATATATTGTCCCCAGTCTGCTCCTCTGATCGCATCAGCGAAATAAGATTCTAGCCAGAATTCGTGATAATTCACGCGAAAATCGCCCTGATTTATACTTGTCGGCATGTTAAACATTCTCTAAGGCAATTCAATCAATATGATTTAAGTTGCATGAGCTCCTCCGTAACCTATTCTGTGCCCTGTCATCTTTGGTGTGTTGCGCTATTGCATTGGTCGAATTGAGGAACGCGAATCCTTTCTGCTCCTTAAAGATCTATGAACCAAAACCTCTGCGATGTGCGCCCCCAAGATTGCGCACTTTCGAATGACGATATGTTCAGTTTTTCAGCACTAGTTCAAACGTCATCACACCACGAAAATTTAACACACGTGACGAAAGGACCGTCACTGCGAGTTCCTAACCCGCAAGAAACCGTTTGATGTCCCTACTTCTTCTCAAGATAGAATATTTGAGCACGGCTGAGTAGTTGAGTAAAGAAATAGAAAAACGTGTTGTATGGCAATGACATGAATGCATTTTAAACGTCACGATGTGTCTTTGAAATGAGAAGCACTTAAGGAAACGCCGTCCTGAGTGCATGCTTAAGCAATCGCTTTCGAAGAAGTAAGATGCCTTTAGTGAGCATAAAGGCACAGACTTTTTTAAATGCATGACCGCTGTGCTGAATAAACCCATGATGCTGAAATATATATCGTCCAGGAGTGCACGTTTAAGGCCGACAAAAGACACGAAGCAGAAGCTAGCGAAACATCTCTGCGTGCTGTCTTAACATCATCATCAGCCTAACTACACCCACTGCACGGCCAAATGCCTCTGCCATATCTCTCTAATTAATGCGGCCCTGTGCCAGGCGCGGCCACCTTATTCCTGCCTAGTGTCTTATCTCATCCGCCCATCCAACTTTCTGCCACCCCATGCTACGCTTTTTTGCTCTGGGTATCCTGTCCGTTATATTTAAAAACCATCCTCTTCAAAGCGAACATTCCTAAGAAAGCCGTGAAGTAGGACGCTTGTATCCGTCCTTGTCCGGCAGTGTGCTTAGAACCAACCACCTCCTGCGGCAAAGTTGTACGTCCAGCCTCTGGGCCACCCGTCGCCTTCGACCCGTCCTCTCTCTTTCTTCTCCTACTATCCCTCTCCCTCCTGTAACCTAAATGTGCTGAGGGGATTCCCCTCTTTCCACTTTCCACTCGTCGCCTCCAACCCTCGCTTCCTCTTTTCTTATTTCCTCTCAAACTTTCCCTCTCCTCCTCTCCTCTAAAAGTGAAAAGGGCATTTTAAGCTTTGCACTTTGCAGCCGGACGACTGAGGCTGGTGGCAGGTGGTGCTGTGGACGCTGACGACGACGGCGCAAATCTGAGGAATGAGATAATACTAATTAACCCTTTAAAGGTACAACATTGCTCGTCTGCGACGATTACAGAGGGCTGAACAACGTCACAAGAAAAGAAGCCTACCTGCTGCCACGTACCGATAACCCATTCGACAAACTTTGCCGTGCTTTGTATTTTCTCTGAATTGATTCGAACAGGGGATACTGGCAGATAGTGGTGAATGAACGGGGCTGCTAAAAAGCTGCATTTTTCATTCCCAACGAACTGTACGGATTTAAAGTGTTGCCTTTCGGCCTGTGTAAAGCACCAGCGGGTCTATAGTATAAGCTGCATACTGCTCTTATTGTCTTCATACGGCAAGCTTGGCTAGATTACCCTGGCGAGGTTATATTTATCGAAAGCTTTGACCAACACCTTGAACGCTTGCAAACAGTGTTAAATGCCCTCCTGTCGGCCAGTGCAACTAATACTGAGGCCTTAAAAATACCTCTGTAGATAAAAGAAGGTGAAGTTCCTTCGGTCTCGCTGTGAGCGTCGACAGCGTCAAGTTCGATGCCGAAAAAACTACCTATAACCGATTTTGTTATTCCCACAGCCAAGGAAAGGGTGAAACGCTTCTTGGGTCTCTCCATAGTCTCTCCATTTTCACTTCATAGACGACTTTTCGAAGATGGCAGAGCACATTACCTGTCTTGCGCGCGGCGACGCATCGTTTGATTGGGCTGCCGAACAACAGGAGGCGTTTACAGAGCTACGCTGACAGCTGCAGACACCCCTGCTCTGGAGCACTTTCATAAGGAAACTGATATTGCCACACACTCTAACGCCAGTAATGTTCTCCTCAGAAAAAAATTTAAAATTGTTTTTTTTTTAGAAAATTAAATGACGCAGTATCTGTCTATCTCGATGGACGCCTGAACCATGCCGTAGCGCGGTTCAGCCTCATTGTAGCGCGGATATCTGCATTTATGGCAGACAGAGAATTTTATTGTTACCAATACAGGTGTTCTCCCGGAAGATTTCGACAGGGGAGGGGCGTTTCTCAAGGGGCAATTCTCTCCCTGGTTTTTGCAACACCCTACTAAGCTGTATTCGATGCGCTCATGGCTTAAAAACTTATCTGGGTTTGAGCCCGACCGCGGCGGCTGCGTTTTTATGGAGGAAAAACGCTAAGGCGCCCGTGTGCTGTGCGATGTCAGTGCACGTTAAAGATCCCCAGGTGGTCGAAATTATTCCGGAGCCCTCCACTGCGGCACCTCCTTCTTCCTTTCTTCTTTCACTCCCTCCCTTATCCCTTCCCTTAAGGCGCGGTTCAGGTGTCCAACGATATATGAGACACATACTGCGCCATTTCCTTTCCCCAAAAACCAATTATTATCATGCTGACCACATCGTGTTTTTTGCTTGAGCGAGTGACATGCACTTTCTATACCAGTCTTTACAGTCGTAACTGGATGTTCATGATCTGTGTTAAGCAATGCGCGTTAGTGGCTTTCTCGCTAACACATCCAGTTACTATGTCTGTTGCCTGTCCACACTATGTTAGAAAAGTCGAGTATCTCGATGTTATATATGATGCTTTCCCTTCCTGGCGGGCCCATCTAGACCAGGTCACTCCAAAGGGAGATCGGGCGGTCGGCACGCTGCGCAGGGCGAACGACATCTGCTCCGTTATGAGAAGGCACTCCCTTCTTATGATTTATTGAATCTATGTCGTCCGTCCAGTATTCGAGCTTGACTGGGCCTTGTTCTCTGGAGTACTTCCGTATAAATTGCGTTCCCTTCTTCCCTTGAAGATAGATGCGTTGCTCTTCGGCTTGAACCTCCCAAAGTTTGTACTTATAGCTTTTTTTGTGCTTGGGGCGCGGATTTCCCCTCTGTCATCAAGATCTTACCACAGTTGAATCTTTTTTATAGTTCTTTTATTTGCCGCTTCTTGCGTCCAGTTTGATATTTCTTTTTGAGTATGGTTCATTCGCCAGTAATTGTTCGCCTCGTATTCACACTCCCGAGATCAGTTTTGTGCAATACCTCCAACACCTCTCAAACTTCCGAATTCCAGAAATACTTCTGTCGTGTGGGCATTCTACATCTTCTGAAACTGTCTTTGATTACATCTTTTCAAACAACGCAAAACTAGTGCCCTTCTGTATGCTCAAGAGTTTATTCCAAGAATACCTCATCATTTAGCTGTCATGTTGTAACTGCGACTGACGCCTCGCAGTGCCAAGAAAAAGTTGCTGTGGATGTTTTCTCCTTCTCTCTCTCTCTCTCTCTCTCTCTCTCTCTCTCTCTCTCTCTCTCTCTCTCTCTCTCTCTCTCTCTCTCTCTCTCGCTCTCTCTCGACTGGTAATTCTCGCTCGGGCTCTCCGACTTCACCCCCATTTATTTTGGCGAATTTGGCGTAATCTGGTCAACTTATTTTCTTCTGCCATAATTATGATGGACTGTCTTCCTCTGTGTGCTTCTCTGACCGCGTCTATGCAATTACAGGAACTTCCGGTAACACCAAACGTGCATTCAGTAAGATAATTTGGTACCTCGCATCGAGGAATTCATTAAATCTTGTTGCAGATAGTTTGCAAAGCCATCTCCTCCTGGCGCTGTCATTACTCTCCGTCCAGCCTGCGCATTTATTACGGCGCCCTAGGTTTCCAAGGTATATGCTAATGCAAGAATTTTCAGCCTCAGCGCTAACAGCTTCGATCGAATACTAGCGTCCTCCGTTCCCCTGGCGCAGTATACAGTACAGATTCCGCTATTTTGAGGTTTCCTTGACGTGGCTGCATTGTCGTATAATTCAACTGAATTTTTACTTCCGCAAATCTGGTCCGGCGGTCTCGCCTTTGCGTCCGTTATGTGCTGAACCTGATATGATAGCTAATTTCTTATTGCCTTCCACCATTTCTTTCCACAGAAGCGGGTGATAGAAAACTATTTTCAGCAGCTCAGTCTGTGTCCACTTACTGGATTTATGTTTGCCCTTGGAACATCACCAACAAAAATATGCACTCTGCTATATAAAATTTTTTTTTAAAATGAAAACTACGTCAAGCCTACAACCTTTTATTTCTATTTAATTCAGCTCATACGCGAAATTCATATTATCAAAACCTTCTAAAATTTGATCAATAAGCCCTCTACACATATTCAGTAATCAGCTTAACAGAAATCAATATTTTACTTGTTTTAATCAGCCAGAATTCATCGAGATCTTCTCGTGAAGGACATTTATCAGCATCTGCAAGCCACCGCCTATGTCCTGGCTACTCCCCGCAGTGCGTACGCGTCACTTATCGCTTAAGGACAACAAGCAAAGCAGCAGCTACTTGTTCAACTCTTGCCTCGCCTTAGTTGAAAATATTATCTTGGGACGAGAAATGCGCTGTTACATTTCTAGCTGTAACGATGTTGAACTCGATTCGTAGCGAAATAAAGCAGGGCACACATTATACTTGAAAAGACGCTCCGGCGGAAACTTTTGAGGCCCAGAGGAAAGGCGAGCCACTCGAGCGAATTGGAAATGCGTCAGGGTCGAAAGGAAGCCGGTCAAGTATATACGGGGAATATTCGAGGCTTCGCGGGGAATTATTTAGCGGGCCACACTTCTAGCAGTCTGAAATACTTTCTCGTAGCGCGGTCCAAGCGTCGAATTTCCCGAAGGGGCCTCATTGTTCCATCCACTATTCTGCGCGTGTATTTTACATGGAAATGCATATTTCACGTCTTAGGCAGCTTGCTTTTCTGAAGGTCGGCCTCAGATCCTATCTCTCTTCGTGTTTCCCAATAGCACCTTTTCTTTTCCTTTCTTTCTTTTACGGTTGTTTTTATTACATCTTCGGTTTTTGGGCATTTCTGGTCGCGTTCTCTTCGGTTCATCCCGGGGGCGGCTTAGCCGCATTTGTTTCTTTTCGTTTTGTTTTTGTCAGGGCTGATAAATTTCCCGAAGAGCCCACATTTTGAGAACAACTGGACCCGGACACGCCGAAAGGGACGCGAGGTGTTGCGCTCGTAAGCGGAACTCACGTTCTATGCTCGTAAAATTTTCAGGCTATCTCCAGTGCCGACGAAGATGAGATGCCTGCGTACCTGCAGAAAATAGCGTGCTTGACTTACCGTCGTCTCTTTTTTGTTTCAGTGAATTCAAAGCAACAAAATAGGAACAGCAGTGAGAATGCCGGTGTACGGAATTCTCGAGGACGCGCCACCGATAGAAGTAAGGCGGGACCTCCTTGCGACATGGCGAGCAGTAAATCTTGCCAAAGGCAGCGTGTTTGCTTTGTCTTCCTCGGCTTCCCACTCTGTTTGCTCCCCTCGGCCAATTCCTCGCCGGATGCTTCCGCGGGGGCCTGCCACATTCGGTTCATCCCACCGCAAACAATCGGGGGAAAACAGTTTTGAACATCTCCGCCCAGCTGGGCCACCGCGGGCCTCGGAAGCAGTGCGCTCGAGCGCGCACGTCCGATGCGCTACAGCCCGATTCGCTTCGGAAGCTTGTTGCTGCTGTCAGGCGGGAACTCGGAACAAGGGAGGGAATCGTGAAACGAACACAGTACGAACGCTGAAAGACAGGGCGGCGCTATTCGTGAACCTTCTTCGTCGCCGAGTAATGTGCTTTGCGACTCTCCAATAGTAGTACACTAGCTGGTGCAGTAGTAGTAGTAGCAGTAGCAGTAGCACTAGTAGTAGTAGTAGTAGTAGTAGTAGTAGTAGTAACAGTAGCAGTAGCAGCAGCAGCAGTAGTAGTAGTATTAGTAGCAGTAGTGGTAGCGGTAGTGATAGTGGTAGTGGTAGTAGTAGTAGTAGTTATAGCACTAGTAGTAGTAGTAGTAGTAGCGGTGGTGGTGGGGGTGGTGGTAGTAGTAGCAGTAGTAGTAGCAGCAGTATTAGTAGTAGTAGTATTAGTATTAGTAGTAGTATTAGTAGTAGTATTAGTAGTAGTATTAGTATTAGTAGTAGTAGTAGTAGTAGTAGTAGTAGTAGTAGTAGTAGTAGTAGTAGTAGTAGTAGTAGTAGTAGTAGTAGAAGAAGAAGAAGAAGAAGAAGAAGAAGAAGAAGAATAGCAGAATTATAGCAGTGGAAGCAGCATCAGTTGTACTATAAACAGCGTTTTAAGGATTTAACGTCCCAAAGCGACTCAGGCTATAAGGGACACCGCAGTGGAGGGCTCCGGATAATTTCAACCACCTGGGGTTTCTTAACGTGCATTGACATCGCACAGTACACGGTGCTCTAGCATTGAGCCTCCATCGAAATGCGACCGCTGTGGCCGGGATCGAATCCGCGTCTTTCGGGGCAGCAGCCGATCACTACAACCACTGAAATCACAGCTGTGGCGGCTTCGTTTTCCCGGCGCACCCGCAGTTCTAAGATGGCCTTGGAGCTCGCTACCACTGGCAACCTATGAGCCAGACTCACGAATATTATTCCGAATAAATTCCACTCTCCTTACGGAAAGGGTCCAAAAAACTGAAGTTAAATTCGCAGCAGTTCTTTTTTAAGCGAAAAAAAAAAAACAATGGGGCACAACGGCTGCCGTCGACACTTCGTCCTTGCAATCGCGCCTTCCATTCGCTTACTGCTTACGTTCAACTCGAAACATGCCAGAACTCTCCCGGCGGACTTGAGGGCATTGTGTCATTGCAGTCAGTTTTCGTGGCGCAAGCGTAAAGCATATTCACGCGGAGTCTCGAACGCCTGGCATCTGAACAATGGAAACTACTCAGCCCAGCTAAAAGAAAAGGCAGGAGACTGCGCTGCCACGAAGTCCTAGCTCTGCCCTCTCGAGAACCTCATTACCCGCCGTCAATTATCAAGGTTCGCGAAGTCAGTGACCCCGCGTGACGCCATCTGCGACGCTGCCATTCAATGTCGAAGAGCCGAGAGCTAACGCGATAATTCAGTGGAGTTCCCTGCTTGCACTTTCTTGAACGAATGCTTTTTGTCTCCGGTTCCCTGAATGTCACCGCTCGTTATTTTTTTTATTCCTGCGTAGCAAAAACCTGCACTGAGCACAGCGCCATTTTATGATTTATGTTGTTTTCATGGTTAATCGTTGTTAACGTACTGGCAGCTGAAAAAAAAAGGTGAAAAAAAGAAGAAACTCAGTAATTGACGCATATATCTGTTACAATAAATTATTTCCAAAACTGTTTGCCCTGTCAGGCCACATGTCTCTCCTTTCCGTTTAATCAGAGGACAAAGAAAGGAAAGCAAGGGACGTTAACCAGGAGGTTGTTCTGATTGGCTAGCTTGGATAATGTGAAAGGGGAGGAGAGAAAAGAGGAAAGGGTAAATGGGGCAAGGAGCAAGGACATCAGGTAATGGCGTGGACGCTGCAAACGAAATTTATCACGAGCTATGACGCCGTCAGGAATACAAGCAGTGTTTTGCAAGCTTCTCATAGCTGTGGGTAGATAAATCTAGATTCTTTTGATTTTACTCGTCGTCATCTGGCCGGCATCGGGACGTTCCAGAGCGTAGCGCAGCGTTTGTGTGTCGGCGCTGAACACAAGGCCTTCACAAAGAAAATCTCCGTATGCCTCATCACAACGACAGGTGCCATAATTAGGGCTATGGGTCACGTAAATCAGGAGCAAGTGCTGGTTTGTGAAACTAAACGACCTTTCAGGCAGCATATTGAAAGGTGCAGCTTCTCCTAGCTAACCATTTGCCGTGAAAAAGCACGCATGATGCGAGAGATCGAAATTCTAAGTCTTTGCGGCAACGAGTCAGTTGGTCATAGTGGAGTGTTTGATGCGACATGTTTTCTTATTTTTATTGCTAGCAAGACAAGCAGCAAACGCTCCTAATTAAAACCATTTAATCGCCTAATCAAGGTAAGGCGTGCATAGTGAAAGGAAATCAGCCAGTCAGAACAAATAACGTCTGCTTACTCATGCTTTCTGGTTTCTTGCAACAAATATTTAATGGCTATGCTTAGCAAGCACAACTTCCTCGCGTTCACTTACTAATATGCTTGTATGATGAAAGTTTTCTGGCTTTTAACAATTATCGCGTGTTATTTTAGCCTAGGCAGGTCAGACATTACACAGCCGGGGTTGAGAACACGAAAGCACAAAATAAAGAGAAAAATGACAAATACTCGTCCCTGCAAACTTTGTTTACCGATTTGTCGTGAAGTGACCTCTGAATACGCGGGCGCAACTGTATATGATGGTGGGAACTTCCCGTTAATACAATGTTTTCCAGTAATGGCACGCTAAAAAGCCAATAAGTTATCATTTCTAATAAAAAAGAATTGTTATAACAGCCAATCAAACCAAAGCCCAGAGTACGTGCGGACTGAATTAAATTTAGTAATTTGTATGTGAAATCGCATAGAGTATCGCATAAAAAGCGCATAAAAACAACTGAGCATGTTGGTTGTGTGCTTTAAGTGCCACAACCACTTTACGTGCCACAACCACAAGCGCTTTGTAGTTCGTTGCGCGACCTGCACAATGCACCCTTCAGTGCTTGGCTGCACTTATAGCTAGCGAGGAAGTTGACGCTGTTCATTATTTCAGCCGCCGCGGTGGCTGAGTGGTTACGGCGCTCGGCTGCCGGCCCGAAAGGCGCGGGTACGATCCCGGCCGCGGCGGTCGAATTTCGATGGAGGCGAAATTCTAGAGGCCCGTGTACTGTGCGATGTCAGTGCACGTTAAAGAACCTCAGGTGGTCGAAATTTCCGGAGCCCTTCACTACGGCGTCTCTCATAGCCTGAGTCGCTTTGGGACGTTAAACCCCCATAAACCAAACCAAATCGTTTTTCGTAGTTTCGGCGTTCCGAAAGCTTTAATGGTCACCTGTACACGGAGTGAGGGCAAACAAGGTTTCCATTTAGAACTTGTGTTTTTTTAGTGAGGTATCTTCATAGGTACAAGAAGCGTGATTCTGCATTACTCGCATGCATGACACTGTTGACAACAGAAGTATTTGTGTTTTTCTTGTATACAGGAAAAGTCTTGCTTGTGCGTGCCAACAAGAGCGATCCCCCCATGAGACAGCTATTCATTAGGAAACTTAATCGAGATAAAGACGAATGTTCAGTCTGGCACTTTGGACGGGAGCATAATTACGAGCGCTAGTACACGGATCGCCCACCCATAAACTGCAGAATTTATGGCTAGCAATACAGCCTGCGAACTAAGGTCTCGCAGTAAATGGCGTAACTTATGAGGAGCAACGTGCTAGGTCGTAATTAGGCACTGATGGTTCGTGCACCAACGCGAGCAGAATATGTTCGAAGCTTTGCGATAATGGCAATAAATCTCTACGATCATGATCAAAAGGTTATTGAAGAATACTGCAGAAGCTTACGGGGGTCTTCTCTGAAGTTACTAGGATGCTGGTCCGTGGTAAAAAAAGGACTCGTTTATCTTTAATGTCAAACCGGAAACCGAACTTTCTACAAGAGGGGCAGGTGCTGGTCTGTCAAAATTTGCTTCAGGGAAGAAGAAAACAAGATTGTAATGCAGGCATGCAAAGAACAGGATAGCTGCACAATACGCGCCGTGTTGGCCGAAAGTAAGCAGGCTGCTGTAACCGCCTCAGAAGCTGATATCAGTGCAGCCTTCGCCGGCTGCACTGATAACCTGCCTGGTGAT
Source organism: Amblyomma americanum (assembly GCF_052857255.1). Taxonomy (NCBI): domain Eukaryota; kingdom Metazoa; phylum Arthropoda; class Arachnida; order Ixodida; family Ixodidae; genus Amblyomma; species Amblyomma americanum. Next base: position 32,251,149 of record NC_135502.1, read on the forward strand.
AATCTGCGTGGCGTTAACTGCGCCATTACTACCCTCCTCCGGATGATAAAAAAAATCTCAAGGCGGCATCTGCAGCGTTATGAATAGCCTCGTTAAAAGACAGCACGTGAATGTCGAGAAATCGAAACCGGAAGTCAGCGATGCACTTTTATAAAAATTGTTCTTTTCGCTTGAAGCTTTTTTCCCGCTTAATAATTTCGTTGTCTTTCCTCCAAACAGGCCTCGAATGCGTAGCGGCGAACTTAGAAAACTGATCAGACAGAAGGGCTGATTTAGCGTGATGAGTACTCCGACCATTAGAAAGTGGTTGCGTCTAGGTGCAGGAAACATTAACCTAACATGGCGAGACATCGATAGATCGGCTTAGCAAACATCACTTCGGGCACCACTAATAGTTTCGTGGGCTAAATGGAGGTTCGACAATAGAGCCACATATTTCCGCTCTCCAGATGAGCGGTTGCAGCGCTGTCTTATGCGACAAGCAGTTACCACGCATCGCTTTGGTCATAAACTTCAGGTCACATGCAATGCTTAGGAGGCGTGTGCCACAGCACTGATATCACCGTCGTGAGATTAAGATTTTGTAGGATGAGAAAAAAATTGCCGTCCTTGGTTTTCAAGATCATTTGACCTGAAACGTTTTTCGAGGCGATGGACAACGAGCTGCCTTCTGCCAGAATATAAGCGTCCGTGAGGTCCTCATCTGGCATTCGGCAATGCAGCTAATTTTGCATGTGCCTCCCTTTATTAACCACCAAATCTGTGCCACCAGCGTTCTCTTTTCTGGAGAACGAAAAGAATTTGCAGTTAGCGGATATCGCCAAGGCAAACGCAGCCAGCCAGCGTGTCCACCCGGCCCTCACCTTGACGAGTAACCTCAAAGCAGAGCGCTACGAGCATTTCGGAGAGCCGGCAGGCCGAGAGTGCATCTCTCCCGGCCTGCTCTGTAGTTCGCTTCTTAAGCCCGACTTGTGGGGTCCGCCGCAGGTCGGACAACGTGCGGTGTACTCCACATGACCAGCCAGCTGCCCGGTCTGTTGTACATTGTTTGGAGTGACATTGCCTGGAGGGATGCCGCAAAGGCTCACTATAGGCGACCGCATGCTGCCCACTTAAGCTCAGATTCAAAATATGTGGCCTGAAATCTTCTGACCGTGGGTGTACATTACGCGCCTTCAGACGAGGTGGTTCGAAATAAACTGGAAATAGTGTTCTCTCCTACCACACCGAAAGCCAACGTATATTTAAAGTAAAGGCTCAATTATTCTCCATGTATGGGAAAGCGCCCTATCTGCTGCACGGGAAAGCCCCGTTTAAATCTTTTAAATGGGCAGAAGAGAATATTTTAATGTGGCTGTGCGTTAGGGAACTAGTTTATACCCCATTATGACATGATTCGATCTCAATCGGTGGCCGCCACTTAATAAAACACAAAAATAAAGGAAAAGCCTCGATGCGCCAGCGACGGTTGCGCAAACTGCCTCCGCAGCTTAATTATAAATCGCGTGCTGTTTCGTCAATTAGAATTGAGAAACTTGACTTCAGCAACAGCCGGTGCCGTTAGGAGACGTGACATGACGAAATAGAGTGGAACTCACGGCCTGCATTTTAATAAATTCCGCAAAATTTTCGCCAATATACGCTGGGACTGACTTCGTATATATCGTTACCAGTCATGATGGGACCTGGGGAGGGACTAAAGACCTGATTAGAGACGCTTTTATTCAAAAACAGGATGTTTCTAAACTGGCTTGAAATGCACTGAACCTGAGCTAAAAACTCTTAAATTCTCTTTTTTAGGGAAACAAATACACATAGGCAGCCGAATTTCATCGCCCAGCTTGGGGCAGTACTTGCCTTGCTGGAATCTTTCAATAATTTCCTCTAGCCTAATTACGACGCCATGGTGTAGCTTTCATATAAATTATCCTGGACTGTTACAGGAACAAAAAAGGTCAAGTGATTCCCAGTTCATTAGGATAGGCAGCAAACTCTTTAATCAAACAGGGGGTATTTTAGACAGCATCTTTAAACTCTCAACAGGTAGCTTTGTGCAACGGACAAGGTTCAGCGCGAAGGAAAGTTACGGCACATAAGTTCACAATAATGTAAAAAAGGAAATGAAAGATCTGTAAAACAAATAAGCCCTTGCCGTGTAATTTGCTTGTAACCATTTGAAAGGGTGAAACAAAATGATTTTATTGTTTGCCAAGAAATCCGTTCTCTAGAAGATAGGCGAACTAAAAGATCAGTGCGTGGCATTGGTTCGAAAGGCACGACAAGGGGCATAATACAAACGACACTGTTAACGCAGTTTGCGTAAATTTGTTCAGTTGAAATTCGAAACATGTTCTCTCGTCTATATATGCCAGACATTCTAAAAAAAAGTACTGCAGAGTTTCAACTGAGCCACGGTCGTCGCACTGCAGACTGATGGCTTGCCCAAAAGGTTGCGCCAATGGGCTGAAATTGCAAGAATCAGATGGTGTTGATGGTAACTATTTTGCATATGAGCTAGGTCGCTGCAGTGGAATGTTTAAATCCGTGATTATGAGACGGTAAATTTTAGATGCGAAAGGCAGATCGTGTCTGACTTCCCATGCCTCAGTGGAACTTTTTCCTTTCATTATTTCCAACCCTTTCCCTTGATGTGGCGGGTCCCGTTTGCCTCGTAGCAACTGAATGACAAGCTGGTCTTGATTATTTTGTCGCAGTGTGTCTATGACGCTGAAGGCTTCGTCGCAATAAAAATATTTCCCTCTCTCTCGATCGTAACAAATCTTGATTCGCGTGAACCCTTCGAAGACTGATCCCTTAAATGGCAGGCTTAGTTCAAAGTGTTAAATTTGAATCTTTCTTTGCAGACATGATAGTCATGTTACGTAAGCCAGTGCTTAAGGGACTTTGCTTTTCTTTTTCAATTATTTTATTTCGCGCTAACAAAAGCGATGGAGCCACAACACTTGATTGCCTCCGTCCGTCGCTTCAAGAAGAGCACAAAGCTTGAATAAAGCTTGCTTTTACCAAACAGCTACTACGAACTGGCGGGTTAAGCACTTCGGAGTTTGGAAACCTAGGCCATTTATAGATATCTGAAAAATGAGTGTCGTTCTGTGCGATGCGCCTCGAAGGTAGGGGCCTTGGTATTGCTGGCGCGTCTGCGTGGCAACTAGCTCTGCGAACGTTGCGCAAGAGTGCCATCAGCGGGATTCCAACCCCTACTTTTTTTCCTTTTTTTTTTGGGGGGGGGGGGGAGAGTCTTCCACACCGGCTGTGAACATCTCGTTCGAATGGACGAGAACGAGGCTACTCTGGAGCACCCTAATCCGTCGTCAACCGTCCTCGTAAAGCGGCGTGCTCCTGTATTCTGTGTTTTGCCTGCGACTTCGTTTCGCAATGCGCGAAAAAAAGCTAGTCTTATTTCGCTTCCCCATAGTTCTGTGCACTAGTGGCGTCGCTCATAAGCATGGGTAGTTGACAGCTCCATCGCCTCTTCCCTAACTCACTGCCAACAAAGTCTTGGAGACACTGTGAGAGCTACGAGGTGACCACATATTCCCAAGAGCGGGCTATACTCCTGTTTTTTATTTATCTTCCAGCACTTTATTGCCGATGAATGCAAATATTGAAACAGTGGACATGATTTAGGCAGCTACGAACGAATGTCCGATGCGTGCAAAGCATATGGAACAAGCTAATAAAATAGATTAATGCCAATTTCTTCACCCGCCCAGATAACGTTCTCACTGACAAGGATGGAAAACCAATTTTTTTTTTTGTAATTACGACAAACATGCAGTCTTGAGTGCAATGTTTAATGGAAAGGAAATTTTTCTCAGAGTGGGAGAGAGAGAGAGAGACCGAGAACTGATTATAGGAATGTACGTGAACTAAATCAGGCATACTGCTCGGTTGGTAGCGAAACGCATGGGAAGGGGGACCACACTTCGAGTCTACCACAGGGGTCGCTCTTAAAGCCGCATACAAATCGCGTCTTCCCACGATGCGGAATGATTCCTGTGAAAGGCAACGAGAAGGAAAGAGAGACGAGTCAAGCTAAACTGAGGGCATGTACTGAACGGAGCTTGGAGACTGTCCGGTATTGTTCTGACATGAACCGATCGATGCAGCGGTTCACTTTGACGACGTTGCACGCAACTTGTTAAAAACGCTTCTACGTGCTCACAGCGCCCGCGACCAGCGCACGTCGCGGTTACTCAGGGCGGCGGCGGACGCGTCGGCGTTTCCACATCAAATCCTCTCTTCCGAGGGGAAGACACTAGGCGCGCGAGGCGGTAGCACTTCCCACTCCCGAGATGCCTCCCCGGGCGGCTTTAATTTCGTTACGCCGGATCCAGTGGCTGCCGCCGGAGGAAATGCGCCGCCGTCATCATATCGGACACACACTTTCTCGGCTAGGATCAACTAAAGTGGTGGCGAAGCTTGGTTCTAGCTCGGTTATGTGCAGTGGAAGTTAGCTTTATCAGATCCAATAAAGTTGCTAACGAATAGTCCGGCCTATTACCAGCAGGCCGATTTATGAAACCAGAACTATGAGGCTGTGCCTTCAAGCACGTTCATTATGACTTGACTATGTCGATTTATGAGTGCCCTTTTTATAGTAGAGCAGTGATTTTTTTTTTCAATGTAGTCGCTAGGATATGAACGATTGCAATACGTGACTCGAGAGATTATCGACGTCTTTGCAGTCAAACTTAAAGAACGCAAAGAGGGAGAACAGCATAAATGAACGATTTTTTTTTCGCAATAGGAATCGACAGTAAATGACGCAAAATAAAACTAGGGCATTTTGTGCAATGTAGAAAAGACGAATATTTTCGTGCCGATCCGGAAGATCGCTACTATCATGCGGCACTCGAAACATGAGGTGCTATTGCGACATTTTTTATTGTCAATGCTTTTCCTTTAATATGTCTTTCTTCTCTCCTTTGCTCATCACAGGGCTGTGTGGGGTGCATGCCTACCATCCTATAAGCATACCCTACACCCCATGACTAGTTACTGCACACGGCTTCTCTAACACTCAGTTGAAGGCTCTCAGCGAAGACTAGGAATACAACTTGCGCATAGTTCTAATGCGAGTGAAGCGGCATTAACGCAACAGCCATCTCACATCAAGAGTTCTTAAGAACCTAGATTATTGGCATCAACATTTCTTACCACGCGAGTGGTCTCAGCAGTTCGCGTTACTACTACTCTAAACGCCCGGACACGTTTACCAAGCCTCAGTTAAGAGACAAGCAGATTCAGTGTGCCAAGGAAGTTAACAATTTGAAATTTATGCAGAATTGTTTCTGCTAGCTTACAACGTGTACATACGGTTGTATATGCTTCTTTGGTATTCATTGGGCTCTCTCTTAGTTACCGAAAACTATAACAGTCTGCGAAAATAAAGCAGCTTTCAAGGGAGAAGTACCATTCTTATAACACTTAAACGAACATCGGTTCTTCGTTTTTTCTCAGTGAGATCGTACAAACCCGAGTACTGTTCGATAACTATACACTCCTGCAATGAAGTAGATCCTATGGTACAAGCCTTTATAATATATTTAATTGCTTTTGTGATTTATTCATGTGAGATAACTTCTCGATGCTTCCCAAAATGAATAAGGAAACTATTGCTCGAGAGAAGAGTCGTTAAGAAAACTGTTTATTAAACTGTGAACATATTTGTTCTCGTTTGCACCAGTTTGTTCACTTCGCGCTATATGACATTACTTTTTTTTCAGGGTTCTTTATTTATTTTAGTTATATTTTAAGGCCAAGAAGTGTCTAACCATAGACGGCATTCTTACGTGTTGTGCAGATGCATTGACTGTCATCGGCCATTTTAACTTTGACTAGTAATGCCCGACTCCGAGTTAAACGTTAAGGAGTCGAATCAAATCAGGCTGCATATGAAGTGGCATCCTGCACGGGCAGCTTTCCAGTTCAAAATAAAATATTTGAAAATTACGATTTCCAACAGTTTTCCGATCTTTTCTCTAGCTTTCTTTTTCTAAGCGGTGCAGTGCGGCTTGTTAAAAGTCTCTCAGGTTTGTCGTACGTTGCCTCTTGAAGACATTTTGGATTTGCTATCTTCCATCAGTAATCATGTGTATAACTGCGCTATAGATGATTTATTTAAAAATGCTCGCATATCATGGGCACCCAATTGTACTAATCACGTTATATCTATAGTTGCTCAGGTGTAGGTGCATTCGGGACCATTACGTCCGGCTGTTTGTGATTCTGTTTAATAGTAGCATTGGTCAAAATGTGACATGACTTACGCCATCATGATGCGCATCAAAAGTAGTTGCCACACTGGACTCTGAAACACATACACCTTCGCTGGTGCTGTGCACGTTTAGTGCAACAGGAGGATACCTTTTTTACTGTTTCGACGTCCAGTGTTAAGGTAAGCCTTGGCTCCAAAGATTCCCCGTTTTCATTGCAAGCCGACGCCTGTATACAGTCTGTGGGCATTGATATGTTTTTTCTCTGTGCTTAATCTCAACGCCGGACTACTTTGCATGGTCCTGTAACATGAACACGGCACAGGAAACATTCTTCTCGGTTCTCTCTTTCACTCCCTTTATCCTACTCTCCAAGTGCAGAGTTTCAAATCCGCTACCATGCATGGTTAACGCCGCTGCCTTTTCTTTACTTTTTCCCTTCCCATTATTTTCTTAACTTCTTCTTTCACACTTGTCCTTTAGAAACTTCTGGACATGCTTTGAGCTTCTTTCAGGCTGCCTATTCGCCTTGCAGCCTTTATAAACCGTAACCTCGGATATTTCGGTAGGGTGAAAATTGAACCGAAGCTTGAGTTGTCAGCGCCCACAGGCACCGGTTTCTATTCAGTTCATGTTTGTGGCGCCACGTGTGAGCACACATCTCGGGCCTGACTACTTTCATACGACCAATCTTATTGCATGCATAATTCTGAAAGGCTGTGGCATCAACTTCTTCTAAGAAAGAACTGCATCTTGTTTATTTTCACACCAGTTTGACTTATTTGGTCGAGCGATTCGGTTTGCTTCGCTTTGCTCTTTGCGTTACCTTTATCTAGCACTGGTCTTTCACGTTAAAGCCGGCAGACGCGGCTATAGCTGCCTCTTTTCAGAGCTTTAACCAAGACGCACACAAAGAACGCTGTAACTCTCTTTGAAAAGGCAAGGTTTAACTGTAGCATTGAAAACGAGGGCGAGTATGTTCGTGAGCATAATAATTCAGCTCACGATGAAGTTCTGCGTTCCTAGTGAATGCAGAATAGATTTCTCTTTTCTACAGCAAAGTTTTAAACCCCTAACCACGCATAGTGACGACCAGAAATGGGCACCCTCCCGTGGGCGAACCCTCATGAGGACATCTTCACGAAACCTCATGAGGATTTCACTCGGTGAGGTGAGAGTGAGGGAGGATGCGCGGATAAAAATACGTTAGGACGAGGGTGAGAGAGGAAAGACATGATGAGGTGAAGGCGAAGGAGGGAAGACATAATGAGGTGAGGGCGAGGGAGGGAATACATGATGAGGTGAGGGTCAGGGAGGGCAGAAGTCACTATTCGAGGGCGAGCGTGGTGGCCCAAACCGTACTCCGGGCTAACACTTTTGCCTGTGCCGCCCGTTATGAATTCCCACTTTAAAGCGCTACTACATAAGGTGAAGATCCCGGGGAAGACGTGGTTTCTGCACTATGGAGGTACACGAAATGAACACGAAACGCAGGTGCAGTACACCTTCTCCATCGTCGTGACGTACTACACCGCCGAAAAAAGCTCTCTTCTAACTCAAAAACCTTCTTTTAAATATTGTGTCAAATATTCTATGAAACACCCTGTATAGTGCGATAACAAGGGGCCACTGGCGGAGCCTTGTAGTTGGTGCCAGTCCAACGGGAACCATGGTACCACAGTCAACATTTTCATTATCAGCCCCGAGTCTTTCGGATGATCAGAGTATAGAGTAAAACACGTAGAAATTGTAACTAGTAAGGCCGTTGAATTGAAAGTTCTAGGCCTTCTTTGCCGGAACGAAGTCAGATTTCAGCTCAGTAAGGTTTCACAAAATTGGCTGCAGCGCAAAAAATGCTTTTGTGAAATTCCACTGTCAAATAAATGCCTGTTGGCGGCGTCGGTATAGATTTTTTTTAATTCAGGCTGTGAGAAGCTCAGTACAGTCATATCTTCTTTCTATATTCTATTTTATCTGAAGCTGCGGTATAAAAAAGCGGTGCCCCTGTGTTGTGGGCAAGGGCGACCACTGTTGTCTTGCCATGAAAATAAAGCAGCACCTTAACCACCTTGGTCTGAATCATCGCTCGCTCCGCCTTGAATGGTACGATGTGCTAAAAAAGAAAATGTTGTACTGCTCTCCAAATAACATCAGCATCTCTTGGTTTATTTCTGTCCCTGGTAAGACCTGTGACCGCTTAATCGCGCGCCTGATTTATGAACCAAATTTGTAGCAGACATCATAGGTAATTGACACTCAGCGTTTGAGTAAGGCGTAGACATGCAAGCAAAAAAAAATCACGGGCGGTTTCGCTTGGGGTTAACCATGAATTATCGTGCGCTAGCACTATTAGTCTTGTTTCGCATGGTTTATCTTGACTTTCTATGCAGTTGCTTGGCCTGAAGATGCTTACTTTGGTTGATGTCATATAATGTAAGTTTGTGTGTTATTGCATCATTTTATACTTGTACTGCGGTAGAATTGGTCATTATTTACTTTCACAGATGTCGGGAAGTCCTGATTCCGCTCCAGGCACAGAGGTGCAGCGGTTAAGGTACACGCCACTGCCCTGCAATGGCAGGTGCTGCCATCGGTGGGGCTTGTGAGACCTATGTTGTTCCTGAGGAAACTCTCGTGAGTAATCATTACATTGAACTGCCACGGTGGACAGTTTGCTCACAATCCGATGGGCAGCTTGTGATAACGTCAAAACGTCACGTGACCAAGGTAGCCCACGTGCTAGAAGCAGGCTTTAGACAGACAGACAACCATTTTTCGGCGGATGGGAAGCAATAGAGCACTAAAATGACAACCACAGGAATCGTTCACTCCAGACTCGGGGAATTAGCGATTACTATTATTCAGCCAGAATGCCGCATATTAGCGAGCCGTTTGATTTTCAAGTGGCCTCAATAATGATTTAGTTTAAGTGACCGCATAAGGGCCTCACTGCAGCGGAAAGCCGGCGCCGCACCGGGGGAAAACACTAAAGAAATAATAAAATTTAAATCTTGGGGAGCGGGATCCGAACTCGCGGCAGCACTAAAAAATCAGTTCCCCTGGCCGCTACCTACTTAAGACCACTACGCCGTCACCGCAGCTTTTCCTTAAGTGTGACATTAATAAGATATATTCTATTTACATTATCTAAGTTATTTACAAAACTTTTAGGATACGCCACGAAACATATCACAAAAAGACAGCAACAGGGCAGTAGACGCGAGGTATAGGCTGAGCGCATATCACCAAGAAGGATGGCCACTCCGGTTTTAAGTCGGTCGGTTCGTACATTTCCTTAATTTGAACAATCAGTTTGGAAAAATACCAACATCCTGTACGAAAAGCTAAGCTCTCGTGTTCTCCTTGCAATGTCGTCGTCTTCGTCACGTAGCCGCGTTCACAAGAGTTATTAATGAAAGTGCCAGACTGTCACGTTGTAGTTTGAAGCCGTGGTCTTCATCATCTTCCACCCGTGCGCACAGAAGCGTAATCAGACGACCATGTAGCAAACCACACGAAATGGCAGAAGATTAGAAGCAGTGAAATTCAGAACACCCAGTGCAATCGCAATGTCATCGGGTAATGACACTTAAGCAACCTGCAAAATTTCCTTGTTCTGAGTCTTTTCTGCGCTAAGCACTTATTGCAGTTATAGTTGGAAACGCCACTGAATTGTTTTCAAAATACTCTTGGCATACATTAGTTTTTGTACGCAGACACAACGAGCTGACTGATTTTAGCAGTTAGTTTTAGTACAGTTGGCACGGCAGCAAACGAGGCAGCATGCCAAGCAATACTTTTTGCTTCGCCATCCAGGTAAGTGATTCCAAATCTGCACATTGCTGCAGGAGTGACGATCGCTTTCTAGTGCTGCTGCCCTGCTCACTGTGTGTTCAGCGTTTCCTTTCTTGCGTGATTATATTACCAAATGTCTGTTGTCTTTTAACAAATGCTGTCCCGATTGAAAAAGAAATGCTATCGGAACTGCTAGAAGGCCAGAGCTAGATTAATTCGACAATGAAGAGCCTAAAGGCATCTGAAAACCTAACCGAGAATAAAGTTTCCGGTTTAACTGACCAAATTGATGGTATTGAGAAACCGTAGTCGGGCCTAAATATCTTAGCCACGAAGGTAAAAGACATGGAATCGGCAATATCGGAGCATCAAGAGCGGCTTAATTAGTACAGTTCGGAACCAGGTAGATGATTTAGAAAACTGAGGCAGGAGAAATAATCTGATCATTTACGGAATAAAAGAGCTTAGCAAGGAGAGTAGCGAGGAACCGGGAAAGGAAGTAATTGATAGTGTTTTTTTTTCTGTAACAAGGTTTAACAGTGAGTGGCGTCGAAAGATGCCACAGGGTGGGTAAAAAGGCAGCAAATAAGGTGCAACCAATCATTTTGAAACTCCTCGAATTCCGTGAAAAAATTTGAATTATACAATCATGCTATTTACTCAAACACACCAAAATCAGCTCGAAATCTAAACACAAAAAAGCTCAAAATCATTAGCTGACGACTTTCCTAAACGAGTTAGGGAAATACGGAAACAGCAGTGAAAAAGCTGTGAAGAAGAGGGGAAAGAGGGCGCCAAGCTTTAAAGCCAATCTATGATAAGCTAAGCATTAATAGCGTACTGTATGGTTGGGGTGAAACAAGAGCTCCTCGCTTTAGGCTTCGAAAGAAATCAAACTGACCCCGGCTGTGAGTCTTCATACCCTGAAAATACTAAATGTTAATTGCAAAAGTGTCATAAACAAGACAACTGAGTTGGAGGCCCTTCTGCTTTTGCACGACCCTGAAATAGGGTTTTTTACAGAAACTAGGTTTAACAATAGTGTTTGACCGTGAGTTCGTTACCACTGGCTACAGTTCCTACCGAAAGGATCGTGATGGTGGAGGTAGAGGTGTCAACCTTAGGTTTAAATCATGCCTGTGAATTTTACCAAAGCCTGATGTACCCATTGTATAGTGCATTTTTTGCACGACGTACTGTGGAAACGTTACAAATATTATTGAAGCAATGTACAGGCCCCCAATCTCTATCGTTGCCGTATTATAAGAACTGAAACAATATTTGCGCACGAATGTTAAACACAATAATCGTATTATACTGTCAGCATATTTTAAGTTGCCTGAGTAGACTGATCAAATTTTTCAGTTAAAAAGCACGACCCCCAAGGTGGAGCTATGTTCGGCATCGCTTTTCATGTTTTGGCTTCGACTTATAGCAGATTGAAGAAGAAAATACCATAATTCAGGCAATTCTCTACCTCCTTTTTGTTATCGAATAAATTACTGATAAAACAAATAGCCAGATGGTAGATAGAATATCGGACCACAAAGCTGTGCTGCTCGCTACTGCAGACACCGCTTTAGATAAGAAACCTAAACGTTCATCCTATCGAAACTTTTCTCGAGCTTTTTTGAGATAAATTATAAGTATCTAGGACTCTTGATCACTAAAGACTTCACTTGGAATAAGCACATTGACTTCATAATGGCTAATTTTAAGAATAAAGTGGTTCTTTCTGAGGAGAGCTTTGAGACTTCCTACTCCTTCTGTCCGACTGCTGGCATAAAAAAAAAACATAATTCTGCCGATACTAGACTACTAGACTACGCATGCGTTATTTGGGACTCTTTCACTAAAACTTACACTAATAAGATAGAAATGGTGCCAAGAAAAGCAGCTTGCTTCATTTAAAATTATATTGGACGTTCGTAAGTGACAGAACTCTTAACCAAAGTGAACTTGCCTGCATTAAAGGAAAGAAACAGTGCGTCACGACTAAAATTTGTCTTTCAATTTATTAACGGCCATTATAGGACAGATCTCACGAGAATATTATCTTTCTCATCTGGTTACGCCACTAGGCACACAGCAGCACAGTAATGCCACTTACCACGCGTAATAACCGTTTTAAGTATTCTTTCCACGAACAGTAATTGAAGGGAATCTCTTTACCAATGACCACGTTTCGAAATTATTTATGCCGACATTTCTTTCTAGTAATGTTTAAAAATTTGTTGCGAATGCTTATTTTCCAAAATTTTCAAGCTAGGTTATTCTACTTTGTTCTTGTGTTCATTGCCTGTGTTATTACGTTGTGTTAACTTATCTGTATCCCACCCTGCTAAAATACCCAGTGAGGATTGCAGTATAAGCAAAATAAATATAGATAACAGTGAAATGTTATAAGTACAGGGCACATGTATGCATGCAGTGCGTGCCAGAAGTGAAGCCAGAGTGAAATTTTAGAGCCAAACCCATAACTGTCTCAGTTTTGTCTAATATATTAGCTCAAACAGCTCAAACACACGTACCCGCACACACGCACAACACTATATGTGCTCGTTCAAAAGAGCCTTGAGGGCTGTCTTGTATGTTAATTACTCAGTAATATCGCCAGAAGTTGCAGACTAGAAAATATAACTCGAATTAGGGTGAGGGTGAGGGAGGGCCGACGATGTGATGGGGAGGGCCGGATAACTTTTCAAAATGAGGGCGAGGGGTAGGGAGGGTCATGGATTAAAAAGTCACGGTGAGGGAGGAAAAGTAAAAATGAGGGCATTTGCCCACCTCTGGTGACGACAGCTGATCGTACCCTGACTAGCACGCACCAGGGCTCAAATGGTGGACGCAGAGAAAAAAGATACCGTACCTACGCATGCTGAAACGGTCGGAAAAATGGGCAACCAGCACTTAACATTTTTATTAGTGACCTTTTACGGGGCAATGTGTTGGCGATGCTTTCCGCAGGTTAATGGCTGCTGGTTTCAATAACTCTTAAAGTTTACAACAAATGCCGTAGAAAAAAAAACATTTTTTCCTAACTTGATAATATCACGATGGCCAGCCTCAACTATCCTGCCGCTTATAACTACTAGCGAAATTCCCCCATATTCAGAGACTTAAGCATCGATGCTTTACGGCAGGGCACGTGCCTCCAAGTCTTACGACGTCTACCGTTAGCAATGCACCCAGCCTGCAGCCCCTACTTTCCAGGAGCTTCGACCTCTCAGCAAGGGAGCTTGGAACTTGCTCGGAAAGTCGCTGTTGCACAAGCCTCGTCGCGACGGCGGGAAACACGTGATATAAGAGAATTACCCACCACTTTTCACCACCGTCCGTCGTTCGGGCGTCAATGTGCCCAGCTGGCGAGAACACGATACGAAACACTCAGCGCATATATTCTCTTTCGAAACTATTCATATCGCGCACAGAAGCACGCCAAACTAAAGCTTTAGTGCGCTTCACGAACGACGCGCAGTAAACCTGGCTGTGTTTACGACGCTTTCTCAGCATTGTAATGAATAAAAAAGCGAAAAAAGCTCCATTTGGCACCAGCTTGGGTCTCTACGGCGGACACTTCGGCACAAAATGCCTGAACTTGTTTTCAAACAACACGAAAGGTATGACATTTTGTTGAGGACCAAGCCTACTGCTATTCCCCTACCTTACATGGCCGCAGAAAGTAACTTATTTTATGTTGTTTATGCCCTGTACATGCGCAACCATCAAGTTAGAACTTCAGTCAACAAACGCTTTTTATCGTTGAACGTTCTGTCGGGTTACATGCCCAGTAGTAGAGACATGAAGCAAGTCAGACATTTTGTGCAAGCGCCAACGAAGAGCAGATACTGTGCTCTTCATTATTGGTAGCGAGTGCAGTGAGCTCCTGCATAGCCATAAAAATATTGTGATCCAGGGGAAAAGCTACCATCAGTGTGAAATTGGTGAAAACTTGGTTTTCCATATCCTTCATCAGCGTTCTCTGATCCTTTGCCGGCTACTTATTTTTTGTGACATAGTGAAAATGAATAAAAATTTTAACGCAAAAAGCGTGCGAGATCTCCGGCACCAGGTCTATTTCTGTATATTACTGTTTTGTGAAAACATACTTTTATGAATGAATGGACTAAGATGAGCTTTGAATTATTGCGAAAAACGTGAAGTGTGCCCGAAAATCCGAAATACTTATTAATACAGGTTTAACTTGCTCACAGCTTACTTGGAACACTTGCAAGCGACCGGAGCATCCTTCCAACACTGTACTAGAGTGTTTATGTTACACTAGGAGATTACGCCATGAATGAAATAAGATGATTTTTCACCTTCTTTCTGTCAAACGTGACTAGATTTATTTTGAGCGGAATATGAATAAAATATTAAAATACTTGATTTGACAGCGGAGCGTTGTTTTCTATAATATGCGGCATCTCAGACCAATGGCGTTGTCTTGTCGTTCTTATTTTCACTGTTGTCTTCATTTCGTATCAGAACCAAAATAATACAGATGAGGCATCAGCTAGCTACGCCGCTAACAGCTCATAATGCTCCTTCATCTTGGGCATCACTGTAACACGGTTTTCCACCTTTAAGAGGGGTCACTAACGGACTTAAAAGTCGTAGAAAAAATAAATTTAAAAGTTTGAAATACTCTTTCCATGTAAGTCAAGAAAAAGCTATCTTGTACACTGAGACAGAGCCTTATGAAACGCAGTCTTGTCCTCTTCCCTTTTTCTGTTACATTAAACAATACGCCCATTTTCAGCAAGTAGCATAGGCATTCGCAAGACAGACGCAAATGAGATGGACTCGCTACAGGCACTTCTCCATTACGCATCACGAATGCGATATTCTATTTGCTGGAACTGTCAACCATCTAGTCTGTCTGCAAGTTGTGTTTAAATAGGCGTACAGTATTCGGTGAGGTTAAAGACATACCATACCACTGAAGACAAAAACACTATCTTTTACAAAGAGATTAGGAGCCGAAAACCAAAAAAAAAGTGCAAAAAAAGCTAGCCGATTTGCGAAGGCATTTTCATTTCTGCTTTTCTTGCTTGTCGTATGCGCCTTATGAGTGACATAGTTACGTTTGCGTTGCCAGACGACATTAGCAGCTTCGCTGCACCAGAAATCTACCGTGGTGAAATATGTGCTGATATGAATCTGCATTGTACCTAAAGTAAGTAGTAAGTAGGCGGTTTTTAATAAAATAATAATAAAAAGGAAGGAAACGATTTTTGCTAGGCCCGACTGAAACACCTGAGCTCGGGCAGCGGAAATCAAGGATAGCAGGTGGAATGGAGAAATGAAATGAAAGAGGTGAGAGGACAGGCAGAGAGAATAGGGGGAGAGGTAATATAGACAAACTATTTACACAATAAGAAATGTGTCCAGGTTGTGCGCGTGATTAGTTCGTGGTGAAGCAATAAAAACACGCGTGCACAGCACTATGTTGACTATAACTGGAGTGGGGCGTCCAGTTGTCAATCGTCCAAGGTAGCACTCGCGGAGCGTTCGGTCACTGCGTGTAACTATCTGGCGGAGAACAGACGGGACGTCAAGCCAGTCTGTTCGAGGAACGCACAGAGGCTCACCAAGGCTCGTTCACGGGTGCGCGCACTGCCGTGCGGCCACAATAGCGTCTTGAGGGTGTCTGGTAGTATGCCCAGCGCCCTATAGGCCCCAAGCATATCACGACGAGCATCGGCGTAGGCGGCAGTGAAGGAGCAGGTGCTCTAGCGTTTCCACTGCCCCGCATCCGTCACACACATTACTCGTCGCAATTCCGTGATGCTCCCGTCGTTCTCCGGGCCACACGCAGCCAATGCGCGTACGCGGATTTACCTCGCATTTACGGCATTTAAGAGCCTCTGGACGGACTGACGCCTTAATGTTCGACCCGATTGAATCAAATGGAGATGACGTGACGAGCCACTAGGGAGAAAACACGCGGCACGGGGATATTTAGTAGCAGTCAGTCAAGAATATTTCTCCAGGAGGAGCTGCTAGTAAAGTCGCGCACGTTTAGTGCTTAAGTAATATGCGACGAACTTTGGTCTTGGTCGCCGCAAATCAATGTCCAGTTCAGATCAACCTTACCGACTCAGCGTGGTTACAAGGCTCAAATGTTGTTCACCTTGTGGTAGCTCCTCTCCGGCTGGTCGCTCGACAGGCGTTCGCTAAACAGGGTTCCCCAGATTCGGATGGCATGGTATATTTGGGTAGAGACATCTTCCTGCCTAGTGCATGCGAAATGTTGCTTAGAGTTCGTACAGATTGAGGTCTATGAGAAAGTTTACCGCTGGAGAATTTCATGAAAGCGGCAGATATGCTCGATTTTCTGGCGAGAAAAAGAGAATATTTAACCAAAGTTGGCGCTCAAGACAGCCTCGGTGAGGGCTTATTTGGTCGTTTGTGTTAGAGAAACGCACAGCAAGTTTTTGGGTACTGTTGACTCGTTAACAATGTAAACTCGTGATTTCTAGCTCTTTTATTAATGTCCTCTTGACGTGAAACTATATCATCATGCATTTAAATGATGCATTTTCCTAAAGGAAGTGAAGAGGCAACATTAGTCGCTTTACTTTTTAACATAAATTGAGTCAACACACAGTTATCTGAATATCTATTTGGAAGTGCTAGGAAGCGCTAACTTGCATTATTTCTAGAATTCAGCCAAGAGACCTCTCTGGCTGGATAACTTCTGGTTTGCTTTTTTTCTTTGAGTCCGGCTCAAAGTACATTTATGCAGTCGTTCACATCATAAAACAGAAATGTGAAATGCATGCTCTTCATATCTGTACAAATAAAAGCGAATATATAAAAGTACCAATTTTTAGGCAACAGTTAAAGCACATCATATCCTTCTGACTAGCTCGCACCATAGCCACGTCTCTCGTGCAGAATTCTTGCTGCAACGAAAGCACCGTAGAAAATAAGGTTTGAGCACTAGAAGATTAAACAGCCAACCATTACACATTTCTGCTGACGACCAGAATGCGATTAAGACAAATGTTTAGTTATTTTTCGGCATTTAGGAGTAACAGATCTGAATAAAGTCCTTGGGAATCGTTTGCATTTCATCTTGTTTGCCTATTATTAGCAAGTTTTGGCTACAATATTATTCACGCAACAATTCTAATCCCACACCGCTTTGCTAGGCGGCAAGGAAGCAATTTTGTGACAGTGGATGGCAGCGTACAAAGACATTAGTGGTAGTTACGAAAAACAATGTGAACGGAAGATTTAAAAACAACGCTGAAAGAACCCCTCTTCTAGAACAGGAGAGATTACTCTCAGAATTCGCTGTGCCTTTTGTATTACTCACTTTATTATTCCCATTTGATGTGACAGTAAAATAAATATGTGACTAGTTTCGCCTAAAGAGCTTTGGGCATTTTTTCATCGTAAAAACTGGAAATAGTCCGGCTTTTCATTATAGCTGGATGGCATGCTCTAAATCACGTTATAATGTCATGTACGAAGGAAGGTGCATTGCAGAGCTTAGAGGGCGCCCTCTTTTAAAGGTCATATCCCAGTTTAATGGCGACAGGTTGAAACAAGTAAATTTCAGCCAAAAAGTATTTAACATATCTTTTAGTCAGGAAAAAAATGGTTAATGTCTGGAAGCAGGCAAAAGAATAATAATTTAGTAAGTGAACGAAAGCTACTGCTTGATTACGAGTGGAGGAAAGCTGTTCTCATTTCCGCTTAAACACAGCACTGCAAGCGGCACGCTGAAAAGAATTATTTGCGTATTTCTAGTCGCACCGCGCTTTTGCTAAAGCATGATTAACGAAACTTGACATGTTTGTGACCACCGCGGCAGGAACGAAACTAAATAACAGAATCACATCGTTCTTGTGTCTCTTCTTTCAAGTAAGCCTGCGCCGCTTAATATGCCACAACCACAAAGAAAATGGTTATAATACGCGCCAAACGCCAACGTTTTATTTTTCTCGCAATTTTCAAACCGCATACCGCATGCACACATTATGACACTTTTTTTCACGAGGAATGCTATTTTCGATTACAATTTAATGAACGGAATTTTTTCTTTCAGGGAGCATAGAGGATTTCACCAAAAGCGCCAGAAATCGTTAGAGCAGTTGCATCCCCTATTAGCATAAAGAGCTGAAGACGAGTAAAAATATGATTCTTGAATGCAAAAGTTAATAGTTTGTAACGTTCCAAAGGTACCATCGAAAGCTATTTTTTTGAAGGCTTCTTTTTAAAGCACTTGGGAAATCAAAATACCGTGAAGACTGAACGACCATGGTACTCCGCATGCTGTTTTTAATGTAACGCGATAAATGAGGTAATTCCAGATTAGTTAAAATGTCATGAATTATTTGAGGGAAGCTCACTTGTTTTTTACTTCACAAAATTTGGTCTATTTCTTTCAAACAAAAGTTCTCAGCTTAAAACAGAGCCACTAACAAAGTTTTGTTTTAATTAAAACAAAAGAAATCGGTGGCGAATAGATGCAGTAACCTTAATAGCATGCAAGCCAGACAGCCATAAAATTTTTAAAACTAACGTGTGACTTTTTTGAGTGACTGGTATGAGAATCCCCACTCTATAAATAGTGTTCAGGGTATCGTTTCAATTAAAGTTCTAAATCGTAGGTGTGCTTTTTTCTTTTTTTCTATTGTGTAAACGACGAAGACCTTTTACCTGTTGACATGGCAAAAAGTTCGTCAGAAAGCCAAATGCAACTTATATTTATTCGAGCGTAACTTTACAAAGTAACACCGCGGGCTATGTGGAAGCCCTTACAGTGAAGAGCTGAGAGTAATATTCTGTGTTGTGGAGTCATTCAAATCAAACCAGAGCGTAATCACGCGGATAATTTTGCGCAACGCATCTATCAAATTCTGGCCGCTGTCGCCAGGCAACGAACTCAGAAATTAGCACTTAGGAGCGGTAGTGTTTTGCCGCCGAAGACAGAAGCTTGTTTAAGGTTAGTTATAAAAAATGATGGCCGCTTATGCCTGTTGTATTACGATTTATTAGCACTATCTGGTTCAGAAAATAACTAACGAAGTGAGGGCACAATGCATAACGACTTTGCTTATTTTTTCTGTGGTGATGACCGTCGGTTTATGGCTAAGTAATCAGTGATGAGGATGCGTATTGTTGCATTTGGGTGCAGGGCTAAAAGACTACGCCGTGATGGTGGTGGTGGTGGCAGTGGCGAAAAACTGTCCTTTCCTTGAATTCTGGTTTTGCCTTTTTTGCGGTCATAGAAATGCGTGCATGTGG
This sequence comes from Amblyomma americanum, assembly GCF_052857255.1. NCBI lineage: Eukaryota > Metazoa > Arthropoda > Arachnida > Ixodida > Ixodidae > Amblyomma > Amblyomma americanum. The sequence continues at coordinate 32,270,447 of NC_135502.1, forward strand.
GGGTAGTGTTTTTACACCTGAGTTCAAACTGAACTTCAGATCTTATCATGTGTATTGTGACGTTGTTGACTGCGTAATATTCATTGTGCGAGCAAGGTTCTCTCATGAAACGTAGACTTCGGATTGCTTGGGCTTCATGCTATTGACAATGATGTCGCCAGCAAGATCATTTGGCGTTGTGTCATCGAAGCCTGCAAGCAAGAACGGTGAGGGAGACAATTTTTTTTTCCTGACAGTCACCTCGTGGGACTTAGGAGTGGCTTATGCGCGTCGCACCCGAGGATAACAAAGCTTGCACGAGACGCGGGCTGCGTGCAGAGATCGATCACGTGACCAACTGGTGAAATAAGTGTCATGCCTGAGCACAGGAAATCGACGACTGCGCCCATCCGGGAGATCTTAGCATAGACAGCTCGCGCTCTAAAGCGAGTAATAGAAGCTCGGCAGTGACTGGACAGTGATGGGCTCTTGTGCTGCTCCACTCACAATCAGAGCCTTTACCTACACCTCAGACTACTTTGATGAGTACAACTAAGCTCAAAATGTGTGTTCGCCTTTATCTAGCGAATAATTTTCGCACAGAGGTGGCAAATACAGCTAACGAGAGTAGCTTTAAAAAAAGTTTCGTTCATGCTTCTTCCCAGAATTTTACTGGCGGCTATATTTCTTTCCGATCTGTCATAAAAGGAAACCATCTTTTTTTCTTCGCAAAGTCTGGCGCGCCAATACATAGTTTAGAGTTTATTACGTCCTTGCTGCCTCCTTAGCGCTCACTGTTACAGCACTTCGTAATTTATTATCAGTAACAAGCTGGTAAATTTAAATAGTTCCATGTTTATGCTACTTTTTTCATTGATACGAGGTTCGCTCATAACGACCTCGATGACCTGAAAGAACCACGGAAGTCTACCATGTCATTCTAAAGACAAGAGCAAGGATGGAATGTAGACATTTTTAGTTCTGGCAATGATATCTACGATTAAAAGAGGATATTGTATGCCTCTTGATTCAGGGCTGAGCAGATGATCATTTTGGTACAGTCGCTGACTTAATAATTTTTCGAAACTTCAAGTTGTACCTTTAAATGTTTATTACATTCTTCCAGTGTTAAGCCATAGCGCAGCCTCTACCACATGACCATGAATTAAAGCAGTGCTTTCTGCGTTGCTCTGTTTGGACAGCCTGGACCTCCTTTTACAGCATTGAACAAAGTGCATAGGAATGATGACGCAGAATTTACTCGTATTATGCTAACAGTAGCGTTGCGCAATTCCAACCAAGTCGCAAAGTTTAAAATCTAAAGGAAATATTATTCTCATATTCCATGCATAACCAAACCACTAAGCCTCCACGGTGGATCCGTCGTTAGGGGGCTCGACTCTGAGGCCGCGGATACGGGCTCGATCCCGGTCACGGCCACTGCTTTTTTATCTAAACGTGATGCAAGATGCCCGTGTACTGAGCGATGTTAGCACTGGCTTAAGGAGCCCAGGTGGACTAAACACATACGGAGCCCTCCACTACCGCGTCCCTTATGGGCCATGTGTCTGTTTGGCAGTGTTTTTCTACACATACCATACCGCGTCATACACTGCTGTGTGGTGGCGTACGTATAAGCATAATTATGATAGTAAGACTCCTTTTTTTATTTAACTCGCTCATTCTCAGTTTTTTTCTTTTTGCTACAACATAACAATTTATAGCCAGCTTACGAATTTTCCTTCAACGTTATAGACCAATGGAAGAGAGAAATGTTTTTTCAAGATAACTGCAGATATCATAATCACTGTATTACTGTATCATAATACGGTGTGTGTGGTTCCTAGCATGTCATATGAATACAGTGCTAATGAAGTTTTGTTCACTTTCCTAGAAAGAAAAACATTGTTTTGGTACGTTCGCAAGTTATGCTCACATGGCTTACGCACGCATGCACGTCTCATGTGCTCTTCTTTAACCAAAACGGGCATTCTTATCTTGCTTAAACCCAGCTTACAGAAACCGATCTCCAACAATCACTTACCGCATAGTACTGACAGGGAAGTCTGTTTTGTCATCCATAATAATCGATTAGATACAACTGTGCTATTATTTTATATTTTCGTATAAATATACAACAGTAAATACATCCGATCAGGAAATTTGTTTGAGAGGTATGGTATGGTAATTCGTATTGGCGAGTCTTGAAAATTGCCTAATTTCTTAGGATAAGCGATGAAATTCATAAGTTGCCGCTTAGGCAAAGAACAGCTTCACGCACTAACTTTGGTTCACTGAAGCAGTTGAATTACGTAAACCATAATTATCAAAACCTTTACCAGTAGCTATTACAGGCACACTTAACTGTTTTCAGCGCGATATCTAGGGTTTAAAAGGCAGCAGGCAGGCTCATGTCTGCAGTGAACTGAAGAGGAATACAAAGAAGCGACCTGAATTATAAAGCTTGTCCGAGTGCGACGCGCTTCTAAGTTTCATGTTTAATTTCGTGATCTTTAGAGAGATGAAACCAGCCGGTATCGCACGCCGGTATGTCATACTTGGCCGTAACTGACACCAGCTTCTTTTTTCTAGTCATTATTTCAATGCTGAGAAATAATAGAAACATTGCCTATTTTCGTTTAGTTACAAAACCGGAAATCCTATGTTTGTAGAATTTATTAAATGGGCTTTAACCCTAATTTTTTCTCTTAATTTTCCTAGTATAATGTTAAAAAACAGAAGAGAGATCAAGGGCATCGACGCGACTGGTCATGATTTTCAATTTGAAGGAAATATTGCAGGTACTCTTAAAGTAGTCAGCAGTAATAGTATGATTGATACCGACCAATCTTAAGCTTAACGAAAAGGCTTGTCACGTGTGCCTTTTAGTTGTAGTTCCCGAGTGACGATCGTCGTGCGGTGTAAAGAACGCTTCTTTTGTACAAAGTATACATTTTGGTGTGCCTTTCACATAAAACGTCTCCTGCCCACTCTTAAGTCACGTTAGCCTCACGCCCTCAGTTTGGTCGGTACAAAGACATTAGGCTGCAGGGAAGGCATGCGTGAAAAAAAGATACAAGAAACGACAAAAAAAACCGGATGCGGCGGGGGTATCAACACCCTTCATCTTTAATGAAAGTGCACGCGCACATATTCCTCAAGTCGGGTTCTTACGCCGACGGTGCCATCTCTCTTACCTCCACCCCAAATCCACGGATCGCGTGATCGACTCCCCCTCCAGCTCACTTTGGAGGCTTTACGGAGGGACGACTCGAGCGATTTCGCATGCGGGGCCTTTCATCTTGCCCGTGTTTGCGTTCGGAACGTGCTCGGACCGACTTGCACCTGCCTTGTCGGGACTGCGTCCGGCGCTGCCTTTGAAGGAACGAAGCCGCGCACGCGACGGTGCGGTCATATCACCAGACAGGCAGCACACTGTTTGCGCTTGGTGCCGGAGATCGAGGCATAGTCAGTCGGAGGTGCATCTAAGCCCGAGGCGTTCGCGCTTTGCTTTTTTTTTTCTTAGTCCTTCACCGCAGAGCGAAGGGCACCCCACAGGGCGTTGACCTCTGTTTCCGAAGAGCTACAGCGAGAATGGATCATTTGCATCGCATTTCAGAACGCTTTACAAAGATGAAGCTAGGAAGACAATTGCACGGGTGTTCGCATGTGTGAAAGGGAAAGTAGCAGGATGTTTGGTACTCTGAAATATTTTGCTGTAGCTTCGTCAAACACAGCATCGTATGTTCGTGCTGTATTTATACAGGCCTCTCTAATCTGTTTCACAGAGGATGCTTTTAATGGAATATTACGTAGTTTTGCGGCGTTGGTGTTAGCGTGGGCGTTCGATCGCGCTACTTTGACTGGTCAGCATGTAGTGAAATAACTCATGATGTCACTGCGTCATGCCACACTGCGCGATTAGAAGACAATAACGTTATGACTCACGAGTGACAGCACAGTGACGCCACAATCACTCTATAAGAGAAGACAAATATAATGAATATAATTCATACAGAACTATGTTCACTATTCCATAAAGCTGAACCTGTTATTACTTAGTGGTAACTGTCCAGCGAGGTTTTGTATTTTATAGCAAAATCGTGTTTTTCATCGCAATAGGGAACTGGCATGAACACCAGTGTCCTGCTCAGAACAACATTTCTTCTCTTAGTCCAACAATTTATTTCCACGAAAAAGTCACGCGTTATTGCAATTGCTGCCACTTCGTATACCTCAGGAGAGAAAGCAAATTTGAAGTTTTTCACTTAACAGTCGCCATACAAGTGATTCATTTACGTTTCTTGCAACGCGTGTGCTTAAAGACATTTTTTTTTTCACATCACGTACACTCAGAAGAGTTAAGCACATTTTTGTATTCGCGTTTGACATGAGAACACGAAAAAGTAAGTTTATTAGCATGACAAGCTCTGTTTTTTTACTCCTTTGCATTTTATGCTGTGTCATGTCGGCACCGTTAACCTAGCCCCTCCAGCTCTTACACATCTCTCTTGGGACATCTAAATGCCTAGAAACCACACCGTAGAGAAATCGCAAGCCACATTTTTAGTCAATGTAGTTTTTGTACCAACTGAAGGGCGCGAACGTTAACGTATTGAAAAGATTATTGGGCCGAGAGAAAGCGAAGCGCTCATTCAGGACAGCGATGAGCTAGCTTTAATCGATTAAAGAAAACCTAGTTCATGAAACGCATCAGAAACCTCGTGACCATCCAGTGGTCGTGCGCATGAAGCCACTCCCGCCCGTACCTGGTGCGTTGCAAGACAGTAATTCCATGTCGCGCAAGTCGGGAGCAGCGAACTAAAGAGCTTTGTGATGCAGAGTTCGTCTGCAGCGCGCGAGGCTTCAGATAAAAAGCGCTCTCTTACTCGACGTGTCTCAAACTATGCGCGACGACTGTTTCAAGGTACGTATGGCTGAATACATTTGTCAAATTATTTCTTTGACAAGATATTCATTAACCGAGCTCTGGAGTCTCGTAGCTAGCAGGTTTAGCACAAATTCCAGATGGTGAGGTAATCTGGCTGTTGCCAAGTGCTACAGTAAGCGTAGTATTCGCTCTTGATTTCGCAAGCGCAGCAAGGGCAGCATCAAGTTTTCATGCTCTGTGAGACGGCAAATTTTTTCACTTGAAATTTTACACGCAGTATTCAGAGGCACAGTTCTAACTGAGGCACCGTAAAGAAGATAGCCAGAATGGTAAGCTGACTATACTGGAAAAGCTTCTTTTTAACGAAAAATTTCGGGCACGTGCGATGAAATCTTATTAAACAGAAATTAGCACTTTAACAAATTATATTGGAGATTTCTGTGACAAAAAAATGAGTTGCGGAAATATGTCAGTAACCTACGCGATGACAAATTCTCTATACACGTGCCAATTAGGTCCACTAACTACATATGAAACAGTAAAATAATTGCGTGCTTTCAACACTGCACTCAGCATACAGCATGATGAACTCGAAGACATGACCGATCTGCAGTTAGGTGTTGAGTGCACAAGCAGCGATGCGTTTTAGGTTTATTAATGAACTAGGTTGATCAGCGCTACGATAAATAAAATAAAAACTGGACTTCAGCACAATACTCCTTTGTTTTTGCGTAAATGCTCAACGCGTATGAGAACAGAAAATCAAAACTTCCTAATGAAACATGACATCTTTTTGCTAATATTTGTACACAACATATTTTTTTTTTGTCAGAAGAAGTGAATAGGTTTCATGAGGGCAAACAGCATTCTTTGGTTAAATTTCGTCTTCGACAGTGTAATAATTTGAGATTCACGTAGAAATGCAAATGTTTGGGGGATGGGGATATGCAGTACGTTTATAGAAATCGCGGCTTGGTCGTCAAATCCGCCAGAAGACAAGCTCACTTCGCTGTTAACTCCGCACAATCATTGCGCTACAATCACAGGAGGCTCAAGCTGCTATCATTCTAGCGAAGCTGAATAAGTGTTTCTGTGTCACATTCTCCAATTTTCTCAAAGCTTTTTTCTCCTATGAAGTGCAGTAAAAACTAGAATGGCGGACATAAGCTGGGAGTAGAAAAAAAGCACCATTTACTCATATGCGCCTACAAGAATAGTAAACAAGTTTTTGCACTGAAACTGCAAGCCTTCTGTGTTTATTTTAAGTGCTTGCCACCCCGTATCATAGGAATAGGAATAAATAGCAACGGCACAGTGACGTTCTGTCCGATATTTTCTTTGCGCAGATCGAGGCTGCTGCTGTGCCCGCCGGCGTTGGCTGTTCGACGGTGGATGTAATTTTAGATTCATGTCCAAAAACAATCGCAACTTGAACAATTACGTTGTGAAGCATCAAAAAAGGAATAACTTGTCATGCATAAGAGCCAGCAAGCAAACATTTTCGAAATTACAATTAAATGTGAAGGAATCAGCTGCACTGTCGTTCGCTTATCTAGACTTTAGTTATAGCGCATGGCATGAGCGTTCAGAAATTTTCCTACCGTAGCCCACCGACTCTTTTGCAACACTCTCGAGCAAAAAATGGTTTATGGGGTGTTTAACGTCCCAAAGCGACTCAGGCTATGAGAGACGCTGTAGTGAAGGGCTCCGGAAATTTCGACCACCTGGGGTTCTTTAACGTGCACAGACATCGCACAGTACACGGGAATTTAGATCCCGCGGCCCGGATCGAATTCGCGTCTTTCGGGTCAGCAGCCGAGCGGCATAACCACTAAGCCACCACGGCGGCCGCATGCAAGAGATGAGCGGTACTAAGGTACTAATTCTTACATTAACTTTCTTTATTTAGTTAATCATGAACCGTTCTGAAATTTACTGCCTGCGCTTAATTGGCTGACGAAAGCAATCCTCCTATAACACCTGTGCGTTGTCATTCTTAACAGCGGAGTTACGTAAAGCTAGACCTTGCTTGTGATGAACTGCTGCTGTCGCAATTTATTGTCTTCGATGGCGTCACACTGCCTCGACACGGCACTTATGGTAGCATCATGACTGAGCTTAAAAATCACGGCAAGCCGTTGATAGCGGCGTGTGTTAATTGCTGGGGCCACACGCGCCACCTGCCGACCCGCTTCAAAAGGCGCGAACCGCTGTGAAAACGCATCGCAGCTAGCGCCAAAGAAATCCCTGGTGTTGCAATGTAAAAGCAACATGCATCAGTTCAAACCGCTGAGAGTGACCGCCGCACGCACAACATGAAGGCCTGCTGATAGCGCGTTCCGCTTCCTGGCGACCGCGATACGAGCCTGCGTTAGCAAGCGCTGCAAGACGGTTTTCCACGCTCTTGTGCCTTCCATTTACTTCTGACAGCACTCGTACGGCTGCACAGTCACTGCTGCCCAAACCAGCTGCTCATTCGACTTTAGGAAGATTAATGTTTCCTTCAATATCTGCCTTGTACTTTGAGAAATTAATTTTTTACTCAATGTGGAAAAAATGACCCGTGAAAAGCAAGAAGAATTTGGCGGAAAGTGATTATAGCTGTCGCGACAGTGTGATTCGTCACATGTCAGAATTTCCAACCACGAACACAATCTTCGTAGTGCTCAGTGCATTTTCTTATTCTTCTAAATGGGCTTAATACAGAACGGCAGGCTTTGAGAACTCTGCCACTGCATTTACCCGAAGAGAGTCATTTCTGTGAGCTCTGAAAACATCATGTTCCTCTGAGAAATAAGACGCACTTGCACACGACGAGTTTAGCCACGCTTCCGTCAGGCATATGATATAGTCACATTATTATGCATTCATGAACAGCAGTTGCAGTTCGGAACCGCCTCGTTTTTTGATAATACAACCTAAATTCCTGTACCAATTTACGGCGAAGTATGAGCGCTGTTAGGATCATCAAAGGGTCATGAGGGCAACAGGCTTCCATAGATGGGACGAAATTCGCAGTCATGACGGTACTCTTTAGTTTTGTTGACATCTCAGACAACATCTGTTGACAACATTATAAGTAACAATACAAAACGTACGTACCTAATTTTCAGTCTAGTGCACCTAATCACCTTGTCACCTACTATACCCCACAAAAGTTCCTGCATGCCCGATATTGTTGTAGTGGGGCACAGTTGAGAAACAGTTAGGCCTTTCTTTACCGGCAGTTTGACTGCTCTCTGAACATCGACTCTGTAGCCGTGCCGAGCATTGCTCGATGACGTGATGGCTGGCTCACCGTTTTAGACGAGAGCGGCAGATGAGTAGGCTGGTGCTCAGCAGGAGGCTTCGGTCGGGAGAAAGAATTTCGGCCAGCGAGTTCATTAGCCGAGGCAGAAGTGTAGTTACGAAGTTCATGGCAGTTGCAGAGCAACCGCTCATCCTGGTGGGTGGCATGCAAAAGAAAAGGTGCTCTCAGGTCATCCACAGCTTCACTTAGGGCCACACTTTCCGCTGACAGCTGTCGCGCCTCGGCAGCTAGCGCATCCATTCGTATACGTAATGTCTTAATCAGCTGAACAGCACCCGACGAAGCGGTGACGGAAGCTGCGTCCTGAAAATCCAGGGAAAGCGCAGATAACCCGTGGGGCCTACCTGCGCTACCGGGTTTGCGGATAAGCTCTGCCGCCGATGGATCGCAATGTTTCACACGTTGAGCACATTTTTTGTTGCTGGCCCGGACTCTATGGCGCGCTTTTTGCTCGGTGTGCATATCAAGACATTTGCAGGGTAAAGGTTGCCGGCACGATGTACACAAGAAAATTGCTGCTTACCACTAATGCGCTGGAAGCGGAATGCGCATTAGTCAGCCACGGGCGCCATCTAAACCATGACCTTTGCGATACGGTTGTAGGAGCTTATTATCGGTTACTGTAGGACGCTTCAAATAATTTAATTCCACTTTTCAAAGACCCTACTGACCCTTTTTAGGAATAAATTGAGTCATGAAAAACACATAATGATCTCGGTAGAAATGAAGAGTTCCTTGGCAGTACAAAAAAGAGCCCAATTTTTGTAAGCAAAAAAAAAAAGGTTTTCGTTATAATATTCTGTCTGAACTAGTTATACATGGCTAGCGGATATATCAAAATCATCATGTATACCAAAAGACGGACACCACAAGAACACAGCGATCTGAATTTGACTCACAAGAAGAATAGAACAAAATTCTTTCCCTTGTTAGGAGGGAGACTCTTAACGTGCTATGTAACTATCCCAGACGAGTGATTCATGATGGCCCGGTGAACTAAACAAAAAAGCTAAAAAATACATTCGCTTCCCTTTCATACTCACGACAACACCGATAGTTAAGTTCCATGGTGGCCAGAAAAAAAATTGCCAGAGGCACTTAAGGGAACTTACGTGCGAGTAATGCGAATGGATTGAAATTCTGTTCCAATTCTATTCACGTTTTGTGGCAATACTATTCTAATACTATTCAATTCTGTTCCAATTCTATTCTATTTCCTTGTTGCTGGCGCAGTTTTAAGTACTAGTACTGACTAGTTCTGGTTAGCATGTGGTATTTTCTCGCCTTTGATGACGTCACACTGCTTCGACCAATCGCGAGTTTTACATCTTTAAACGCCGTCAGATTTTGAGCGACGCCGAGTTTTTGTGTCCAATAGCAATCTAATGCTTTCGCATTAATAAAGACCAACAGGTATAAGAGAAGCGAAAGTGTTGCCTGCGCTCTCTTCCCAAACTATATATGGCTCGTGTGGTTACTGCACGGAAATAAAAAATGAGTAAAAACTTAACCGGTGCGCTGTTCCATGTCACTGAATCCGATGTTACTAAGAATAGCAGCAAAAATATTAAGCCCTAGCTTCTTATATAATTTGGAAAGTGGTTGTCGTCTATTTAATCATGACTTCGTGTTTCTTGGTTTAAACCCTAAAAAATGATTCTGCCGCTCCATAATATGAGTTCCTTTCATTATAAGCTTATTTTGCCTGTATATGGGGTACATGACATGAAGGCGGTGTAGGACCTCAAAATCTCTTTATGGTCGCCAAAGAGGTGCATAAATTTGTACCGAATCAGCAAATAATGAAATAATTAAGCACTTAGGGCCAATTCTAGAGCGTAGAAGACTGTCGTGCGTAAACCTCGGACATCACACGCAGTATAAATTTTTTCTCCGGTAAGAAACTGTCACTACACATTAGTCCTCATGATGCTGAAAACAATGTGTATAGATCACAAGAAGGAAAGTGTTGCATGACGATGTTGTTAAACCCTCCAGAGCTATAAAGCGTTACAAATTAACGCGCGTTGTTCAGTACACTTACTGCCTGGCAGACTCACATCAAGCAAGGAACAGATGCTCCCTGCAACAAAGATTTCAGCACAACGCAGAGTAGACATGACATAAGTATATTAAACTGAAAATAACAGTGGGAAAAAGTCCCACTGCTAAAATATCTAGTATTGAGCTCTTGATAAAGTGTAATTTAACATTTGTTTTAGTCAAACCTAATAGACTATTCTGATGAATTTCTGGCCGTCTTAATCACCATTGCGAGCTATACGTTAGACTGCAACAGAGATTAGCTTGCGAAAGTTAGGTTCTCGTTCAGTAAAGGTACTGTCGCTCTGACGCTGTCGGCCCAACGTAACAAAAGCGGTTACGCGTGGTGCTACCTTTCAGACGTTATTTTTTATTAGCCTCCTGCTTCTTTCTGGGCCGTATAGACCAAAGGCAAAAAGATAAAGGCTTTCTTGTGTCGCTTGCCAGACCACGAAAAAACAGAGTTGGGCCGGAGACAAAGCAGCCGAGCATTTGTCAAGCGGCCGCGAGGGGCACCTGTCAGGTTTCGGGGAGCAGCGAATGGCTCGTCCAGAATCCCGGGCTTATGGTCAACGGCCTACACGCAAGGTATCAGGGTCCCAGCGTCCAACGAAAACAAAAATGAAAAAAAAAACGTTTGAATTAAGGAGAGCGCGCCACTTCTGTTATCTTCCATCTGACCTTTTCCGTTTGTCATTAAATGAAGCCACGCCCGTGTTCCTCGCTCTAGCCTACAACTTGTGGGCGCTGTTTGACGTGTTATTTCGACCAATTTTGAAAATAGGCATTGTTCTTGTCCTGCGCTTTCACAGCTTTCATGGCTTAATTGGAGCGCCTGGCTGCTGTTTCATGGTAAGCGCAGGATTAGGCGTTAGACGCTATTTCTTTTTATGCAGTGATATGCTATTTAGATTCGCCCGAGGAATAATTAACTTATCTTTCATTTTATATATTAGACAGGGCGACAGAAAATCGGGTGGGCGGGTGAGGTTGGGAAATGCGCGGGCACAAGATGGTCGCGGTTGGAGAAATATGAGATGGGCATTTTGTCCTGCAGTGGGTGTAGATAGGCTGCTGCTGCTCACAATGATGACATATCTGGAGCCTAGATGACGTATTTTTTCTGCTAGATATTGTTAATAGCTATTACTGGGCGAATGAATGAATTACCTGAGCTGCCATGAAACAGGATTTCAAACTCCCCGCCATTTGCCACAACTTAGCTTTTGAACGTGATTTCACTGATTCTTTCTTTTTACTAATTCGCTATTAAGAAGCAGGCATCTGTTCAATTTTTGATCGACTGTGTTAAAAGGAAATCGATTTGTATCTTTTTCAACATTTCATGTTCATTTTGCAGAAAAGTATGCACACTTTCTGTCGAATTTTCCGTAAGTGGACGTATAGTTGCAGTACATCTCTGAATTCTCTTGATTAGCACGAGTCGAAAACGGCTTTTAGCAGGTGATTTCTTTCGCATCATCGTTAGTAAAGAAGTCCATGATTTTTTTTTCTTTTTAAGAGGGCATGGATTATGGACAAGATGGACAGCCAGCAGGAGCAAGAATACTTCAGAGAAAAGTATAAAGATAGCTTGTTCCTTATCTCTTTATGCCTTCATTACTTTCCTTATTCATAAGGGCGGTAGACAAATGACATGAAAATAATGACGCGCCTAGTCCTTCAGAGTAAGTGTGTATTAGTAGAGAGCAAAGCAGTGATCTTACTAAGAGAAGCCTTCATGCAATACCTAACTAGGCTGTGTCATCTTTTTCAATGATGGCAGAATAATACACAAAAAGCCAGAACTTACCTTCATTAAATTAGGCTTAACAGCCACGTTCTACGAGCCACGTGCGGCAAATGTCATTGAATACCCACATTAGCAAGATATGCATCACCCCGTCTAAATTCTTCGGTATCATCGCTCGTAAATAAAAATATTTTGTACGTGAAAACGAAGCTCGATCTTTATTACGCTTTTTTTCTTCTCATATATAGGTTATTGTTACTTTGTATGGGGAAATACTTGTGTCAAATATACAAAAACATTTTATTCTATAAAAACAAAAAATGCTACGGATCATTACAAATGCTTCCTATGACGGCCCGACTCGCCCCATAAGACCAAAGTATGAAATTATCCTGGTTAATAGGCTATTTTATTACAGGCTTGCCTGCTTTTATAAAAAAACCACGGCACGAAATGACCCTTTTTTGAACCGCATTGTTCCTCTTGTGCCACATCCCACACCCTATGCAACTAGATACCATGGAATGTTTGCAATACCCAGATGCAGAGCAAACTATGGTTCTGCGATGCTAAAATATATATCACCGAAATGTTTGAACACCCCTCTCTGTAGCAATCTAACAAAAATGACTTCTTCTGCACTTAGGGAACTGTTCATTGACTAGGTTGTATTTTGGTATTATGTTCAAATGTTTTTACCTGTAATTTCTCTTTTTTTTCTTCCTCTAACAATGTGTAATGATTCTCCTGTGTAACTGTCACTGCTAATGCTGCCGACTTCTGCCGGTGACGAAGCTTGTCAAGCGGTCATTGCGAACGGCTTTTTTTCGTCACCCACGGTTTTTGTATGACAAAAGCTGAAAAATAAACTTGACTTAACTTAACTTGAATATTGTCTCATTAAACCTCTTTCTGTACCATATTGAAAAAAATGTGGAAATGAAAGATAGTCGCTGTTGTCAGCTCGGGCGCTTAAAACTTTTCTAGGTTTCCTGAATGCCATACCCTGGGAGTGCTCGCAAAAGAAGCGACGCTGTGAAAATTGGGCAGAGTGCAGATTAAGGCGCGGGTGCAGGCGAAAATGCACGAACAAGGCAAGCTGACACCCGGGATAAAATACACGGCTGATGAGATGCATGCAAAGTGTCAGCTGCAGCCAGCGGAACAGGAAAGATAGGCGGCGAGACTGCTCGGTCTGCCCGCACCGAGAATCGCATTAGTTCGCGGTCTGATAAGCTTAGCCGTACTCCGGTTGCCTGCCGTCTTGTTATTTAATTACACCACCCTTTCTTGCGACTTTCGCTTCCTCCAGTCTCGCTCCTTACACTCCCACGTGTCTCCGCGGTACGTGGTACAGACTGAGACAATGATAGGTAGCGCCGTGTTTCCTTCACGGGCATACAACAGTGTTGGCCCCGGGATTGTTTTCTGTGTATAAATTAAAATAAAGATATCATAGCAAAACAATGTCTTTTTGCGCCTGGTTATTAACTTTTTCAGTATACAGTACTGTCTGTGTAAAAATTTATTAGTGAGTGAAGTGTGAGCGCTCGGACTTCTATTACGTGCATACAATGAGCGACCTCAAAAGCGATTGCTTGTTTGATTTTTAATGTCAAGCCTGCGAATGATTTTGGCGTACAAAACAGTAATTTGTAGTATTTTGTACAGGGGACCCAGAGAGACGTTCAAGCTTCATAATACTGCATTTCGGCCGAGGTCCCCTCTTGAGAATAAACAGATTTGTAGCTCTCATTGGACTTGTAGCTACTCCAAGGCGTCTCTGCGAAAAGTGGCTCCATGGTGCTCTTCCGGACGAACTGACGCGTTCGAGCACCGCACATGCAGATGCACATCGTATGGATAACGGGGCGTCAAGGATAAGGCACATTGAATGAATGTCGGAGCTGATGTCCTTTTGTATCTATAATTTCACTCAAATTCTTCAAGAGGAGGAAGAAAGCACCGGTTGTTCAAAAACGAACAAAAATAATTTTAAGCCGCATTGGGCTCCGGCCTGAACTTTTTCCAGTTTCTAACAACACAACTACATAGTGCTAGAAGATCGCAGCCACCCATCTTAAGACTGGGGAAGCTTCAATGACACTAACTTCGTACTTTTTGCTGGTTCTTACAGACTGCCTGGAACTGAATAATTGGTGTGAGCTAATTATTTAAAAGAAGTGTTATCTTTTTCTGAAAAAAATCGAAAACATTGTTATTGATTGTCGGCTAGACGAAACAGTAATACACTTAGCAAAGTGGAGTTTCGGGCCAGTTGGTGATTCATGATTTGCAGGTTGGCTTAGCGCAAGACAAACGAGGACAAGAGAGTGGCACAGGATGAGCGCTTGTCGTCGTTCTTCTCGTGCTAAGCCAACCTGCAAAGTATTGTATTTATTTCGAAACATGGTATTAGTCATTAAATAACTGTTTGACTTCTGCGGCGCTGGGCATCAATGAAAAGTTTCAGAAGGTTGCAGAGCATCAAGTGTCCAAAGAAACAACGAATAGCTGAAATTTCTGGACGTACGGCTTATCCGGGACACTGTACTTACTCCCTGAAAGCAGCACACGCACCGAAGGGCAGGCCAATCTTGGAATACTGTCAAGCGCACACACTGATAGCGAATAAAGATGTCTTACTTCAGCCGACCATGTTAACTGTCATTTTGGAAGCGCATAGAAAAAAACTCGATGTTCAAAATAGCCCCTAAGGCAAAAATTTCACATTTCGTATTTCTGTTACGCTTCCATAAGCACTTCTCCAACCACGTTATTCTCATTGTAGGATACAGGATTTTCTAACCTCTGTAAGTTTGTAATTAATTGATCTTCAACGGCTTAAAATTTCAGAAATTAATTCGTTTTAAACTCATGGGATGCATTTTGCTTATCTACCGGCAGGCTCTTGTCATCTATATTGCTTCAGATTGATATCCACATGGCGCTTCAGTCATTTTTTAATATGCTGGTAGCTGTACATGAGATACCTTCTATGGAAACACGTCGCTCCTGTACCAGATTACCCGCAGTGAGCCTGCAGTGGGCTGGGGCTTTAAATAGCGTGACACAACAAGCCCCGATATGTTGCTTGCACCCACGCACGCATGAGCTAGGCCGCGCGTGGACTTCATCCGTAGGCTCTGTGGTGCTGCTATTTCACCCCTTTAAGCCGCTTGAACACCTCCCCGTTGCCTTCAAGGTGAAAATGCATGGTGCCATTGGAATGCACGTATTTTTGCCCCGTAAATATGGACACCGATCAGAACAAAATTCGGAATGCCTCTGCGAGATTTTCCGTTCCTTGCATTTTTAGTGCAGAACACCATCGAAAAGCAGTGCGAAAGTGCACATGTAATAATATTGACCTCTTCATGTGTGTGGCTTCATGCTTACAGCGGCAAGATGCCCAGCCGAAGCCTTTTACCATTTGCCGCGTTGCATAACGGCAGTGAAAAAATTTCTCTCTGTGGGCTACTTTGAAAAACATTCATCAGTTGTCAGCGAAGAGATTAGAGTTCATGGGATGTGAACAGTCATAGTAGGACATACTTCATCCCACGAAGAGACGCCATCACGCGTCTCATGGACCACTAGGCGTTTCAACCATGCTTCAACTTGCGCCGCATGATTTTAAAGAAAAAGGCTGCCCGAATAATGCAGCTGTAGCTTTTAAATTCACTGCCTGCCACTATGCACAGAAGCAGTCCGTAATCACAAGGCATTTTCTTTTCATAATATTTATTTTCGTTTTTGTTGATGATTCTTTATTACGGATGATTCCCTTTAACGAGGCACAACTGTATATTGGTAACCGAGACAGCGGTAGTAAATATTTAACTTCTAGAAACGTGCCGAACTCCAATTAGAATGGTGAAGATATTGTGCCGATAAAACCAAGATGTGTCATTTTTGTAACGCCAACTTCTTCCAGAAAAATGAACAAGCCTTCTAAGTGCCCGCATGAAAATCTATATGTTTTGCGGCGTTAGCGCCTGCCTTAAAACTCACACGCCTGACGGCGCAACTCTATGCGCCCCTCGTTGGCGCAGCCGGAGTCGCTGTCTACGCTGTTAACAAGAAAACGCCCAAATGGGAGTAAATGGCTTGTCCTCTAGCGCAGACCCAAAAGGAGGTTTTATTTACTCCATATTTATGGAGTATTTTATTTATTCGACCCCTTATACAAGAGAGGTATTTAGGAGTACAAGGGAGTAAATTTTTTTACTACCTACAGATATGGAGCCCGAAAATTGCGTCATCTTTATTTATCCTAATTCAGGCTCAATATTACAGCAGTGCCAGCGGCGGGACCGGGCATTAGCAGCAGTGGCCGCCGGCAGTCCAACTTGTGAAACTGCTCTGCGCTGATGTGACCCCGCGTCGCGAGTTATTTTCGCCGTCTGCAAGCCTAGCGGCGCCGTAGGCGGATGTGGCAGGAGTTGTCTGCTTGTCGTCTGCTTTTGCTGTACGAGCTCGTTTGGTTGGCTATGTTCGTAGATAAAGAGATATAACACTATAATCAATAGTTCAAATCTGAAAAGAGTTGTGGGGTAGTTTTCACTGCCTGCACCACGCTATATTTGAGTAAATACCATAGCAGAATAAGTTGAAAATGAAAACACCGCTGATGGTTGTTTTATATGACTGTGTTTGCTTTCATATTCACTTTTTTAAGGCTTCGCGTTTCAATATTAGTGAGGAAAAATGTAGCCTCACCTGATCAATCAAGCGCTCAGAACTATGTTCTGTCACAGTGCCATGTTCAATCATCGCGTTATAACCTCCTGCAACACACCGCGAGAACCACAATGAAAAAAGCTGTGAGATTTAGGCCTAAGCGGAGGCTCTAACGGAGTGGCGACACTAACCAAAGAGGGTCAGGTATGGTTCGAGCACTGGAAGGCTCTCAAGAGGAGTTAAATTATGCAGCTCACTGTAACGGAAAACGGCGACAAGCCGAAAAATTTGTAACGCGGCAGGCGCCCGTGAAGGCGCAGAGGCGAGCAGAGATCCAGCGACGATGGTAAACAGGGGGTCGTCACTCACCGCCATTATCAGACGACGGACCAGACGCAGAAGAGACGCTAGGTGGCGGGGCGGATGGCGCAAAATGATGTCTTTTTTACTCCATTGAGGACTTGGGGCACATTGAGACCAAAAAACTTCATTTAAAAATGGGAGTTATAAGGAGGAGAATCCTCCTTTATACCCCATTATTTAGTGCAGGGAGTAAAATAGGTCATTTAGCACATTTTTACTCCATATTCATGGAGTAAATGTTTCCGCATATGGAGTATAAAGGGTGGCGCCAACCATTTAAGCCCCCATTCGGGTTGATTCTTCTTTACAGTGTATTTGCACAAGCAGTCGCAATATGAATTTTCCTTCGTTCACCAATCGCCAATTTCACTGCCGGCTAGCCTGACTCAATGCATGGAAGGACAGTACCGTTTAGTAAATTGTTCAGAAACTACATGCCTAATGTTAGCTTTAAATGTTCTGATTGTCTTTCCCATATAATCGCAGTTTAAGCGTTATATTATAGCTCCTTACAAGTAATTCGTATTTATGTGCTTTCCGGTTTCTTAAAAGTAGAATTGCACTTCAGAATATACTTTTTTGAAGGAGCAGGCCGCCATGAACAGTGCATTTATTTTGTCAGAAATAAACGAAGCAATCGTATTTATTTCTAAAAGATGGGTCAATTACATGAAACTCTACCTGGTTCCACCATGAAAAAGTGCCATCAGCACTTCCTCTACGACCTATGCTTGTCATATCGGCTTAAAATGAATAATCACGAATTTCGCATCCTGCTCTCCGGTCCTTACCCGCTTTTTAGCTTCTGTGCATATCAAGCCTGAAGCTTGTCAAGCGGGTTCACCACACTGCGCCGCGTCGCGGAAGGTATGGGAAAACCCACCGAGCGCCGTGTTTGAATAAAGCCTACGAATACTGACGATGCATGTGCACTCATCCCAACAAGATGATGATCTGACAGGCAATGATTATAGACAGGGCGTTCGTCCAGCGACCAAATCAAATGACTGTTTACCTGTGGTCACAATAAACAAAGAACATTTTTGTTAATTCTTTACTGCTTTTAAGACGATATTTCAATTCCGGGCACTTTTCTTCCACATTGTACTGTCGGTCCGCTGAGCTTACGTCAATATAGTGCATTACCTTCCTAATTCGTGTTGTTCAACTGGGAAACCATCACTGCCTGAATAAAAGGTTCGTTGCTTGGAGCAGCGAGTCTAGCGAGTTTAGCGAACAAGTGTCGCCGTCTATCGGTTAAAGATTGAGGTTCATCAGTTTTCCCAGCAGATGGCACCACCGGTTCAATCCGCTGTCTGAATTCCTTCCTTCCGGAGTTCCCGGGTTCGAACCCGACCGCGGCAGCTGCGTTCTTATGGAGGAAAAACGCTAAGGCGCCCGTGTGCTGTGCGATGTCAGTGCACGTTAAAGATCCCCAGGTGGTCGAAATTATTCCGGAGCCCTCCACTACGGCACCTCTTCTTCCTTTCTTCTTTCACTCCCTCCTTTATCCCTTCCCTTACGGCGCGGTTCAGGTGTCCAACGATATATGAGACAGATACTGCGCCATTTCCTTTCCCCCAAAACCAATTAATATTATTATTATTATTATTATTATTATTATTATTATTATTATTATTATTATTATTATTATTATTATTATTATTATTATTATTATTATTATTATTATTATTATTATTATTATTATTATTATTATTATGGCGGATGTTTCAGACGGCGCCCCACCCCCATTCGTATATCAGGACGTACGACACATACGACTCCCAAGTGGACCACTATACGATGCAGTCGCCGAGATGAAAGAATCTGTTTTTACCTGCAGTTATTAGGGAGTCCAGGAAAAAGGAATTCCCTAAAGCAGGTTATGTATACGCGGTGTTTTAAATGTTCCGGCATATTTTTTTTAAACAGACTTTTCTTGTTAAAGAGCGCATTTTTCCGCACAGCCTTCTCACTGCTATAGCTCATCAGAATACAGCTGACACATGGTAACTAGTCGGCTGGTTAGCAAATATAAACAGTTCTCTTTTAACCCTTACTATTAGTCTCCTTATTTATCGGGAGGCATGTAGTCCCCCTTAATATTCTAATATCCATATCAGTTTTTAGCCTTTCGAAAATGCGCTTACCCACGCTACTCTGGCCCAAAACATTTTATATACGTCGCACCAAATTACATTCGCTTTCTAATAGCTTCTAGGCAAAGCAAACCCTCCAGCATAAAAGATGAAATGCAAGAATTTCTGTGCCGCTCGTGTTGGCAGTCACCTACAGGTGGAAGATAAACCGTGCTACACATTCAATGAAAATATTTCATTACATGTGTAGAAAATATTTAAAAGATAATTTCTGTGAGTGAGTTTGTTGCATTATTCTCTAGTGTTTCCTGTAGGGGATATGGACGTGGAGTCAACAGAACTTAAAGAACTCAGCTTGAACGCACGCATTTCGAAAAACGCAAAGGGAGCTTTTGGTGTTGCCCCGCCGCGGTGGCTCAGTGGTTAGGGCGCTCGACTACTGATCCAGAGTTCCCGGGTTCGAACCCGACCGCGGCGGCTGCGTTTTTATGGAGGAAAAACGCTAAGGCGCCCGTGTGCTGTGCGATGTCAGTGCACGTTAAAGATCCCCAGGTGGTCGAAATTATTCCGGAGCCCTCCACTACGGCACCTCTCTCTTCCTTTATTCTTTCACTCCCTTCTTTACCCTTCCCTTACGGCGCGGTTCAGGTGTCCAACGATATATGAGACAGATACTGCGCCATTTCCTTTCCCCCAAAACCAATTATTATTATTATTATTATTATTATTATTATTTTGGTGTTTATCACAAGAAACGTGAACGCGCGACTTCATTTCAACTTGGTTTCTGCTGTACACAATGCTTACACAAGTGGGAATCGGTGAAATGGTGTCTTCTAAGAGCTTTATTTGGAAGAGTGGTGCATTCCTGGCTGAAGAGCCTCGATGGGGAATGAATACCATGACACCAATGATTATAAATGAAGGCTGAATAGCGGTTCATGCGACTGAGTCTTCATTCATACTCTTTGATATCATTAGCAGCGTGGTCATGCATGAAAATTATCAGGAGGCCAGACTTCACGCGTATGCCTTTCAACCACACAAACCGCAAGTCCATTGCTGGAATGCGATGCGTTTCCCGGCAATTAAGTGCAGGGGAAAGAATTAAGAAAGTTCATTACAAGCGATCTGAGTGTTCGAAAAAAAAAACACGGTATCCTTCTGCTTACTGCCTCTGGGATTTTGAAGCTCAATTTTTAATTTCTCTCTGTATGCTCGCCTTGTTTCCGAAAGCAGTATTATTTCAGTAATTTGGTCTTCTGCTATTTTGTTACTGCTGTTTGCGGCCAAGCTCTTTAGGCAAAATCAGATTTTTGTAATTCTGGCGAGTAAAATGTACCGCGAAAAATTGTTCTTCAACGGACACAAAGAAAAGGAATTGAGGTTTGTCTGTAGCGATGTATTACCGCGATTTAATGAAAAGTTATGTAATTTTGAAGAAAACCGTGCTTTATAGGCTAGAAAAGGTCGAAAAATGAAGTGCAGGCGGCGCTACTACCCGCACTTTTTGTAAGAAGCGCATCGAATCGAGACCAATTCGCCGTAGATCTCTGAGGCTGAGCAATAACTCCATTGGTTTCCAAATTATGATCATGGTGTCCCTTTCGACGTGAACGTTGCAAGTTTTAATCGGCAATAAATCCATTTTTTTTTTTGCGCCAGGACAGACGTCAGAGCAGCAAGAAAGAGCCAAATAGACCTTTTGCTGAGAAAAAGTTGTATGAAGTTTTCCTCATCGTTTTCTATACAGGGGAGGTTGATTAACATTCCCACCAAGCTTTAGAATATAATTTTTTAAGGGAAGGTTTAGATCGATGACTAGAAGGCGTAAAATATGTAACTTGTTCGTTGTGGGCCTTAACGTCCCGAGGTGAAGCATCGGCAATGATGGACGCAGTAGCGGAGGCATCTGGATTAATTTTGACCAGCCATTAAAGCGAATGCATATATTCAATCAAAACTTTCTTGAAAACCAGCTCGCACTGATTACTTATCGCCCATAGGAACCGTTGAATAGCTGTTAAAACCGCCCACAAAGGTGAAAATGTCCCTTTCATTCGGTTTATTGAAGGGAAAAAGGCAGATTCCTTCCAAATTTATTCCATTTTTTATATTTTCACGATCATATGGGTGCACCACCACAGAGATACTCAGGTTTCTTACTACTCAACAGGGAAAAATATTTTTTATAACCGCATACCTGCCTGCCATAAATCACACAGCACTGCATGAGGGTAGGCTTTCGCCGTACTTAAATATATCTCCCCTTAGTAATAAGTATGCTGAAGAATTTAGCGATAAGGTACGCACGTGACTACTGATTGCATGCTTAAATCGTCCCTTTTGTTTATGCACAGCAGGTCGGCAACGATATTGTGGTTGAGTGAGGTAGTGCACCGGGTTGACACATTCAGAATGTTGGATTCAGTATTTGCGCATGATAGGGCAACATATCTTGAGCAAGGTTTCGGGAAAACATAGCATCCCCAAGGTCTGCCAGGCATCAGCATTGGTACGTCTCCCTGAGAATGGGGACGATTGTGAAAGATTAAATGCCACTTTAAAGTGGAATGATTGATACACCCGAAAAGACCGCATTCGCTGGAATGCACACCTGACGACCTTCGCGAAAAAGACTTTACATTATGCTTTGAACACTGGCTCAAAACTTGTGTTATACACATAGGCTCCTAAAGGGCGAACGATGAGGGCATTTGAAGCTCACTGATCTGGGTTGCAAACTTTTTACACCATAAAAAAGTAGACATGTTCAGAACCGACACAACAATGACACAGCGTTCGATGCATATCATGTATTGCACGATCATGCACACTAAATTTCACCATATAAGAGGAGGTTAGGTTCTTTGGAAACCTGACACGACCGCGGCAAGTCATGAAAACGGCACACAATGTACGAGCCTAGTTCTTCATTCTTTTTTGCCGCTCAGTTGTTCTCATATTCCACATGTTATGTAGCGTCGGTAGGGTAATTTCTTTTGGTGAACTCTGCGTGCACACCCTGTGAGGCAAGCTATTCGACGAGCACCGCTGGCGATGTCACAACAAAGAAAGTTGCTCCCCTTTGCGCCGCCCAGAAATGAGTATTCGGTATGGCGAAAACCCAATCTTCTGCGGTTGCGTCAGTAATGCATTGATTGTGCTGACCGGCTCCCCGTGGGGCCTGAACAAAGGCCTGCTATCTATGACTATGTTTGCATCCATTAATAATGCGATTTTAAGATTTGCTGGTACAGTTTTGAAAGTCATGTTCTAGGCAGTTCTAGTCATGTTCGGTTAAGTCAGTCATGTTCATGTTCTGTTAAGTCATCTTCTATGTAGACGTTCTAATCCCGAACAGGACGTTCTGAGTACTTTTTGAACGCATCCCTCATGAGGATGTCCTCGGTTTGATGGATGACTCGAGAATAGAAATTTTTAAAATTTCCAAGAACAGTCCTATCACAGAACAATATTATCACAGCACTAAACCCTCTAGTGGAGCCGTATGTCAACAAAACTGTATTTTCGGGCACTTGGCAAGCCTTGGGCATGCTATGGCCTTGAGATTCGTCTGCTGCTCTGGATGTCTTGAGGATCCTGTTTGGGTATGTTTTCAGTACTACTTCAAGATTAGAATCGAAATTTTTTTTTCATGTGAGTGCTGTATTCAAAGCTAATGTAAGATAAGCAAACCAGAATAAGCAAAGAGAGGCACGATACAGGTTTTCCACGCCCAAGACCACATAGAGCTTTAGCTTCGTCTGGAGTTTATTTTTGTTGCCTGAATGGGAAAGATGAGTGGCCCAAATATACAAAGAGACAAACCCGATCAGAAGCACGCGTTAAAAAGCACCAGACGTAAAAGCAACAATATCTTAAGACATCTCCGCAAGACATAAAACGTTTTGGTTCACAATAATTTCCTTCTTTACACCCCTACTGGCGTACACACATATCGTTTTATAAATATTCAGTTATGAAATCATGAAAGCCGAGCATTAGAGAAAAACTGGCATGAACTCAGCTCAATTTCACAATATTATTCTGCCGTAGTGTGATTGTAGGACAGATGAAAAATATTCATGCTCCAGACCGGAAAAAGTAATGAAAATCAGCTGGTTCCTCGTTCACCTCATTTTCGTTGTTTTTTCCGGGCGCATGTGCCTGTTTGTCCTCACGGGTCACATTCATCTTGGTCACCTAGGTTTCTGTCAGTCGGAAGTTAGCGCCTGTGTTGTGTGCGTTTTTCTCTGTCCTTTGTCCCGTTTTGCGCTACACTCACATACCATGGACCTCCTTAGGACATTAGCCATCGATGCGCTCAAAAGGTACTCAGTGTCCTTTTTGGGCTGAGGACGTTCCGAGCTTGTAAGGACGTCCTCAGGACATTTGGCGTTGTCTGGGATGAGTATCAAATAAAGGGACTCGCAAATCTTCATGAATACTTGTACATACAGCTACCTGAACAAGCCTAAAATCACTTTCACCGGCTCTCTGTCTCTAAGTAGCGCCATCTCTCGTCTCTCAATATACGCATACATAACACTGTTTCATTCTTAGGCCAAAAGGGGGCGCCTCACTGCAAACTGATGGTTAGTCGGGCGTGGACATGAACCGGGCAGCTGTTTCCAGGCCAGCATTAGGTGCTGAGAACAAAGCCACAAATGAGGCAACAAAGGGGGACAAGGCTGAACGTCATTTGAAGCGCAGGAAGGAAAAAGGAAAATACTGTTTGAAAAACACCTGAGAAAATGTAAAAAAGTGTCGCGCAGTTAAACTGTAAAAAGCGCTTGTACAGAAAGCGCATTATTTGAGAGTGGTGGAAAAGAAGTAGGAAACTAACCAGTAATTACGGAGGAGACCAGAACGGGAAAATAAATTATGTAATTGCTGCTTTTTGTGGAGAGTAAATGACGCAGTAACTGTAACTGTCCCAATTTAGGTGGACACCTCGACCTCGCAGTGAAGGAAGGGAAGAACGTGAGAGTGAAAAAAGAAACAGACAAAGGGGTGGCGCACAGAAGGGCTCCGGAATAATTTCGACCACCTTGGTATATTTAACGTTCACTGACATCGCACAGCACACGGACGCCTGTGTTCCCCGTCCACAGCTTCATAGCCTGGTAAAGAAGCTAGAGAGAGGATTCATTCAATAAAGAAAAGCGGTCTCTGTAATTGTGCCGAAAAATGAAAGAAGCCAAATCAGGAAGAAATAGTTCTATGGTATTTCGGAAAGGTGCTATTGTATGAAGAGGGATCAGACTGCCTTAGAACGCGAAGCTACATGAAGAAAGACATTCACGATGATGAGACATGTGATGTATGCGGTAAATCTGTAGCATCAATTGGTGTAAACGAATGAATGTGAGGTGTTCAGTTCATTAATGAATATTAGAAATAGCAGAGCCCTCGACTTTGATAATTTTCAAATAAAACCAATATGTTCTTGTATATATTACTCCCGTGAGCGAATTATTTCAGTCATGTGAAATTGCCTTTAATCTATATTATTTATGTCTTACTTTGAAAGCTTTTGTTTATTTTTTATTCTGGTTATCTGTCTATGTATATGGATGCTTTTTTGAAATATTTGTATTTATGCATGTATCTTTCATATAGCTTTCTTCTTGCATTTTTTCTGACTTAAGAATGTATGGCATGCATCAGTACCTGTCTTCTTTGTATATTTTGCATTTCTCTCGCACACTTTCTGTCGCTGCTCTGTAAAACATTTCCGGGACTCAATCAAGACCCAGTGGGACCTTTTATCCCGGATCACATTTTAATAAACTGAACTCAAAAAGAATTGCAACTGAACATATTTTATTAAAATGTGCTAGTATTCGTAAAGACTTCTTTCTATACAGGCAAAGTCAGTCTCCCTGATGCCCTGAGATTCAGAGGTAGCAAAAGTGTAGTGAATAAGTCTGCAGTAGTCATCAGTAATAAACGATTGAAAGGTTGGTAGCTTAAAAGTGATGTGAAGATACGATATCAGACTTGAAAATTGAGAAAACTGACATCAAGAAGATGTTTATTTTTGAATCATCAAGAAGATGTTTATTGAAGGAATTAACCTTCAGTTCTATTTAAAACAGCGCGAAGGACGGGACACAAAAAGAGACCCGCCCTTCGCGCTCTTTTAAATATGAACGTTAACCAACAAGCACAATTCACCACACTTCTTCAATTCTAAGCCTGCTGCTGGCTCGAGATTTCACAAAGCCTAGCAGCAACAAGAGAAGCAATATGAGGTGTAAAGGTCTACTCCGGATGTGATAAGGATATTTAATGAACACTGTGATATGAAACTGGCGGAATATATGGGACTTCTTATCGGCCCTTCTCAAGCTTCAGAGCCACAGCTGCCACACAATGAGCAGGGCATGGCACCACCCTCTGCACTATGGCATGGCGTAATCAGCGTTCCCAAAGCATGTCTCTCATATCTGCTTCCGACCGTGAGAGATTACATTGTCATCCCGTTCGGAGATAACCTTCGGTGCAAAAGGTGCCATTTCATACCCTACATTTTCTGTTCTATAGTTTCGAGCGTTAAGGATTCAGAAACAATGCCGTGTCCAATAAAAGAGTATTACGCGTAAATGAATGAAGAAGGAGTAGCTGTACTATGAGAAAAACCACTCGTAAGTACAAACAACAAGCAAGAAACAGGCACCTGACTGTCTGCTTTACCAAACGCAATACACTAAACAACTTGAACTGAAGTTACCAGCTCCCATAGCATGAAAAATGCGTCACTTAGACACTGCATTTCTTCTTTCTGTAGATGTGTTATTCGTTTAGCACGTGCTGATTAGGAAGCTGACCTAAATTTTCGTGTAAACACCTGGAAAAAATACAAAAAACTAAATGTTGTGGGACACCAACTATATCGTCTCATTTTTCGTGGATAATTGGCGGCTTCTTAAACATCAGCCTGCTCGGTAACGGTGTCTGGTATATGGGATAGATAAACTGCCCTTTTTAGGCGTTTAAAACAAGGTCGTGGCTGCAATCTGTCTTAAAAGCTGAGCACAATCCCCAAGGCATGACCGTATGGAGAGCATAACGCGCTAGTCACAAACTCTCATGTGTATCAGCGGGTGGGTGACAGATACAAAAAACTCATTAGTTCCTTCTTATGATGATATTTCTAAAATGAAAAAGATTTCTCCAGAAAAAAAGGACAGGCTTCCGATGCCTCTTGAAGAGAAAGGAAATGGCATACACAGAAAAAGCAGGACTTCCTACCATGGGAAGAACGAGGACCTACTGAAAAAGCTCCAGAGAAACGACACTCTGAAAGAAGGAAGGAAAACAAGAAAGGTGAAAGAGAGTGAAAGCTCAAGAACCTCAGGACAAACGTAAAAAAAAAAATATGAGGAACATTGCAATAGTCACTGTGCTGCTACAAAGCAGCCCTCATGCGGCTTAAAATATCAGGTTATCTCAACGTCTCTAAGAAAGAATTTTGTGTTTTTCGAAACAGTAATCATACGCAATCCAAAGAAGAAGTAAGCTACTCTCTATGGTAGTTTGTTGTGGAGCAGCAGTAAGTTCATAAACATTTAGCACACTGCAGCGCCAACACTCTAAAAATTGGAGAGCACTGCAGTCTGCTGCATTCCAGAAACGCGAAATCATTTGCCTTTGAACATGAGCAACGTGATCGTGAGCGAATGGTCATTTTCGAGCGGACACGCTCTGTCGACGCGCTATGCTGACAGGTCCTCTGCACGCCACTCACGAGACAAGAAATGCTTTCGCAGTAAAATCAGGTGTTGAATGGGATGTCTGCTGCTACCCTTCCGATCCCATGTCTCTTAACACTGAAAACCGGAGTAAGTACTCCGTGTGAATATTAATATTTATTTTGTTAGAAATATCGAACTCTTGAGTGTTCTTACACTGTCACAGAATGATAAGCGATATTTATATTGATCAGGCTCATCTAGGAACAAATGCGGCGTTCTTTGGATGGGAGAAAACGCCGTAGTCGTGCCGCGCAGCACCTGAATTCAGATTAGAGGAAAGTAGTGGCACAAAAATCACGCTATCTTTTTGGGTTGAATTTATAAAACGCTGTCACTTCAAAGTAGCTTGTGCATTTTTCTCGAAGTGGGCAGGAGGTTTCAGCTTGACAGAGAACAAAATTTCAAGGAACCCTTGGAGCCCTCTGTGTAATTCTGACTCTTCTTTCCCTTAGTGTCTCACAATCCTAAATATCTTTTATCGCACCAGAATGATCTTCGGGAAGCGGCAGCATAAAAGAAATAAAATATTTCCCGTAATACATGTTCTTTACTTCGGAGAAGATAACATTCAAAGGTGGACAGGCCAAAATAAATAAGAATGGTCTGGCTGACGCCTTATAGTTTATAGGTCGGACGCGACGACGAGACCACTCCATGCGAGAGCACTCCACACCTACGCCTGTACTTTTCTGTGCGCAAAGAGTCTTGACGCCTTGGTAACCAAGAAACGTATTTTAAGCGCTTTAAAATCTTGTTCCTGCGTCTTCTGGTGTTCTAGTAATACTGAAAGTAAAACAAAGGTGGCGTATACTAAAAAAAAAAACAGCGTCTAGTGAGCTTTCCTTCATGACGCCCTCATTGGCACCTATCTGGTTTTATTTATAAACTAAACTTCGAGCTCTTTATCTCGAATCCAGAGAACAAAGTCCTCATCGACGATCCTCTATGCATGCAATTCAATCGTATGTCATTTTCCACGCCGGAGTTTGGAGTGTTATACAAGCTCTCACTTGCAACATGACCGCAGAGGCCGCATATACTGAACTACTGAAACCCGTAGCCCCCGAACATATGAAATACACGAAAAACTTTCCAATTTCCACAAGTATTTTGGTTGATTTCCTTCGCATTTCTGACCGTTTCTCCATGATATGTGCATAACCTCGCAAAGCGATATATCGCGATCCTTCTTTAAATGTTTGTCCATACAGTCTTCGGGAACTCGATGTGTAATGCACGCCTTGCGTAAGAGTCCATGAGACTGGCTGGGAATTCTTGGAGTATTCATATGGGACGTTTCACTAAATTAAGCTTACCTTTACCGCATTTTTCGACAATTTCTTAAGCTGCAACTAAGTACACGTTTTCTTTTCGGTTCCTGTCTTTATTGGTAATAATGAGATGTATGGGCCTTTGTCAAAAACAAAAATAATATTAGATTCTTACAGCGTCAAGAGTAAGAATTTGAAATATTGTCCGGCGGTGGCACCGTCCACGAGGAAAACCTTCGTTAATTGCTGAAGTAGCGCAATGCTCAGACGGACTGAAATAAATTGCTTGCGCGTCACCTTTCTATTACAGCGGCCTTGCGTGTATGGACAGGATGTCAACGTCACCAGCTCTGAATAGACGCTTTTACCCCGAAAGCACTTTTTCACGGAGTCAAAACCCGCCATAATTCTTACGGCTTTTAAACCATGGGGGTGCAGAAATACGTAAAATAAGTATTGCCGCGACTGTCATTCGAACCCGCGGCGGAGCGAAAAGATCAGCTTCACTGGCCACTGCATGACAGCATAACACTTTCGCCGCAGTGGATCACGCTTCGTGTAAAAAAACAACAACACACTCTCGCACCGTGCCCTGCACATCACAGTCGTCATCAACTTTCACCTGCGGAGATGCCAGATCAGAGCAGCTTAGCCTCGACCAGAGCTTAACCTGAGTCTAATATCGTTGCCAGGAGTGCCGACGACTGAGCAACGCAAAACCATTAGCCTAGCAAACTAAACACATGTTTTCGCATTTCTAGTCGGTTTGGGTACGTTAAAGCCGTACGACCTCTTTTCTGCGGTGAGTCGTACACACAGATCTCAAGTAACTTTCTTTTGAGTTCAAATTTGAGCACTTTACTTGTTGCCTCTAAACACGGTACGCACAAAAGAGACCTGACCACTCGTATTTTCAAAAGGCGCTCCCGGAAAGCCCCTTTAAGTGAATCTGCCAGAGTATACGATTTCTTTGTTAATGCGAAGAAGGTGCGCTTGGTGTGGAAAACAAACCACGCTGGTAGCACGCTGTGCTCTCACATCCTAAAGTAACTTGTATTGTGTGGATGTTTGCATCAAAACAACCGAAGTAAAACTTACAGCAATCATAACTCAGAATTACGCATTTGAACGGCGTCACAAGCGTAGCCACGCGGCATCATCCGCTATGCATTACGTGGAAATGGCTATGCAGTTCTTTCACTCTGAGAGGACGCTGGTGTAACTCTCTCGCGTTGTGTGATGACCCCCATAATGCGCAGGTCCACACGGGACGGAGAGGCAAAGAGACACCGTATGGCTCAGTTTAAACAAACAGGTATATTCAATAATTACACATGGTTAAGGTTATACATCAGAGGCTGGGGCGTCCGAGCTTACGTGCCGACGACTTCATGGGGGCGATGGAGTGGCTCCGGAGTTGGGCTCGAGCGGTTGCTGGCAGAAGCTGCACGCCGTCGGGCTTCGGCGCTGAAGGCCCTCTTCGCTAACGATGTCGTCCTGAGCGTGTATGCAGTAGAATTTCAATAGTCGTCCGTTTCTTCGAGGATGGTTCACAAACCCTTCCTCTAGTGTCGTTCGGCTTGGAAGATGAACAGGAGGCGAGCTTGTAGATGATGACAGCAGAGCATAATTTTACAACAGAACAAACTTTGCACTACTTTACTCATCGACCGGGCAGGTTAGTGCCTAAGTAGCATCACATTACATGCTAAGCATGGAGCCCCAGCTCAGACTGGACTGCATCCGTTTACATGTGCTTTTAAGCACTTGATTAACAAAGGACTAAGGGCGGTCATTTCCAGTGGCCCGCCCAAAGCATCAATTCTCCAATCCAAAATAACATGCGAGATGGGGACCACCCCTTTGGGTTGGGCTTAGCCTCGAACCCAGAGTCTGTTAACAATACAAACTAAATAAACAACAAAAACGCCACCACTCTCTCTCGAGTGAGAGTATACACAGGCTCTCTCTTCGGAGCTAATTCACTAGCGCCTGTCTTTCCACATTCTTGACGAGTACTGCCTGTCCGCCATGACAGGTGTCCGTCGCGGCTCTTCTGGGAAGCTGTGG
Source organism: Amblyomma americanum (assembly GCF_052857255.1). Classification (NCBI taxonomy): domain Eukaryota; kingdom Metazoa; phylum Arthropoda; class Arachnida; order Ixodida; family Ixodidae; genus Amblyomma; species Amblyomma americanum. The sequence continues at coordinate 32,300,672 of NC_135502.1, forward strand.
GTGCCTTCCCGGCGATAGCCCACGACAAAGGGGGGGGGGGAGGGAAAGAATGTCGTCTTCACGGTTTCGCATAGCGTCGGCTGTGGTACGGCGCGCTCTGGCCCGCTGACAGCTCCCTTGTCCTGGAATGTAACCGGAAATTGGGGAGGATAAAGCCTGTTTCCCCGGGGCGGCGGCGGGACCGGTTTTTCTGGTCGTCACTCAAAGAGCATGGCTGGGTAATTGATGATGCCGCTGTCACGGGTCTCCGTCTACGCCGCGCCGTCGAACGTGGATCCTCGTAGCACACACGGAATGTAACACTCGCTCACCCTCCAGAAGAATGTTCTCCGAACATTTGAGTCCACGCAGCTCCCCTTGTCTTTCTGAATCGCCTCGCACACTGCGTCCGACAAAACACTTTTCGCTGCACTCAACACCACTGCACAACACCATATGCCTCCGCTGTCAATACTGGCGTCTCCAGGGGCAGCACTGGTCTTCTTTTACAGATAAACATGAAACTCAGCACCCAAGCCTCTCCTTTCTAGTCCAAACTGGACGAAATAAATTTACCACAGTTACAAAGGAGCTCCCACTTCTAGCACGATCACGGCACAGACAAAAATATAGATAACGAAAGGAAGTAGGGCAGGTTCTGCATGCGCTCCGCATGCTCTCCTGTGCAGGTGTTACTTAATGACAGAAAGGTTTAACTACCAACTCCGATAACCTAACACATAAGCACATAGCAATGTTATGAGCTGCGGCATTACACAATTCTAACCAGTTCACAACTCCGCTCTGTTTACGCCATTAGTCCGACTTAGCTTTCCGATTTCGCAGCGGATATCGGCCTTCATGAGTCATACTAAGTAAGTCTGTGCCCCTTTGTCTGCTTTGGGACTCGCGAGGGCTCGTGGCAGGAGCCTCTCCTGGCGTTATCTGCGCGGCAACCTCGCGCGCTTCTTCTTCTAGCAATGCATGAAGTAAATCCGGTGGCATTCCGGCCGTCACCTCGGGCGCCTGCCGAACAAATGCAGGAGAGGGCGTTTCTTGCGAACTATCTGCGCGCTCCGCTTCACTTCTGTCCCCATCAAAACCCGCGCTTTCCCTTTCCTCATTTCGTGAATACTGAACCGGTGCCGACTTGAGGCGATTTGCGTGTATCCTTATCAAACGCCGGTTCACGTCTCGGACTCTGAAGTTTACCGGAGAAAGCTTCTCGACAACCTCGCACGGTCCTCTCCACTTCGTCTGGAACTTACGAGCTAGCCCAATCTGCCTTTGGCAGTTTTCAATGTACACGCTGTCCCCCACATCAAACGGCGCGTCTCTAGCACTGCGATCGTGCACCTCCTTCCTGCGCTTCGCCGCTTTCTTTAAGGACTCCTTTGCGATGTCCCTCGCCACTTGCAAGCGCGATTCTAGCTCAACCTTATAGTCGTCCAGTGAAGCGTATGGGACACGACGGGGGCCCTCTGGCACTTCACTAGGCTGGTCCGGGTCTCGGCCGTAGAGAAGAAAGAATGGCGATTCGCCCGTGCTCTCGTGTGCTGCGGAATTGTAGGCAAACATTGCATACGGGAGCCACAAGTCCCAGTCCCGCTGGTCGCGCGAAACAAAATGCGACAGGAACCCGGCAACGGTTTGGTTCAGTCGCTCCACCGCGCCGTTGCAAGCCGGATGGTACGGTGTTGTCTGCTTATTAGCGATCTTAAGCAGCTCGCAAACTCTCCTCATTAGCTGCGACACGAAGTTCGTTCCCCGATCTGTCAAGAGTTGCCTCGGGGGTCCATGTCGGAGCACGATCTGTTCGACAAATGCTCTTGCAACCGTGTCTGCCTTCTGATCTGGGAGTGCTACCGCTTCCGCGTATTTTGAAAGGTGGTCGACAAATACTAAAATGTACTTGTTTCCGGAAGTGGTCGTGGGCAATGGGCCCATTATGTCCATACCTGTCCGCTCGAAGGGAGCCGAAACCTCAGGGAACGGCTGAATTGGAGCTGGTCTTCGTCCCTTGGGTGTTTTTCTTTCGAGACAGGAATGACACTTCACACAGTAGTCTCTAACATCCTGTCGCATGCCACTCCAAAAGTACAAACGCTCCACACGCCTGCGTGTCTTCGCTACGCCAAAATGACCGGCGCATGGCGCATCGTGAAACGCGCGAAGAACCCTTCCTGTCCACGACCGAGGTATGACGACTCTCTCCCAAGCGGTTTTCTCTGGTCTCCCTTTCCTGGTTGGCCTCGTGCGCCGACACAGGGTGCCGTCTTTGTCAATGAAATAACCTAGCTGTTCGGGATGAGACGGTGCGCCCTCTAAGCTTTCGATTATTCGCTTCAGGTCAGGATCTTTGCACTGCTCTGTGCGTAATTCGGCGGGGTCGACTACGGGGACAAACTCTTCTATAGCTGCCACGGCAGCTGTGCGGCTGAGTGCATCAGCATTCAGATGTGTCTTTCCTGACTTGTGCTCAACTTCAAAGCAGTATTCCTGCAGGTGTAGATTCCATCTAGCGAGTCGCGAGCTAGGGTCCCTGACACTCATCACCCATTTCAGAGGATGGCAGTCTGTGACTAGCCTGAATTTGCGGCCGTAAAGGTAGCATCTGAAGTGCTTTACTGCCCAGACAACGGCGAGGCACTCCCTTTCCGTAGCTCCGTACTTTTGCTCTGTGGGGCTCAGCTGTCGGCTAGCAAAAGCAACGGGATGTTCTTTGCCCTCGATAACCTGAGATAGCACGGCACCAACTGCGAACTTTGACGCATCTGTGGCCATAACGAAGGGCAAACTAAAATCCGGGTGGCGTAACAGCGGTGCACTCATTAGCTTCCTTTTCAGGGCCCCAAAAGCATTCTCCGCGTTTTCGTCCCAACGAAAGGCGACATTTTTGGCTGTTAAGGCGGTGAGCGGCTTAGCGAGCTTGGCGAACTCCTCTATGTGCCTTCGGTAGTAACCGATCAGGCCGAGAAACTGCCGGACCTGGCGGACGCTAGTCGGGGATGGAAAATCCGAGACACACCTTAGTTTCTCAGGGTCCGGTCGCACACCGTCAGCTGAAACAACGTGCCCGAGGTATTTCACCTCGTTTTTGAGGAATTGGCACTTAGAGGGCTTCAGTTTGAGACCCGCTGCTCTTAGTCGCACCAAAACCTGCTCAATATCGCGCAAATGGTTATCAAAACTGCCACTGTATATGATAATGTCATCCATATACACGAAGCACAGCCTCCCCAGAAGACCTGCCAGGATAACATCAGCGGTTCTCTGCCAGACAGCAGGGCTGTTGGCCAGACCCATCGGCATTCTTTTCCATTCATAGTGCCCTGAGGGCGTGTTGAATGCCGTTTTCTCGGCATCTGCCGGATCCATTGCTATCTGCCAGAATCCCGCCGCCATGTCCACTACCGTGAAGTACCTGGCAGAGCCCAGCTGAGAAAGCGTCTCCTGTATATTGGGGATGGGGTATGGATCGATGCGAGTTACGGCATTTAGTTTGCGGTAGTCCACTACCAATCGATACGAGCCATCTGGCTTTTCCACCAATAGTGCTGGTGCTCCCCAGGGTGACTTTGAGTGTTCGACAATGCCGCGATCAATCAGGTCCTGCACCTGCCGCTCCATCTCCTCACGTTGGGAGTAAGGAATCCTGTACGCACGCTGGTAAACGGGCGATGAAGTGCCGGTTTCTATCCTGTGCTTTATAACGCCACAGCAGCCCAAATCCAGGTTGGACGCGGCGAATACCTCCGAGTAGTCGTTCAGCAAACCAGCCAGAGCCTCCCTCTCCCTGGATTTTACGTGAGAAAGATCGAACGACACCTTTGGAGCAGCCGAAGGACTAGCATGCTCTACAGTTGCGAGTACCGTATCGGTGGGCTCACGTTGCTCTATCGCAGAGGTGAAGAAAGCCAATGTTTTGTTCTTGGGAAGGCTCAGTGGCTGCTGGCTACAGTTAACCACCCGTAGGGGCACTCTGTGGGCGTCATTAACTGTCACGAGGCACGCGGCTGCCTTCAGGCCATTGCTGAGAGAGTCGACCGGCTCAAGCACTCCCACGGCGCCGCTCTCTACATCTGAAGGCACAAACGCGTACAAAATGTGCTCCGACCAAGGAAGGACGACCGCCTCCTCGACCAGCCGGACGGCAACCCGCGAATATACCTTCTCCAATGATCCCACTGTTTGACGGGAGTCAATATCGGTAATGCGAATCTCAGCCCCTCTCCTGTTCAAAAACGGAACTTTCGAGCCGCCCGCATTAACCTCTTCCTCAGAGAATGAGACTACTACCTTCCCTTTTCTCAAAAAATCCTGCCCTAATATACCTGACACTCCGTTTGGCAGAGACACCGTGTCCGGGCATACGTAGCAGGGGTGCTCCAATGCAATTCCGCCGAGAGAGAAGTGTAACCGGTAGAGTCCACTTATGCCAAGAGGATCCCCCGTTATGCCTACAAATTTGGTTGCCATACCACCAGACGCTTCCAACACCTCGCGGTCCCCCTTCCTTCGAAGCGTGTTAAAACTGCTCTCCTTAAGCAATGTCACCTTTGACCCCGTATCTATCAACAATTCCATACAACAACCATTTAACTTGCAACGCACAACAGGGCATGCCTCGTCGGCCACACAAACTACCACCACCTCATCATCTACTGCTCCCTCCCCACGCTCCTCAGGCTGGGGAGGACTAACTAGTTTTTTGACTCGGTATCTGGAGCCCCGCTGTAGGCTTGCTTAGGGCGTGTCTCGCCTGCTTCTCTTTGTGGCTCCCCACGGCGCACGTTTTGGCAGAACCTGGCGATGTGTCCGCGACCCTGGCAAGCGAAGCATACGATTTCTTCAAAATCTCGCATACCGCGCCTGTAGCTTTGTGGCGGTCTCCGGTTTCCAGCGAATGGGCGCTGTTGAGCGCGCGCTTCAACCTGGCATTCTACCTGCTGAGATAGCAGCTGTTCTAAGCGATCTAACCGCTCTGTCAAGAGAGCAACCTCAGGGTTGAGCACCGCTCTCTCTATGACGCGTACTCTCGCTGCGGCTGTCGTTAACGCCTCATTTTGTTCCTCATCCAATGCGGCCTCCACGGCTTGGTCGAAATTGCTCGGCTTGCGCGAGAGCACGAACCGGCGCACGGGGTCTTGCAGACCAGCCACGAACAAAGCGGTCATTTCCTCTTTAAGTATATCCTCCGCGTATTTCTTCTTAAGCTGGTCTCCTTCCTCCTCCCTGCTTAACGTATCGCGCGCTAAGCGCTGAAGCCGCGACGCAAACGTTCGCACGTCCTCCCCTACCATCTGTCCGGCGTCACGGAACCTCTGTACTCGCACGTGACGTGGTTCAGTGTCAAAATGCTCAAACGCGAGCTTCTTAAATTCCGCAAATGATTTTGTGGATTTTACTTTTTCGTCTCGCCATGCAAAATCATGAGCAGCTCCTGCCATCTTACACCTCGCCATTCCCAGCATTTGAGCATCGGACCATCCCCCCATTTTCCCAATCTCTTCTAGCATGGAAAAGAAATCGCAGATTGGAACCCCTGTCTTATCTCCCGTAAACGTCGGAATGACGCTTCCTAATGCCAGCATGCTTGCTCCGAGCGACGGCTGTGGAGTGGGAGCTCCCTCAGATACAGTCATTTTTTTTTTCAAGCCCTCCAGTGCCTCAAGCCTCTCAAATGGGGGTAAAAGTCCCACAATCAGTCCCGTGATTCCCTTTTGATTACAATTTTGAAGTCATGAATGTCACAGCATTCAGAGGACATTTGCTTTTGAGACCCCACTTCTGACACCAGTGTGATGACCCCCATAATGCGCAGGTCCACACGGGACGGAGAGGCAAAGAGACACCGAATGGCTCAGTTTAAACAAACAGGTATATTCAATAATTACACATGGTTAAGGTTATACATCAGAGGCTGGGGCGTCCGAGCTTACGTGCCGACGACTTCATGGGGGCGATGGAGTGGCTCCGGAGTTGGGCTCGAGCGGTTGCTGGCAGAAGCTGCACGCCGTCGGGCTTCGGCGCTGAAGGCCCTCTTCGCTAACGATGTCGTCCTGAGCGTGTATGCAGTAGAATTTCAATAGTCGTCCGTTTCTTCGAGGATGGTTCACAAACCCTTCCTCTAGTGTCGTTCGGCTTGGAAGATGAACAGGAGGCGAGCTTGTAGATGATGACAGCAGAGCATAATTTTACAACAGAACAAACTTTGCACTACTTTACTCATCGACCGGGCAGGTTAGTGCCTAAGTAGCATCACATTACATGCTAAGCATGGAGCCCCAGCTCAGACTGGACTGCATCCGTTTACATGTGCTTTTAAGCACTTGATTAACAAAGGACTAAGGGCGGTCATTTCCAGTGGCCCGCCCAAAGCATCAATTCTCCAATCCAAAATAACATGCGAGATGGGGACCACCCCTTTGGGTTGGGCTTAGCCTCGAACCCAGAGTCTGTTAACAATACAAACTAAATAAACAACAAAAACGCCACCACTCTCTCTCGAGTGAGAGTATACACAGGCTCTCTCTTCGGAGCTAATTCACTAGCGCCTGTCTTTCCACATTCTTGACGAGTACTGCCTGTCCGCCATGACAGGTGTCCGTCGCGGCTCTTCTGGGAAGCTGTGGGTGCCTTCCCGGCGATAGCCCACGACAAAGGGGGGGGGAGGGAAAGAATGTCGTCTTCACGGTTTCGCATAGCGTCGGCTGTGGTACGGCGCGCTCTGGCCCGCTGACAGCTCCCTTGTCCTGGAATGTAACCGGAAATTGGGGGGGATAAAGCCTGTTTCCCCGGGGCGGCGGCGGGACCGGTTTTTCTGGTCGTCACTCAAAGAGCATGGCTGGGTAATTGATGATGCCGCTGTCACGGGTCTCCGTCTACGCCGCGCCGTCGAACGTGGATCCTCGTAGCACACACGGAATGTGTGTGCTACGAGAAAAAACAACCGTGCCGCCGGTGGGATCCGAACCCATGACCTCCGACTATCGCGTCCGGTGCTCTTGTTTTTTCTGCTGGTTTATAAATAATTTTCTTTAAAGGCAATTGATTGGCACTAGAAATTTAAAAAAATTGAAAAATTCCACTATGCACCTGGGTTTTCGGTGACTGTTGGTTTCCTTAATATATATATATATATATATATATATATATATATATATATATATATATATATATATATATATATATATATATATATATATATATATATATATATATATATCATCAGCCTGACTACACACACTGGAGGGAAAAGGCCTCTCCCATGTCTCTCCAATTAACCCTGTCCTTTGCCAGCTGCGTCCACCCTTTCCCATCCCTGCAAACTTGCTAATCTCATCCGCCCACCTAACCTTCTGCCGCCCTCTGCTTACGCTTACTTTCTGTTGAAATCCACTCTGTTACCCTTTAGGACCGGCGGTTATGTTTACCTTCGCAGTACGTATCCTGCCCAAGCCCATTTCTTCCTCTTGATTTCGACTAGGATGACAATCACCCGCGTTTGTTCTTTCACCCACTCTGGCCGCTTCCGGTCTCTTAACGTATACACCTATCATTTTCCTTTCCATGGCTCGCTGCGTTGTCCTTAACTTAAGCTGAACCCTTTTCATTAGTCTCGACGTTTCTGCCCTCAGGCGGTATATATATATATATATATATATATATATATATATATATATATATATATTATATATATATATATATATATATATAATATATATATATATATATATATATATAATATATATATATATATATATATATATGACGAACGTAGGTTGCATTGGCTCCGCAGGACAAAGGTTTAAGAGAAGTGGGCACTTCTATAGAGACATTTATTTATTAACGTTTCGACCGCGGTGCGGTCTTCTTCAGGACTGAAGAAGACCGCACCGCGGTCGAAACGTTGATAAATACATGTGTCTCTTTAGAAGTTCCCATTTCTCTTAAACCTATATATATAATATATATATATATATATATATATATATATATATATATAATATATATATATAGAGAGAGAGAGAGAGAGAGAGAGAGAGGCTAAATGACAGTGACATCTGAATTAATGGCCATGAGCTCGCGGAGGGCTTCGAAATATGACTCTTTTTGAGCCTTGAGCATGGGCGCAAACTATAAATAAACAATTATTAGATTATGAAACAAAAAAAATCGGTGAATGCATTTAAGTGTTTGTTTATATTGAACGCTTCATTTGGTTTAGGTGATTAGTTGTGCTGGAAAGCTGTTCATGGCGCTGAGCGAAGCGACGAGTTAATCTAGGTATTGAGGAGCGCGATCACTCAGCGTGGTCTGAGCAGAAAAAACCGTAGCGTAAATAAAAGGTTGCTCTAAGAAATCCCGATGTTCCAATTGTGGACTTCCCTTCGTTTCTGTTGTTATCCTCATACAATCGCACATTCCTACACTGGGGATCGGCCAAGAACTAGGGCTCAAGGAGAGTTTTTCAGGTGTATTTTTTTCATGGACTAAACTTCGCATCTCGATGCACTCCCTCACCCTCAGCGCTCTTCTCGTCGTCTTTGTTCTCCAACCACCTGTTTGCTGCAACCAAAATAGGTATCGCGAACATATGAGGCGACGACGTATTATATCCTACGATAAGAGCGTGCACAGTGAGAACGAAACAATTGATGCCGAGTTAATCACGTGGCAGATAGACGTCACAGAACAGCATTTCTGATTTAGATATAAACCGGCAGCCCAAAGGAGAGCCACTGACTCGGTAAATGAGCTTAATGCGATGGGTGCGAATTCTACGCAGCACGGGTTTCTGCATGCTGGCCCTGTTTGTGGTAACGGAAAACTGCTGGGGCAGAATCGTTCCTCTGTGGGGGGTTCGCCGTTGGGTAAGTTGAATTAATGGTTTTTGATTTAGAATGTTATTGGCGCTGCAGTCTAGTCACTTAGTGCAATGCACTGCAGAAAACATTACCTAGCAGATCACAAAGGTTGCGACGGACACCTGTGGTACCATGAAGTGATAAGGTGAATGACAATAAAAAAACAGCTCAAAAGGCGGTCAGAACGGCTGTTAATACGAAGTCCGAACGTATGGTTTGCATGTTTAGGTAGCAAATGTGTAGTTAGTAAACAAATAGCTCTGCGTCGCCTGAAGAGTCTCGAATCAAACGGTGTACTCATGCGGAGTGCACAATTGTGCATAACATTTACGTAGGCATTTGTTAAAGGCAAAGCACAGACGAAGCTTGACTTGCCCGTAACAGTGCAATGCGTTAGCATTAGAGATTCGCCTCTCGCATGCACTCCTATTTCACCTAGGTTGAGGTTACACGCCCATATATGCGGAAATGCCTCTTTACTAACTCTGTCCGGCCACCAGTCAGCTGTCAAGCACAGCTAGCATTAGAAGAATTTTACAAAGGGGTTGCGTGATCTTTTCTTTTTTTTTTCTTTTTGCGGTGTTATGCGATAAGCTTTGATAAAATGGTGTCATTGTGGGTGGCACAGCGCAAATTAGACCCCGCACAAAAGCAAGAAGACAGCGCACAGGAGCGCTGACTCGCAAAAATTTCTTTTATTATTGAGAACAACAAACATTTATACTTGATAATCACAAGACAGGACAAAGCATCGAGCACTTCGAGAAGTAAAATCAAGAAAGTGCATCTATCACCACTCATCTGCCGCGTGGCGAAGTCCGATCAAAAGCATACCCCTTCCTTCCCTCTCAGCCCACATGATTACCCGTGGGCTAAACAAATCGTAAATCATCTAGAAATGAAACCTCTTCATCAACCAACAAGGTTTTATCAACCAAGAGGAAGGCTGGCTGACACACTGTGACTGCTTATTTCTCATGAAATAAGCTTCCATTATTGCCCTGGTGGTCTAACGAGCTGCTGAATGGTTGCTGTAAAGTCGTAATTGATGCCGTGGTCGGATTTTCACGAGCCATGAGTAGAGAATTGTGTGTGAACTGCGATTTTCTGATAAACAATATGCCGCATATAATTTTTCTGTGTGGTGTGACATTGTGCTCTATTATTTTCCAAATGGGTCATTCCACGCCAAACGTCCCAGACGTTGCGCTCGACCTTCTCAACACGTCCCAGACGTTGCGCTCGACCTTCTCCAATTAAAAAAAATTCATGCAAACTTATTGTAATGTGCGTAATGAATGTGCGTAATATTTTTGCAGAAAAAAAAACTTATTCTTGAGATGAGGGCAGTTTGAACATTTAGAATAGGCGTGAAACGAGGCACTGCTCAATAATTAATAACACGTTAAAATTTTAAGAAAATACTTCAAAAATTTTCATATTGACATTTGCACAGATTCTGTCTTTTCATATAATTCGGAGGATGCAGCTTTACACGGCATAAATAGTTTTAAAAAATCGAAAAATGTATGAAAATGTACCATTTTTGCCGTTTTTGTTTTAAATATCAGCTTGCTCTCGGAAATTTGCAAATAGCCCTTTTGTTCTTCTAGATGTCTAGTGCCTATAATATATGTTACATGTGATGAAACTGCGCACACCAAAGTAAAAAAAAAAACAGTGCATTTTGAGCCAAGAACACTCGTTAATTTCACCTTAGGAGTTTCAAGTAAAAATACAAACAATAATAGGTTTTGTAGAACGATTTATTCCATCTCATTGTTGAAAATTTTCTTGAAGTAGTTTTTGTCTAAAGCGAGAAAAGATTTTTTGATGTTGAGCCCTTGGGCCACAAGTTGCGTCGTCTCTTAACGCCTCTTCACCGCAGAACACGGAACCTGGCATAGTATGACACTTATGGCAAGATGATAACTTCGCTTGCATTTTCAGGGCTGGAGGAGCAAAAGGAGATATCGCGCTGCTTTCGGCGGATGGCATCCAATAAACAAGATCGCTTTCGCTTTCGAAGTTCGAACAGACCCGCTTTCGTGCGGGGCGGCCAAGAGAAAAAAAAAAGCAAGGGTATTCAACGTGCTGTCTCGCATGGACCACGAGGAGGGATGACCAGCTGGCATGGCAGGCGTATCACAAGGGATTTATTTAAAGCCGAAAAGATCGCGGAGAGGGCGCACCTAGGAACGAACGTGAATGTGCGAAGTGCCCGCCGCTGAGGCGAGTAACGCGAGACGAGCTGGTGGTGAACGCAGCCCGCTCGCCCATAGGTCCGCCGCTCGCATGTAAGTGCTTCGCCAGTATAGTGGCTCGTTTTCGGTGGAGTATTAATGCAGATATTGCCCTGAATAAATGTAATACAACAAGTACATCACATCGGAAACAACCAGGCATGAGCCTCTGATGGCCACAAGGGTCAGGTACTAAGTGGTGCTGCTGCGTCGCGTATTCTTTCAACACCCGATCGTTCTGGTCATTTCCAGATCGGCGTCTCACAAGCTCTGATGCTCGTGATTACAACTGTCATGGCTCCGACAAGAATGACTGACTACGACAGAGTCACACAAAACAACTAGCTCACTTGGGAATGTGCCGCCCTAGCAACGTTAAGAAAAAAAAAATGGCGGTGGTTTATCTCTGGTCAAACCTGGAGTGACGCGACAGCTGCAGCTGGCCGAGTGGAACTTGCTCAGTTGAATTGCGAAGTCATTCGTCCGCCGCTGCGTTTCTCTGGGCGTTCCTTCTTCATCTTCGGCCCACTTGACCCGGCGCATGCGCACAGCTGTTGCAGCTCCTTTTCGCCGGCGTGCCGCGCCGCCGGCAGCAGCAGTTGCTCCGCATCATGTGACGAACCATATGGCAAGCGACGGCGCCGGCAGCTTCTCCGCACCACATGACCAACCACGTTACAGCGTGGCGGCGCAGCCACGGGGTGTTGGCGCAGCCACAAGGTGGCGGGACCGCCACTGCTGCGGCGCCGCCACGCTGAAGGCTCGAAATGCTACCGTAATGTAGCTATCGCTACAAAATCTTTTCCCACGAATACCTGTTCGACTACTCAATGTCCTCATGTTTTCCTGCAGTGCAAACCTCACTTAAGAACAAGAGCTACACCTTTCGCGTGGCTGCAGTGTCGGCAGTGTCGTGCTCTGCGGTGAAGAGCCTTTAAGAGACGATGCAACTTGCGGCCCGAGCGCTCGAATTCAAAAATTCTTTGCTCGCTTGAAACAAAAATTACCTCGATGATATTTTCAGAAACGAAAGGGAATAAACAGTTTTACGTAACCCGCTATTGTTTACATTTTTACTTGGATGATCTCAAGGCGAAATTAACGAGTGTTTATGGCTGAAAGCCCAGTTTTTGCAACATAAGTATTTTTTTTTTACTTCTGTGTACGCAATTTCATCACCTGTAACATTTATTATAGGTACTAGATATCGAGAGGAACAAAACGGCTATTTCTGAATTTCTGAGAGCAAGTTGATATTTAAACCAAAAAACTACAAAAATGATACATTTTCATACTGTTTTTCGATTTTTTAAAAATATTTATGCCTTGTAAAGTCGCATGCTCCGAATTATATTTAAAGACATAATCTGTGAAAATGTAAATGAAAAAACTTTTCAGGTGGTTTCTGAAAATTGGTACTTGTTATTAATTATTGAGCAGTGCCTGGTTTCTCGCTTTTTCTGAATATTTAAACTGCCCTCGCCTCACAAATAAATTTTTATCGGCAAAAATATTTCAGGCTTTCATTACGCACATTACGATAAGTTTCCGCGATTTTTTTTTTTTGAACAAATTGGAGATGGTCGACGGCAACGCCTGGGACGTATGGCGTGGAATGATCCAAATAGCAGAACAATGAAAGGACACATTACAACGTCACTGTATTCTATTTGTAGGCGTTTATACGAGTATGCTTTGAAAAATGCGATGAACAAGCATGAACATGACAGGCTCAAATGCCTTCCTCAGATAATGAATTTAGAAAAACAATAAGTGCTGTCATCTCATTCATCTTCGGTCTAATTTTCATTGCACTACTGCATTTATTCTTCGGTCCTGTATTTGGTCGCTCTTGTTAACGACTCAGTATGAAACGTCCTCAACAAACGGCAGACGGAGACAACAATTTCTTCATGAAAATTGGTGCCGACTCTACTGTGTTCTGTTCCAGTTCGATGACATGAGTTCGATGACCTTGTTTTACCCAAAATATTAACCATATCACTCCGGTGCATTAGGAGTGAAGAAAAATTAAACATGCTTTGCTATGCGGCAACGCACGGTTACTATTGAGGTGAAGCGCACTCTCGGGGGCATCTGGCTTATACTACCCGACCACCTAGAATAATTACGATGACTCTTACGAAACACTGCCCACCTGTGAGTGTACATGCTTCAAAAAGGCATTTTGGTCTCAACCTAGATGATGCCGTCCGCGGAGGGCTTCGTAATGAGTTATATCATCTGCACTGTCACTCCAAGCGCATGGACTTTTTTCCATATCTCCTTCATTATGATGCGCAGAATATAACCAACCCCTATATATAGCCTTCATTTATTACGAGAAAGAAATTGACTCAGTGGAAATCTCAGCAGTCATACAGAAATTGCGGAATCAGGCTGTAGAAGAGCCGTATGTCAAAATACTGGAATATATATATCGCAACTGCACAGCTACCATAGTTCTCCATAATGTCAGCAAGAAAATTCCAGTATGGAAGGGCGTCAGGCACGAAGACACGATCTCGCCAATGCTATTCACCGGCTATTTGGAGGAAGTATTCCTAGGCCTGAATTGGGAACAGTTGGGGATAACAGTTAATAGAAAAGACCTTGATAATCTGCGATTCGCTGATGACATTGTCATGCTAAGCACTCCGGAGGTGAACTGCAAATCGTGATCAATCAGTTATACAGGCAGAGAAGAACGGTAGGTCTAAAAATTAACATGTAAAAGCCAAAGTAACGTCCAACAGTCTAGCAAGGAAACAGCAGTCCACAATTGGCAGCGAGGTGCTGGAAGTGGTAAAGAAATACGTCTACTTATGGAAGTAGTGACAGCTCATCCGGATCTTGAGAGGGAAATAACTAGAAGGATAAGAATGGGGTAGAGCGCCTATGGCAGGTTTTCTCAGATCATGAATGGCAGTTTACAAATATCCCTCAAGAGAAAAATGTACAGCAGCAGTATCTTACCGGTACTCTCCCACGGGGCAGAAACTTGGAGGCTAACGAAAAGGGTTCAGCTTAAGTGAAGGATAACGCACCGAGCCATGGAAAGGAAAATGATAGGTGTAACGTTAAAAGACCGGAAGTGGGTGAGGGAATAAACGCGAGTTAAAGACATACTACTCAAAAACAGGGGGCACAAATGGGCTTGGGCAGGGAATTTGATGTGAAGGCAAGATAACGGCTGGTCCTTAAGGGTAACGGAGTGGATACCAAGAGAAGGCAAGCGTAGCAGGGGGCGGCAGAAGGTTAGGTGGGAAGGCAAACGTAGCAGGGGGCGGCAGAAGGTTAGGTGGGCAGATGAGATTAATATGTTTGCAGGCATAGGGTGGGCGCCGCTGGCAAAAATAGGGTTAATTAGAGAGACATAGAAGAGGTCTTTGCCCTTGTGGAGCGTGACGGCGGCTCCTTAGCGAGTCCCATTCGGGTAGTGTGAGAAACTTAGCTGAAGACGATGCCTCGCTAGCTTCAGGGTTAAATGTCGGCAGTCGCACCTCCTGAATCCAAGAAAAAAAATCAGGAGTGAATTTTTTAACAATAAGACCCCAGATACGATTAGGACGCATAAAGCGCGTGTGTAAACTGTGTTATTTTTATAAGCTACTAATGGAAACGGTGATGTGGTTCGCGCCTTGGGCCGCGAAGGCGTGTAGGCTTCTGAAAGCGCAGTGTGTGTCTGGGTGGGGCTCTAGAGGGCAGATGCATGTTACAGCGTTGTGCGAACAAGTGTCTTGCATGTGAGCAATATCATCCAATGATTCAAGGTGCGCCCGCAAGTCAGACAGTAAATATTTTTCTCACCACTAGTTCATTTAAGGACAACTCGGGACGCCAACGAATGAAATATGCCTCAATTTCAATTCTTCCCGACGAACTTCACCAACATGTATTTTAACCTGGCAAGAGAAATACACCTGCACGTATGTTGCCCGCATACCAAGGCTACACACAGCACGAACATATTATAGCAGGCGGCTAATGAAGGAATACAGCGGACGGTAACGGATCTCATTGCACCTATAGAAATCCATATACCAGGTTGATTTCCAATCCTCAAGCCCTACTGTCACATATATTAAGGAGCCTAAATTAAACTTTAAAGAAAAGAGGTGTGAAGAAGACGACGTGGATTAACTGAAGAATAAAGAAGACAAAGAAGAAGCATTCGGTGAGGTGGAGAGAGATGATTTGCGGAGAAGAGAAGAAGGAGAAGACGACGACAAGACTTACGTGGACTAACGCCGAGGCTATAAAAGGGCGAGGCAGAGCGAGGCACGGGGGAATAGCAGAGAAGCGGAGGCTCCGGCCGGTCAGGGACACATCGGCTGGAAGAGAGCGACGCCGGCTACTGCTCCGGTGAGCTCGCGTTCTACGGCTTCGCATCGTGGACTTTCTGCCGTGCCTGAGCCCGTTCCGGGGAGTTAACGGAGGCCGCTACCACCTGCTACAGCCAGGGGTGTCTCCACCGCTGTTGCCACCCATCCGGGTGGTGCCCCCAACGCCAACAACACCGACATCACCTACACGGGCTCTTGACCTGGGAGCTTGTACTCCGCAGGCAGCGACGCCGCCAGCGACGCCAACCCAAGCACGTCGAACGCCGCCTCGACGCCGGCTACTGGATTCATACAACACCGCAGCCACACCGAACCAACCGTGAGCACGAACGCCAAGCACTAGCAGTAGAACGCTAATAGTAGACGCTGGTAGCAGTGTTCCCGGGTCATGTGTATTTTTATTCTTTGTGTGTTATGTTAGTTTTGTGTTCTAGTGTGTGTGTCACGTAGGGTGTATTAAATGTGCGTCTGTGTGGGTACACCTGTCTGCTAGTCCATTCTTTCGGTCCGAGTGTTCGGGGAGATCCGTGACAAAGATAAGTGGGAAGCCTGTGCCAGGATTCATTTCCTTTTTTTTCTTTTTGCTTTGTCTCGGATCTTTCCGATCTCTCGACGGCAGAAAGTATGGATTTGGCAAAAGCGTTAGAACTGACGCTCAAGCTAGGGTTAAGCAAGGAAGAGGCGATGCGTCTCTATGACGAGGAGGTAAAGAGGCAGAAAGAAGAGGCAAAGAGGCAGAGAGAGGAGGCAGATAGGCAGAGAGAGGAAAGGGCGCAAGCACGCGCAGACGCTCCCGAAGCCGAAGAGCGCGAGGAAAAAAGAGTTCGCGAGGCAGAAGAGCGGGAGGCGAAAAGAGCTCGCGAGGCAGAAGAGCGAGAAGTGAAAAGAGCTCGACAGGCAAAAGAGCGAGAAGCAAGATAAGCTCGCGAGGCATAAGAACAGGAGAAAAGGATAGAACTGGGGAATTAGTTTATTTTGTGGAAATAGGCGCATGTCGCGGGAGGATATGAGGAGATCACGGACAATGATCAGCGTTGCTTAGCGGGTTCAGAATCTTCTAGACCGGCCAGAGTTTGCCCAAGAAAGCTGATGGCTCCTTTTGATGACAAAAGAGATGATCTGGACGCATATCTGCAACGATTCGAGGGGATAGCTTTGGGGCAAGGCTGGGAGTGCAGTGAAAGGGCCACGGCATTGAGCATGTGTTTAGTCGGAGAGGCGCTTAATGTGTTTAGAAGGATGCCTACTGCTGATTCCATGGACTACGAGAAAGTCAAAAAAGCGCTCCTCCAAAGATTCAGGCTTATGGCAGAGGGTTTTCGTGAGAAATTTCGCACCGCGAAGCCTGAGGATTCGGAAACTCCTAAGCAGTATTCCTGCAGGTTGACCAACTATTTTGATGGGTGGCTTGATATGTCAAACACAGAAAAGAGTTTTGAAGAGGTGCGTGACAAGCTGGTCACAGAGCAATTTTTAGCATGTTGCAGCTCAAAGCTAGCTCTATTCTTGAGAGAAAGTTGTGTTCATTGGAAGAGTTCGCCGACACTGCAGACCAATTCCTCGAGGCTCAACGGCTAAAAAAGATCCTAGAGACAGATGCGGCAAAACCAAGAGCATATGGCGGTGCATCTAGGGCGCCAGTAAGGTGTTTGCTCTGCGGCAAGGCGGGACACCGTGCAGCTGACTGTCGGACTAGTAGCGCTGCCCAAAAAACACAGGTTGTGTGCCAAGGTTGTAAGAGGAGGGGTCATACTCTAGATGAGTGCCGATACAGGACGCAGGACCGAGCTGCATACGTTGTCGACTCTAGGGTAGAACTTGTCACGCCACCCGAAGTTCCACAGCTGAAAGGAGAGCAAACTCCGCTGAAAAATGAGACAGTGAGTGTAACACCCAAGTCGAAAGCAGCAATGCCGGTGGCGGTTGGGCAAATAGGGGACCGTCCTATACTGGTGCTTAGAGACAGCGGAGCCAACACAGTCTTGGTTCGGAGAGGCCTGGTGAAGGACGAGGATCTTACAGGGGAGGCGTCGGCCGTCACTCTTGTAGATAGCACAGTAAGGTACTTTCCTGAAGCCAGGATTCTAGTGTCCACGCCATATTATACTGGGGCAGGTAGTGGCAAAATGCGTAGACCAACCTATCTACGATCTCATCTTGGGAAACATTACGGGTGCAAGAAGTGTCGAAGACCCCGATCCCGAGTGGAAGATGCTCGACGTTGAAGAACATCCAAAGGAGGAAAGGTCCGCGACAGCTCAGACGGGTGCAGTCAGCTTCTCGTCGGCAGTGGAGACAAGAGCTCAAGCGACAGCCCGAGCAACGCAGCGTCTGCTCTCTACTCCTGTTACGATGTGCTTGAGCGCAACACCGGGCGAAATTGCATTTAGGCAAAAAGAAGACCCGAGCTTGAAGGCCTATTTCGAAAGAGTCGGGGAAAAAGTGAAAAGAAAGAAGAGAGGTACGTCATTCGAATATCAATTGGTAAATGGTCTTCTGCACAGGGAGCACATATTTAGTTCAGGAAGGCGGGTCCAACAGCTGGTGTTACCAAGAGATATGTGAGAGACCGTGCTCCGCTTAGGACATGACACCATTATGGCCGGACACCAGGGAGTTCAAAAAACGGTGTCTAGGATCACCGAGGAGTTCTTTTGGCCGGGTGTTCAGAGTGACATTAAGCGCTTTGTTCGCTCATGTGACGTATGCCAGCGCACAGTTACGAAGGGAAGAGTTGGTCCCGTACTTCTGGGTAAGATGCCAGCCATCGACCTACCGTTTCAGCGAGTGGCTGTTGACATTGTGGGGCCAATCTCTCCAGTATCCGCCAAAGGCAATAGATATGTGCTTACTCTGCTTGACGTGGCCACTCGTTATCCTGACGCTATTCCACTGAGAACTATTGAGAGTATCCAAGTGGCGGAGGGTCTTGTGGAAATGTTTTCGCGTTATGGGTTCCCGAGGGAAGTGTTGAGTGACCGGGGCTCGAACTTCACATCGGAACTAATGAAGGAGGTTAACCACCTTTTGTCAGTAAGGCAGTTAATGACAACGCCTTACCATTCCATGTGTAATGGGCTTGTAGAGCGGTTCAACGGCACCCTCAAAAATATGATCAAGAAAAGGTGCCAGGAGAGACCTACTCATTGGGATAGATATCTCTCAGCTTTTTTGTTCGCTTACCGTGAAGTACCACAAACGAGTCTTGGTTTCTCGCCCTTCGAGATGTTGTATGGGAGAACCGTTAGAGGTCCACTTACAGTACTCAAGGAGCTGTGGGCTAATAAGGAGATTGCATCAGAGCTCAAGACAACATACACATACGTTCTTGAGTTGCGGGATAAGTTGTTAGAAACATGCAGGCTTGCACATCAATGCCTGGAAAAGGCGCGCGAACGCTACAAGGGCTACTATGACAAGAAACCCACTCACAGGAATCTGAATCCAAGCGACAAGGTTTTCATCCTGCTACCCACGGATCATAATAAGTTACTGATGCAGTGGAAGGGCTCTAACCTTGTGACGCAGAAGAAAAATGACATGGATTATGAGTTATTTATAAATAACGCCAAGAAGGTTTTCCATGCAAACATGGTGAAAAAGTACGAAGAAAGTGTTCCCGTACAGTGCGCCCCCAAGGTAGCATGCTCGGTAGTAGCCGAGGAGACAGATGATGTCGAGATGCCCACGTGCAGTGGGAATAATACTGTAGGATGGGATAAGGTACTAATACACCCCAATTTGAATGAAGACCGAAATCACAGATAAAGGCCCTACTCCAAAGCAAAGGGGATGTGTTTTCGGATGTGCCGGGCAAAATGGATGTCGTGTGTTGCAGACTAGATCTCTCTACAGATAGACCAATCAGCGTGAAGCAATACCCACTACCTTTAGCAGTTCAAGAATCAATTGAAAATGAGGTGCGGGATATGTTGGAGCTTAGTGTGATTGAGAGGTCGTGGTCAGCATACAATGCGCTTTTCGTTGTTGTCAAAAACCCCGATGGTACTAACCGACTGTGTGTAGATTTTCGTCGGCTAAATGACATCATAGAACCCGATGCAGAACCCATAGCGAGAGCAGACGGCGTGTTCGCTAAGGTGGCTCACGAAAGGTTTTTTTCTAAATTTGACTTAGCTGAAGGGTATTGGCAAATACCAATGGAAGATTCGTCTAAAGAGAAGATTGCCTTTTCGTGCTCGGCCAGTTTATCCAGTTTAAATTCATGCCTTTTCGTTTGAAGACAGCATCTGCAATATTCACGAAGCTGATGAGGAAGGTTATGGATGGGCTCCAAAATGTAGAGCACTATATTGATGACATCCTTGTGGCAACAGATACGTGGGAAGAGCATGTAAATACGCTGGAAAAACTTTTTGATAGAATTAAGCAAGCCAGGTTGACCATAAAACCGGCAAAATGTAAGGTGGGCCTTGAAGCCATATCTTTTCTCGGACACAAGCTGGGGATGGGCCGCATCGCGACGAAAGACGACATCCTGGACAAAATACAGCAAGCCCTGACACCGACGACCAAGAAAGAGGTACAGTCGTTCCTGGGTTTAACGGCTTACTACAGGGCCTTTATTCCCGATTATGCCCACATAGCCGACCCGCTTGTCGAACTCACTAAGAAGGGGCCAAGCAATAAGCTGAATTGGACAGCTGAACATGAAAATGCATTCGTGATGGGCATATGGCAAAACCGCCCGTTCTGCTTGCTCCGGATCTGGGTAAAGAGTTCGTGCTTCGCACTGATGCATCAGACCGAGCTTTAGGAGCCGTACTCTTGCAAGAAGAGAATCGCGTGCTACATTTGGTATTTTTTGCAAGCAAGAGATTATCGTCTAGTGAACGCAACTACTCCACTGTTGAAAAGGAATGTTTGGCGGTGGTGTGGGCGGTAAAGAAATTCCACATTTATCTATATGGGAGACATTTCAGCATTCAAACAGATCATCAGCGGCTTGAATACTTAACCAAGGCCAGAATGAACAATAGTAAAGTCATGAGATGAGTTTGGCCTTTCAAGAATACTCATTTCAGATGGAATATATCAAAGGCAGAGATAACGTTGGAGCGGACTTCATGACTAGAGACAACTGAACAGCTCTAGGTATCTCTGGGATGTATCTTGTTGTTGTTGCTGTGTTAATGTATCTCTGTGATTTATCTTGTTGTTGTTATTGCTGTTGTTGGTGTTAAGTGATCATAAAAGGGAGTGTGTTGTGGACACCAACATGTTAATTAAGGACTCTGTACGGACAAAGGCAGTGGTGTGTTAGTGTTCTGAAGACGCAATTTGGTGTGCTGAGTTAGTGATGTGCGTTCGGTGTGTGCTGGGTCCAGAATCGCCGCAGAAGATAGTCGGTTGGCTGAATGGCTTGAAGATGAGGATGACGTGGGCAATTTTTGTTGGAAAAACTCTTGAGAGAGGGCGCCCTTGTCACATATATTAAGGAGCCTAAACTAAATTTTAAAGGAAAGAGGTGTGAAGAAGACGACGTGGATTAACCGAAGAATAAAGAAGACGAAGAAGAAGCATTCGGTGAGGTGGAGAGAGATGACTGGTGGAGAAGAGAAGGAGAAGACGACGACAAGGCTTACGTGGACTAACGTCGACGCTATAAAAGGGCGAGTGACAGCGAGACACGGGGGGAACAGCAGAGAAGCGGAGGCTCCGGCGAATCAGGGACACATCGGCTGGAAGAGAGCGACGCCGGCTACTACTACGGTGAGCTCGCGTTCTACGGCATCGCATCGTGATCTTCCTGCCGTGCCTGAGCCCGTTCCGTGGAGTGAACGGAGGCCGCTATCACGTGCTACGGCCAGGGGTGTCTCCAGCGCTGTTGCCACCCATCCGGCTGGTACCCACAACGCCAACAACACCGGCATCACCTACACGGGCTCTTGGACCGGGAGCTTGTACTTCGCAGGCAGTGACGCCGCCAGCGACGCCAACCCAAACACGTCGAACGCCGCCTCGACGCCGGCTACTGGATTCATACAACGCCGCAGCCACACCGAACCAACCGTGAGCACGAACGCCAAGCACTAACAGTAGACGCTGGTAGCAGTGTTCCCGGGTCGTGTGTATTTTTATTCTTTGTGTTTTGTGTTAGTTTTGTTAGTTTTGTGTTCTAGTGTGTGTGTCACGTAGGGTGTATTAAATCTGCGTCTGTGTGGGTACACCTGTCGCCTAGTCCATTTTTTCGGTCAGAGTGTTCTCCGGAGAGATACGTGACACCTACACGCAACGTAATTTAATGAGGCATGTATGTTGGAGTCTTCACAGCTGGGTAATTGGCCGAATAACTTGCCTCGAACATTTTAGCAAGCTAAGGATACGACGCCAGGTGATGCCAACTGGCAGACGTCGATATGGCCAACTTGTTTTCTTTAATGCCTACTTCACACATCGCACATATATTGTGTGCGTAAAAACTAGCGTAGTGTTGAAACAAGGCAGACAATTAACGCAATAGGGCTTATTTACTATTTCCTCGAAGCTAAATATTATAACCATTCTCTTTCTTCTGCCACACAAACACAAAAATTTCCGTTTTTCGCAAAGTGAGAGGGGAGGATGAAGTCAATCGGCTCTTTGACGTGTATGAAGATAATCTTGACTGTCGCTGATACTGCATTCGCAAGTGAACATAAAAGGAGGTCAAAAGAAAACTAAAAATGCAGTTGGAAGTGAAACTTAGCAGGTGATGAACTGAACCCGAGTATATTGGAAAGAAGCCGCACCACCGCATTCCCGTAATGTTCTTTTGCGGTTTTACTAATAGATAATTTAAGAAATACATCAAAAATAATGAAATACAATTCATTCCATGCATAATAAGCCTGACGTCAGCGTATGATGCTCGTTGCATCCGAAGTTCATAGTAAACTCACTTCCCATATCGAAGCCAAAATACTAAGTCCTACAATGGGGAAGTTTATTTCTTTTGAAACGTTAGGCAGGGCTTAAACACGGTTATACCCAAAGGTTGAGCGACAGCATTTTGACAATATCCCGTGAAAAACTTAGAGGTCGCCATCATGTTGGGCACGCTCATATATGCTTGGACATTACTTATGTTCCAAATCGGACAGTATTCAAATCTATAAACTTTCTTATGCTGTTATCATCACATACTAAATTCACATCATGATCAGAACTAAATTTTGTTATAAGCTTATCTTCATTAGGAAAACACACGAACTGTTTATTTTTGCGCCTTTTTCACAGATAAATGCTCAGAAGACGAAAAGAAGAACGCAAGCTGCAAGGCAAACGAAAAATGCACATTCCATCTACACCAACCAACATGCGTGGGTAAGCACTTAAAGCGACAAACGCTATCCAGTATCCAAATCTATAAACTTTCTTATACCGTTATCATCACACGCTAAATTCACTTCATGATCAGAACTAAATTTTGTTGTAAGCTTATGTTCATTAGGAAAACACACGAACTGTTTATTTTTGCGCCTTTTTCACAGATAAATGCTCAGAAGACGAAAAGAAGAACGTAAGCTGCAAGGCAAACGAAAAATGCACATTCCATCTAGACCAACCAACATGCGTGGGTAAGCACTTAAAGCGACAAACGCTATCCAGTATTCAAATCTATAAACTTTCTTATACCATTATCATCACATGCTAAATTCACATCATGATCAGAACTAAATTTTGTTTAAGCTTATCTTCATTAGGAAAACACACGAACTGTTTATTTTTGCGCCTTTTTCACAGATAAATGCTCAGAAGACGAAAAGAAGATCGCAAGCTGCAAGGCAAACGAAAAATGCACATTCCATCTAGACCAACCAACATGCGTGGGTAAGCACTTAAAGCGACAAACGCTATCCAGTATTCAAATCTATAAACTTTCTTATACCGTTATCATCACATGCTAAATTCATATCATGAAGAGAACTAAATTTTGTTTAAGCTTATCTTCATTAGGAAAACAGACGAACTGTTTATTTTTGCGCCTTTTTCACAGATAAATGCTCAGAAGACGAAAAGAAGAACGCAAGCTGCAAGGCAAACGAAAAATGCACATTCTATCTAGACCAACCAACATGCGTGGGTAAGCACTTAAAGCGACAAACGCTATCCAGTATTCAAATCTATAAACTTTCTTATACCGTTATCATCACATGCTAAATTCATATCATGAAGAGAACTAAATTTTGTTGTAAGCTTATGTTCATTAGGAAAACACACGAACTGTTTATTTTTGCGCCTTTTTCACAGATAAATGCTCAGAAGACGAAAAGAAGAACGCAAGCTGCAAGGCAAACGAAAAATGCACATTCTATCTAGACCAACCAACATGCGTGGGTAAGCACTTAAAGCGACAAACGCTATCCAGTATTCAAATCTATAAACTTTCTTATACCGTTATCATCACATGCTAAATTCATATCATGAAGAGAACTAAATTTTGTTTAAGCTTATCTTCATTAGGAAAACACAAGAACTGTTTATTTTTGCGCCTTTTTCACAGATAAATGCTCAGAAGACGAAAAGAAGAACGCAAGCTGCAGGGCAAACGAAAAATGCACATTCCATCTAGACCAACCAACATGCGTGGGTAAGCACTTAAAGCGACAAACGCTATCCAGTATTCAAATCTATAAACTTTCTTATACCGTTATCATCACATGCTAAGTTCACATCATGATCAGAACTGAATTTTGTTTAAACTTATCTTCATTAGGAAAACACACGAACTGTTTATTTTTGCGCCTTTTTCACAGATAAATGCTCAGAAGACGAAAAGAAGAACGCAAGCTGCAGGGCAAACGAAAAATGCACATTCCATCTAGACCAACCAACATGCGTGGGTAAGCACTTAAAGCGACAAACGCTATCCAGTATTCAAATCTATAAACTTTCTTATACCGTTATCATCACATGCTAAGTTCACATCATGATGAGAACTAAATTTTGTTTAAGCTTATCTTCATTAGGAAAACAGACGAACTGTTTATTTTGGCGCCTGTTTCACAGATAAATGCTCAGAAGACGAAAAGAAGAACGCAAGCTGCAGGGCAAACGAAAAATGCACATTCCATCTAGACCAACCAACATGCGTGGGTAAGCATTTAAAGCGACAAACGCTATCAAGTATTCAAATCTATAAACTTTCTTATACCGTTATCATCACATGCTAAATTCACATCATGATCAGAACTAAATTTTGTTTAAGCTTATCTTCATTAGGAAAACACACGAACTGTTTATTTTTGCGCCTTTTTCACAGATAAATGCTCAGAAGACGAAAAGAATAACGCAAGCTGCAAGGCAAACGAAAAATGCACATTCCATCTAGACCAACCAACATGCGTGGGTAAGCACTTAAAGCGACAAACGCTATCCAGTATTCAAATTTATAAACTTTCTTATACCGTTATCATCACATGCTAAGTTCACATCATGATGAGAACTAAATTTTGTTTAAGCTTATCTTCATTAGGAAAACAGACGAACTGTTTATTTTGGCGCCTGTTTCACAGATAAATGCTCAGAAGACGAAAAGAAGAACGCAAGCTGCAGGGCAAACGAAAAATGCACATTCCATCTAGACCAACCAACATGCGTGGGTAAGCACTTAAAGCGACAAACGCTATCCAGTATTCAAATCTATAAACTTTCTTATACCGTTATCATCACATGCTAAGTTCACATCATGATGAGAACTAAATTTTGTTTAAGCTTATCTTCATTAGGAAAACAGACGAACTGTTTATTTTGGCGCCTGTTTCACAGATAAATGCTCAGAAGACGAAAAGAAGAACGCAAGCTGCAGGGCAAACGAAAAATGCACATTCCATCTAGACCAACCAACATGCGTGGGTAAGCATTTAAAGCGACAAACGCTATCAAGTATTCAAATCTATAAACTTTCTTATACCGTTATCATCACATGCTAAATTCACATCATGATCAGAACTAAATTTTGTTTAAGCTTATCTTCATTAGGAAAACACACGAACTGTTTATTTTTGCGCCTTTTTCACAGATAAATGCTCAGAAGACGAAAAGAAGAACGCAAGCTGCAGGGCAAACGAAAAATGCACATTCCATCTAGACCAACCAACATGCGTGGGTAAGCACTTAAAGCGACAAACGCTATCCAGTATTCAAATCTATAAACTTTCTTATACCGTTATCATCACATGCTAAATTCATATCATGATGAGAACTAAATTTTGTTTCAGCTTATCTTCATTAGGAAAACAGACGAACTGTTTATTTTTGCGCCTTTTTCACAGATAAATGCTCAGAAGACGAAAAGAAGAACGCAAGCTGCAGGGCAAACGAAAAATGCACATTCCATCTAGACCAACCAACATGCGTGGTTAAGCACTTAAAGCGACAAACGCCATCCAGTATTCAAATCTATAAACTTTCTTATACCGTTATAATCACATGCTAAATTCACATCATGATCAGAACTAAATTTTGTTTAAGCTTATCTTCATTAGGAAAACACACGAACTGTTTATTTTTGCGCCTTTTTCACAGATAAATGCTCAGAAGACGAAAAGAAGAACGCAAGCTGCAAGGCAAACGAAAAATGCACATTCCATCTACACCAACCAACATGCGTGGGTAAGCACTTAAAGCGACAAACGCTATCCAGTATTCAAATCTATAAACTTTCTTATACTGTTATCATCACATGCTAAATTCACATCATGATCAGAACTAAATTTTGTTAAAGCTTATCTTCATTAGGAAAACACACGAACTGTTTATTTTTGCGCCTTTTTCACAGATAAATGCTCAAAAGACGAAAAGAAGAACGCAAGCTGCAAGGCAAACGAAAAATGCACATTCCATCTAGACCAGCCAACATGCGTGGGTAAACACTTAAAGCGACAAACGCTATCCAGTATTCAAATCTATAAACTTTCTTATACCGTTATCATCACATGCTAAATTCATATCATGATGAGAACTAAATTTTGTTTAAGCTTATCTTCATTAGGAAAACAGACGAACTGTTTATTTTTGCGCCTTTTTCACAGATAAATGCTCAGAAGACGAAAAGAAGAACGCAAGCTGCAGGGCAAACGAAAAATGCACATTCCATCTAGACCAGCCAACATGCGTGGGTAAACACTTAAAGCGACAAACGCTATCGAGTATTCAAATCTATAAACTTTCTTATACCGTTATCATCACATGCTAAATTCATATCATGATGAGAACTAAATTTTGTTTAAGCTTATCTTCATTAGGAAAACAGACGAACTGTTTATTTTGGCGCCTGTTTCACAGATAAATGCTCAGAAGACGAAAAGAAGAACGCAAGCTGCAGGGCAAACGAAAAATGCACATTCCATCTAGACCAACCAACATGCGTGGGTAAGCATTTAAAGCGACAAACGCTATCAAGTATTCAAATCTATAAACTTTCTTATACCGTTATCATCACATGCTAAATTCACATCATGATCAGAACTAAATTTTGTTTAAGCTTATCTTCATTAGGAAAACACACGAACTGTTTATTTTTGCGCCTTTTTCACAGATAAATGCTCAGAAGACGAAAAGAATAACGCAAGCTGCAAGGCAAACGAAAAATGCACATTCCATCTAGACCAACCAACATGCGTGGGTAAGCACTTAAAGCGACAAACGCTATCCAGTATTCAAATTTATAAACTTTCTTATACCGTTATCATCACATGCTAAATTCATATCATGATGAGAACTAAATTTTGTTTCAGCTTATCTTCATTAGGAAAACAGACGAACTGTTTATTTTTGCGCCTTTTTCACAGATAAATGCTCAGAAGACGAAAAGAAGAACGCAAGCTGCAGGGCAAACGAAAAATGCACATTCCATCTAGACCAACCAACATGCGTGGTTAAGCACTTAAAGCGACAAACGCCATCCAGTATTCAAATCTATAAACTTTCTTATACCGTTATAATCACATGCTAAATTCACATCATGATCAGAACTAAATTTTGTTTAAGCTTATCTTCATTAGGAAAACACACGAACTGTTTATTTTTGCGCCTTTTTCACAGATAAATGCTCAGAAGACGAAAAGAAGAACGCAAGCTGCAAGGCAAACGAAAAATGCACATTCCATCTAGACCAACCAACATGCGTGGTTAAGCACTTAAAGCGACAAACGCTATCAAGTATTCAAAACTATAAACTTTCTTATACCGTTATCATCACATGCTAAGTTCACATCATGAACAAAACTGAATTTTGTTTAAGCTTATCTTCATTAGGAAAACACACGAACTGTTTATTTTTGCGCCTTTTTCACAGATAAATGCTCAGAAGACGAAAAGAATAACGCAAGCTGCAAGGCAAACGAAAAATGCACATTCCATCTAGACCAACCAACATGCGTGGGTAAGCACTTAAAGCGACAAACGCTATCCAGTATTCAAATTTATAAACTTTCTTATACCGTTATCATCACATGCTAAATTCATATCATGATGAGAACTAAATTTTGTTTCAGCTTATCTTCATTAGGAAAACACACGAACTGTTTATTTTTGCGCCTTTTTCACAGATAAATGCTCAGAAGACGAAAAGAAGAACGCAAGCTGCAAGGCAAACGAAAAATGTACATTCCATCTAGACCAACCAACATGCGTGGGTAAGCACTTAAAGCGACAAACGCTATCCAGTATTCAAATCTATAAACTTTCTTATACCGTTATCATCACATGCTAAATTCACATCATGATCAGAACTAAATTTTGTTTAAGCTTATCTTCATTAGGAAAACACACGAACTGTTTATTTTTGCGCCTTTTTCACAGATAAATGCTCAGAAGACGAAAAGAAGACCGCAAGCTGCAAGGCAAACGAAAAATGCACATTTGATCAAGGAAAACCAGCATGCGTGGGTAAGCATTTACAGCGACAAACACTATCCAGAATTTAAATCTACCATTTTTATTATACCGTCATCATTACCTGCTAAATTCCCGTGGTGACCAGAACTAAATTATGCTGTTAGCTTCTCATCTTGATTAGAAAGACACACGAAGTGTGTATTTTTCAAATTTTTCACAGCTGAATGCTCAGAATGGGAAAAGAACACCGTAAGCTGCAAGGCAAACGAAAAATGCACATTCGATCAAGGAAAACTAACATGCGTCGGTAAGCATTTACAGCGACAAACTCTATCCTGTATTTAAATCTACAATCTTTATTATATCATCATCACCTGCTGAATTCACGTCATGACCAGAACTACATTCTGTTGCCAGCTTTTCATCTTGATTAGGAAAACGCACGATCTGTTTATTTTTCAACACTTTCACAGCTGAATGCTCCAAAGACGAAAAGAAGACCGTAAGCTGCAAGGCAAACGAAAAATGCACATTCCATCTAGGCCAACCAACATGCGAGAGTAAGCATCTACAGCGACAAACACTATCCAGAATTTAAATCTGCCATCTTTATTATACCGTCATCATTGCCTGCAAAATTCCCATGATGACCAGAACCAAATTCTGTTGTTAGCTTCTCATCTTTATTAGAAAGACACACGCAGTGTGTATTTTTCAACTTTTTTACAGCTGAATGCTCAGAATGGAAAAAGAACACCGTAAGCTGCAAGGCAAACGAAAAATGCACATTCCACCTAGGCCAACCAACATGCGTGGATAAGCATGTACAGCGACAAACACTATCCAGTATTTAAATCTACCATCTTTCTTATACTGTCGTCATCACCTGGTAAATTCAAATCATGACCAGAACTAAATTTTGTTGTAAGCTTCTCTTCTTGATTAAAAAAACACACGAACTGTTTATTTTTGCACCTTTTTCTGAGATGAATGCTATGCAGAAGACAGGCAGGCCGCAAAATGCTGGGCACACGTAAAATGAGCATTCGACCAAGACATACTAAAATGCGTAGGAAAGCATTCACAGCGGGAAACAATAAGCAGTATCCGAATGAACCATCTGCATTATATTGTCATATTCCCCTGCTAAAATTACATTATTATCGGAACGAATCACTCTTGTAAGCTCTTCATCTTCATTAGAATAACATACAAACTGATTACTTTCGTACCTTTTCCGTAGCTAAATGCTCAGCAGAAGACAGGGAGGCTGCAAACTGCTGGGCACACGAAAAATGAGCACTCGACCAAGACATACCAAAATGCGTAGGAAAGCATTAACAGCTGGAAACACTAAGTAGTATCGAAATGTACCATATGACTGATATTGTCTTAGTCACCTGCTAAGATTACATTATTATCGGAACGAATTAATATTCCAAGCTTTTAATCTTGATTATAAAAATACGCAAACTGATTATTTTTCTACGTTTTCCACAGCTAAAGGCTCAGCAGAAGACAGGCAGGCCGCTAAATGCAAGGAAGAAAAATGCATATTCGACCAAGACAAACAAGCAGTAACAGCGAGGAACAATGAGCAGTATCCAAAGGAACCTTCTGGGTTATATTGTCATAGTCACCTGCTCAAATAACAGTATTATCGGAGGGAATCGCGTTGGCAGGCTCTTCATCTTCATTAGAAGAACATACCAACTGAATATTTTTTTACCTTTTCCACAGCTAAATGCTCACCCGAAGACGAACTGGCCGCAAACTGCTGGGCACACAAAAAATGAGCATTCGACAAAGACATACCAAAATCTGTAGGAAAGCATTCACAGCGGGAAACAATAAGCAGTTTCGAAATGTACCATATGACTGATATTTTCGTAATCAGCTCTTAAAATCGCATTATGCCCGGAACTAATTTCTCTTGCAATCTTTTCGCCGTGCTTAAAAGAACGCGTCGTTTTATTACAAAAAGCAGCCGCCGCGGTGGCTGAGTGATTATGGTGCTCGGCTCAGCCGCTGGCCCGAAAGACGCGGGTTCGATCCCGGCCGCGGCGGTCGAATTTCGATGGAGGCGAAATTCCTGAAGCCCGTGTACTGTTCGATGTCAGTGAACGTTAAAGAACCCCAGGTGGTCGAAATTTCCGGAGCCCTTCACTACGGCGTCCCTAATAGCCTGAGTCGCTTTGGGACGTTAAACCCCCATGAACCAAACCATTACAAAAAAGCGCGTTGACCGCAGTGATTCGTCCCACATCGCCGGAGAGTTGTGCTCGAGAAAACGGTCGCGCTGCCATTTAAGCCGTCAGCGCAAAGCGAACAGAAATTTAATTGAAGTTGGAAGTTGAGACACAAGACTGCATTGTTGCGAGTCCCCGCTGCGCTTGGAATGGAGGCTTCGTTTACGCTTGTCACACACTCTGCGTGTCATCGCGTTACCGACGAAATGTGCGCTTGTTCACATTTTGTAGCGATAGCTACATTACGGTGCCATTTCGAGCCTCCAGCGTGGCGGCACCGCCACGCTGTAACGTGGTTGGTCACGTGGTGCGGAGCAGCTGCCGGTGGCGTGGCGCCGTGGCTGATCATGTGGTTCGTCACGTGGTTGGTCACGCGACCAAGTTCCACTCGGTGTGCTGTAGCTATCGCGTCACTCCAAGTTTAACCAAAGCTAAACCACCGCCATTTTTTATAACTGCCTTTACTTAACGCAACACCGTCTTTACATAACACACAGCAGTTTCCGCATTCAGCCTCCGTCTTTTCCGACCGCCGCGACGCGCGTTTCAATTTCGGAAGTTTAGGCCGAGCACACAAATGCTACAGCCACTATGATACCGCAGTGGGCAGAAACAAGTTGACGCGCCTGCTTAATTTTAAAAAAAAAATACCTCTTGAGGGTGAGACGTAAAGAACAACTGCAATATAATTGCTCTGTTCGTATCTTTCAAACTTTTTTCCTAGAATACAACTGCGCTACAGTTTTGAACGATATTATCTTGAAAAGTGCAATAGAAGACCTATCTTAATACTTGCTCATGTAGTGAACAGGAGTCTCGCAGTTTATGAACAAGTAAGATTTCAAAATTATGGCGGGAAAGTAAAATGCACGCACAAGGTTTCAACAGCTCACACGAGATCGCACCTCAACCTTTTCTAATGCTTGCTAGGACACCTTAAAAGCTGTATCATTATCTTTTCAAATTCTATCTCTTGTGGTGTACAGTAACACGCCTGTGTACGCGATTCGATAAAGCAAAGTGAATGAGTGTAGAAGAATGCAAATATGAAGCCGGCACAGTTACGTGCATAGGTATGACACTAACAGCTCTCACAACCTAGAGGCATATTTGTCTCGGCAACTTTTTGGACAAAATTGAAAAAAAATGGTTGGTTTTTGTGGAAAGCAAATAGCGCAGTAACTATCTGATATATCTCAGTGGACACCCGAACCGCACCGTAATGGAAGAGATTAAGGGGAAAGTGAAAGAAGAAAGGAATAAAGAGATGCCGTTGTGGAGGGCTCCGGAATCATTTCCACCACCTGGGGATCTTTAACGTGTCCTGACATCGCACAGCACACGGGCGCCTTTTGCGTTTCGCCTCCATCGAACGCGGCCGCCACGGTTGAATTTGAATCCGGGTACTTCGGTTCAGTAGCTGAGCGCCCTAACCACTGAGCCACTGCGGCGCGCTTCAAAATTTACCCAATGCGCTTTTAGAGCGTTTCGTGTTACTCCTCGCATTCTGCTTAATATCGCTCAGGACCTTAGCTCACATCAGGATTTTCTTTATCAGATAACTGCCTTGCATGGCGCCGACCTTGTACTAAAGAGGAAAGAATAATGTAGATCTCAACGTGAATGCTAATATCTCGGGAGTTAAGTAACGTGCATACGAAACACACAAGCATATTTTGTCCAATTATTCATTCGCTCTTGATCATCACAGATAATATCTGTGACGTCCACACTAAAATTTAAAGCATTTGCTAAAAACGCTCTAAAAATTTCTCTCAAGTAGCATGGCGCATAACGAACAGTCACAATAATCACAGTACTCGCATAATTTATACTCTCAGTTATTTGAAATGCCACACAGTGTCGACGCGAGAAAACACCTCAGTATTCACATTATGTAACACTTGTACAAGTATTCCACTTTCTTTTTCCAGGCGCATTTGAGGAGGCCAGCTGCACACTTGAAAAACAAATGGAATGTGCAAGAAACAACAAAGTATGCGACGACTCTGCGGGAATCGTAAGATGCGAAGGTAGAATCACATTTTATTTATTTATTTATTTATTTATTTATTTATTTATTTATTTATTTATTTATTTATTTATTTATTTATTTATTTATTGAAGCACGCCCTTTATTTAAAGCCCTTCAAGTGCACATTATTGAGGCATCTGTGCGGCCGGGTTGCGCCGCCACTTTCACGGCGGCCAAAGCGGGTGCTCATATGGTCGCCGCGGAATGTGGTAAAGCATATCGTGTGCTCTTGGGACAGCCCACTCGCAATTCGTGGCCGGGCGGATTGCAATAGGTAGTTCTGTGTGCTTCCTTCCGCATAGGTCGGAATGTTCTTCGCGTTCCCAGATGATATGGGTAGCTGTCGCGGGGCTTCAGCTGCGACGGCACATTTACTTGTTCACAAAGAACTGTAATCTTACTATCGTGTTTGCTCAAAGGTAATGCGAGGTTTTTCTAAACAACAGAAGTTAAATGTCACCCCACGCTTTAAAATTGAATAATAGGTGGAGGCGAATGTACGGTGTGCCTTATTTTATCGCAAGCTGGTTGACTTGCTCAGTAGGCAGGCCCGCAACTAGAGGAAACAGAAACATAAAAGAAAAAAAACTTGGGGTGTCTGAGATGTCAACCAACGGATGGTCCGAGCCGCAAACATTCAAGGCGACAGGCATGGCTGCAAATCACACGTCCAAGCAGCGGCGGGCCAATGCGAAAAATATCACCGGAGCTGGAGCACTCGCACACCGACCGCAAAAGCGTAGCTCCATAGCGAGGAAAGCCCAATAAATATGAGAGACGTTACGATTCCATGTTTGTTCTGTTAAAGCTTCATGCTGATATCCTCACCGTCCGAAGCGCCGCCGATGTCTAAAGTTAACATCAGTGACTTTCTTCTGGTGCACGGAAATCTCCGCTTGACAACAGCAACACGAAGAGTCCCTCTCCCCCTACTTTTTCGTCAACTCTCCTAATGCCGAGAAATTTCTTGACAGCTTCGCGGCTTAGACGACGATTCGATTAATTAAATGGGTCCTGCAACAGCAGCCTGATAAGTTGCGTTATTTCAAGAATTTTCTCCACCAAGAATTTTTTAGTGGGTTTTATAGAAGCGGACTTATCTGCAATCAACATTTTGATTTCAGCGCCATCAATCTTGTCCTCCCCTCTCATCTGTTTTTTACGCTCATGAGTCAGCACTCCTCCGCCGGCCCCTCCCACCTTGTGGCAGACCGCCGGGCAACCAGCGTGAGCGGAAATATTCCGGTGGGCAGAGCTTGCTTATGCGCCAGCGCGAGACAGCTGACTGGCCGTTGCCACGGCAGCTGCATGGCGTCTGTAATAATATGACGAATAGTGATTTGGTGTTGGCAGTGGTTTTTTTTAATTAGAATAATAGTAAAAAGGAAGGAAAATACTTTTTCTAGCCCCGGCATCTGCCATCGATACTGAAGCACCTCAGCTGGGGCAGCGGAAATAAAGGATAGCAGGCAGAATAGAGAAATAAACGAAAGAGGTGAGGGGACAGGAATAGAGGATAGGGAGAGAAGTAATATATACAAACTATTTACACAATAAGGAATGTGTTCAGATTGTGCGCGTGATTAGTTCATTTTAGAGGAATTAGAACACACGCGCACAGCACTGTGTTGGATACAACTGGAGTGTGGCGTCCAGTTATTAATCGTTAAAGGTAGAACTGGCGGAGCGTTCGGTCACTGCGTGTAACTACCTGACGGAGAACAGACGGGACGTCAAGCCCGTGTGTTCGAGGAATGCACATAGGCTCACCAAAGTTCGCTCACGAGTGCGCGCACTGCCCTGCGGCCACAATAGCGTCATGAGAGAGTCTGGTTATGCCCTGCGCCCTATAGGCCGCAAGCATATCGCGACGAGCATCGGCGAACGCGGCACAGTGAAGGAGCAGGTGTTCTAGTGTTTCCACTGCACCACGCCCGTCGCACACATCACTCGTCGCGGAATAGGCATTTCTAAAAACACATATGCGGATACATGATGCGAAGGAGGGTTCAAGTTTGAAAATGTCGCAGGACAGATTTCGCTGAATTCCGAGGGTGACTGTTGGTGTTCTCCTGAGTACAGAATTGCATTATTTGGCACAGACGTTTATGAAATTGTAGTCTAGCGACTGAGCAAGCATATGCACAGCTCCCTGTACATGTACAGGGCATATACATGTACAGGGCATATGCATGTACAGGGCGTATGTACAGGCCCTGCAACACCTCCCAAGAGCTGTTGCAGGGCCCTTTTTAGTGCTGCTGAGAACGACTACCAGCAATCGCGACGCATGATTCGCCGCGCGTTTGAGCGAGTGGGAAGAGTTTCATTTATATACTATGGTACGGTCCAAGCACTGACGGCGCGGGGCGGGGACCCAAGCTTATCTTCGTATTGATTTTATCTGAGAATATTTTCCACGACACTCCTCAAAATTAGGGGCGCGTAAAACGTTCGTGCGGTAAAGGTGAGGGCAACTGCCGCACTATGTTCAAGCACGAAGGCTTTCCTGTGTAGAGGAAGCACAGGGAAGCCATTTTCAAGCATGAAATGTTTTAGCCCCCACTCTCGGCGTGCTGCGCAGAACCGGAGAGAGATCCTGACGCCAGATGAGCAGAAGAACATGAGCCAAGCCTAAAGCGAACTCTTGCAAAACATTCGGTTCAGCCTGGGTAACCCGCATGCTGCACGACGGCGATGGTCATGTTGGTAGGCACCCGCTTTTGTGGTATGAAGCGTAGTTCACTGGTTCTCCTCTTAATAGCGTCAAAACTTGCGCTGCGGTCAGAAGCTTCTTGCAAAGATGACCCCCGTTTTCTCCAACAGCAGCCGCTTGATGCCACTATTCTACGCCCTGCTGATTGGTAAATGAGATTGAGAAACCGCCTTTTTGCATAGACATAAGCGGACCTAACTGAGCTAATTCAGACGTTTATTCCTTCAATAGTTGGATAGTCGTAAATGGTGGCATACGTCTTCCAGCATAGTCTTTTGATGTGCTATTATGGAACAGCCATGCGGAAGAAAATGGGCGCCCGTCTCTTGGTGCACAGCATCTGAGAATGCGGACAAAAACGTTGCCATACTTCTGGCCTTGAGCGGGACGCAAAACCGCGCCGGTACAAAAATATCAGATGCGCTTGCGCTGCTTTGCAAAGCTCGGCAATCACCGCAGCCTTTCTCCCCGCCTGTGAAACTGCAGGCTCTCGTGCAGTGCTTTGAAATCTATGTCTTCGTCAGCTTTCATCCGTTCGCGATAGAGTCCAACCGCTAGAGCACACTGGTCCTCCGATGTGACAGCGAAAGTTCGAACGCGTGCCCAGTTTTGTTCAAACGATAAATGAAGAGCAAGCGGGCACTTGGGCACTCGACCCAAAGCTCGACCGCATGGCACGCTTGAAGATTACTCTTGGTCTCACTTGTCAAATGTTTGATCAAATTGCACAACTCATTTGAATAAACCAGACAATATGCCAAATGATTTCAAAGCACAGTGAAGCAAAACCAAGCAGCTTTTTCCTCGCGTCTTAAACTATCAGCCTCTAGCGCAGTTGCCCTTGTTTCTGCAGCCGTGCACCGAGGGCACCATGAATCAATTGCTTCCACGTTATTTAGCGTCACAGGGCAAAGATGGCGCAACGGGTCAATGCGCTCACGAAATAGGAGCCCACATGCTAGCGAATGCCTCTCCACATCAATCGCTTTGATCGCCGTGAAATATTTCCTAAGCGCTTGAGGCTCGTGCATGGATGCTCCGCGAAACGCTCGCGACAGCCGTTCTATATATACCCACACGACCACGGGGCTTTGACCTGTGGTATCACATGGTCTTGCGACACCCCCATAGGATGTCACCGCGTGGCTTCGCATCGCCCCATCAGATGTTCTTAAGGTCAAAGGTCAACCCAAAGGTCACTTAATGTCAAATGTCAACTAAAGGTCATGGGTCAAGGCCAGCGGTCAAAGGTTCGACGCCATAACTGTACCGCATATAATCATACATGGCTATCCTTGGTTGAGCTGCAGGTCGTGTAAAGTCTTCGTGCTGCCTACCCGAAGACTGCTTTAACTAGCGTACTGAAGCTTTTCGCTTCAAAATTAAGTGTTGTTGCAGTTCATTATACTCCTCAATTTAGACCAATGAACTGTGCAGGTCAAGAGATCGGAAACTAGCCAAGACCATGGCGAGCAAAGGACATTTGGCGTAAAATAGATATAAGGGGCATTATTTCGGTGTCAGTGCCACTCGAAGAACACCACGGGAAGAACAAATTTTAGAGCGCAGCTCTTAAGAGCAAGATCGCGATTTGAGCCGTGTCGCCGCTGTCAGTGCAACTGAAACAAATCATAAATAAGCAGGTAAATAAAATAAACATTGTCACGACTAGAAATCGAGCCCTCAGCGGAACGAACAGATCAGCTTCACTGGCCACTGCACGAGAGCACTGTGCTATATCCGCAGCCCATCACGCCTAATGTTACACTGCGACACAATCTTGCGCTGTGAACTGTACATCGTCGTCTTCAACAAGTAATGCTACAATCGAACTAATAAACATGTTCTCGCGCGCAGTGAATTGCACATCTTCGCTTTCGTCAGTTAAACTATTAAACCAACATGGTCGCCAGACATGCCGACGACCCAGCAAAGCACAACCATGAGCCAATCAGGCTAAACACATGCTTGCGCACCTCTGCTGGGTTTACCCACACTTTTACTGTTTGTATAGTTAGATCTGTAAGTATTTTAAGCACCTGCAGATCTACGCCCGGATTTCGCATTAGATAGCACCGTATTCGTCCTTACAACTTGTAGAGACAATTTTTGCGCCGAGCAATAAATGCATGCTATTTGATTTCACTATTTTCAGCCCCTAAGTTTCAAATCTCTGTATTTCATTATGTTTCCTCGGTATGGGCACTTACTTTCCATGTAGAAAACTTTATCGTTTTCTCGATTGCACAGCAGCAGGGGGGAGGGGGAGAGAGCATACAATGATCGTTTTCTGGTCAAAGAAGGCCGTACATTCCACCGGAACTGCTTGTTGCTAAGTGCCCTAAGATCCGTCTTCCCCTTTGCCAAAACATCTTGTCTGTCGCTTAACTTCATTCCTCGATATGGGATCATTTGGTCACCTGTAAAGACCACACTCTCACACTCCTCTCTGAGGGTCGAAACTCATTACTGTGAAATTGTTCTTTGAACAGAAACAAAAGCCTGTATTTCTGAGCCCAATGACTTTATTATATAGAGCAAAGTTGCAATATAATGAAGCTGTGTCCATCCTTTAAAAAATATTTTAAAACTATCATAGAAAAATTCAGTGAATGCATGGGTCATCAATTGGAATGCAAAACATACGCTTCCATGTCAGCAGAATTTTGAAACACAGCAAGACAGCCCTGCCTCAATGCTATTCTTTCGTGCAGCGTTGTCATTATCAACCGATTATCACAGAATATCGAACTCTTCTAAAGCGCTTTCAGTCTCAGATGGTTTTACGGGCTGGCATCCAGCCGGATTTTTTCTCGTTATTTTAGAGTATATATCTTTTTTTTTTATGTAAGCAGGCTCGTTGGGTCGTATTGATGCAACTGAGCTATTCCGTCGAAACATTCACCACTTTCGCGGTTACGACTCGAGTGATGTAACCTTCTATAAACGCGATTGCGGTTATAACCTCTTATAGCTCGTTGAAATGTAAAACCTAAATATGAAACATTTCTAGGTCTCTTTGCGGGAATTTTGAATCCCCGGCTTGCACCCTTATACACGGACTTAAATTCCGGCGCGCTAAGCAAGTGGTATTCCTACTCGTTTTCGCCTCTTCGTTCAGAGCGTCACTGAGCCTGGAAACCACGCGGAGCTTGCGTTTTAGAATAACCGTGTGCAGCCACCATTTCTCTTTAAAGTCATATCCATCAAATTGCCACAACAGGAACAATTATCCCTGTTGCATGTGAGCTGATATAATAGCACCGTTTTCTCCATCTGCTGCTGAACCAAACATATCGTGTATACTGTGTGTATTAAAAAAAGAACCAATTTGAGAGCTTGTATGTTTGCTATGAGAAAGTGCCGAGTAGCAGATGTCACGCGCCGGAAGGCCATGGCTCTGACCGCAGCAGAAGAATTGCGGTCATGAAGTGTAGAAGCAGTACACCTAAGAGGACCAATCCATCTAGCCACCGTTGCGTCGGTACCCTAGCGGTGCACGTGGGCACTTAGTCACGTGGTGCACGAAACCAGCGTCTGGCTCGAGGGAGCCGCTTTTTTACGACGCAACCCAACCGGTCCATGTGCTGCCATGGTTGACTAAAATGACCGGCGTGAGAGCGCCGCGCAAGGCATTCCTTGCCGCTCATTACGTAATTACCTTGCCTGCCGATTGCGCCGCATTCTGCAGCTAGCGCAGCCATGGCGACATTCATCGCCATGGCTGCGAAAATGGAGTGGTCCGGGTGTTAGGCTCTCCTGCCCGACCGGAGGTGCGGATGATAGGGCCATGACAGGGACGAGATCTGGAAATTAGGTTCATTCTTCATTCCCTAGAATGCGCTATATCAGTACTGCGATGCATTTAATGCTTACATCTACTCAAGAAGACGAGAGAGACTGCCATTTTTCAACCACTTCTGCTCATAAATTTCTACCCAACATTCCTCATACTCCGGCTATACTTTTTTTAATGTTTTGCGCCATAAAAAAGTGACCACCACGTTATAATCTTAGTAGTTCTGTCCGACAAACACGACTGTTGATTTCTACGACCATGGCGCATTCAGTAATTTATGCTTAGAGGTTTTAAAATCTCAAATGACCTCCGGAGAAGTGAACAGAGGCTAAAGCACTTAAAAGTATTACTGAGAATAATGTTCCAATACAAGCCACAAAAAAAATAACCTTATAAGTTTTCTGCTCCCGAATACAAGCAAATAAATAGCATCAAACTCACTGCGAAACGTTAGAATTTGTCACGCCACCAATTTCATTTCTTTTTCCAGAGGCCAAGTGCACAACTGACAGAAGACGGGAATGCGTCAGGAAAAACAAAGTTTGCGACGACTCTACAGGAATTGCAAGATGCGAAGGTATAGCAATATCGGTTATCATCTCAA
The DNA here is from genome assembly GCF_052857255.1 of Amblyomma americanum. Lineage (NCBI taxonomy): Eukaryota > Metazoa > Arthropoda > Arachnida > Ixodida > Ixodidae > Amblyomma > Amblyomma americanum. The sequence goes on from NC_135502.1 coordinate 32,340,356, forward strand.
ACTACAGCGTTTGCTTCTTCACTACACATGACAAAAGTTCCCTCTCTTAAGGCTCTCCTTTGGTGCACAGACATGACAGCGAAAAGCACCAAGTTCCTTGTGCCTAAGAGTTACCTCTCCGAAGCGACCTGGCACATCAGATCACGTGACCACATGAAGCATATTATTAGAAGAGCTACCTTCATAGCCATGTGCATAAGATTTTCACTGAATAGCAGGTGGACGCGAGACTTTCAGGTTTTGACATATTGTTACGAATTCCTAAGCTCCTAAACGATGATGAATTGGCTTAGTGCTCAGGTCGACGATGACGACGACGACGCTGTAATGTGCGCCTGTAAGCAGGTCTTCTTTCTAAGATCATTAGCTTGTGGGCTCGCAGAATATACCGGTCTGTAAATAGTTGCCCCGTCCCAATATTATGCTGGAGAGCTCTAGAGTTCGAGGTATTTTAATCTGAGAGGATGCATCACATACAGCCAGCCCCGCAGAACCTTTTCCTGCAGTGTTCGTATTCTGAAGACCATTTAACTTCCTGTTATAAAACCGTATTCTGAAGGAGCAACAAACTATTAAAGTGCCCTAGCGTTTGATCACGTGGTACCTAAATTATGCTGAATTAATATAAAGAAAAGTTTTGGAATAGCGGTGCTCCACGTTTGAGAGAGGGGAGGGCTGCAGATGCACACTCGCAGAGTGAAGCTATACACTCGCACCACTCTCCCTGAGGAAGTCGGTGCTACATATAAAATGTGGCATAAATATAGTACGAGTATAAAATATAGCATGAACGCCAACCGGAGAGACACTTTTAAAATAGCGGAACAGTACTCAGATTCCACATAATTTTGAGCCTCTGATGTTAGACTTAACCGGCGGTAAAGTCGCAGCCGACAAGCGTTTAGAGATACGGCCAGGGGATTTCGTACTCTCCTGCTGGGTGCAACAGCCGGTGATACACCGGCGCCAGATTTCAGATTAATCTTTCTCAGCTCTGACCAACACGTCATATCCTCCAATTTCACGTCCACATTTCCTTGCTTTCGTATCGCCTTTCTTTCCTGATATCTTCAGAGGCCAAGTGCACATCCGAGGCGAAATTAAAGTGCGCAGAAAACAGCAAAGTGTGCGACGACTCCACTGGAATTGCCAGATGCGAAGGTAAGAAAGTACTCGCATGTTATCAGATAGTCTTTTCGGAAGCGCTAAAGTTTGACAAGAAGAGAAAAGGATATACAAAATACCAAGTATGGACGAGCTCACATTCATGCCGGTCTGTGCGTCCGTGTGAAATTACATCGCTTCTGAAATTATGTATAAGATATAACTAGCCCGATCCACCGCCTTGTGTTATCTAGCAGCGCCACATTAATTAAGCTTACACCCATCGCGATGGCTTAATAGCCTTCGCGTTCGGCTAGTGATCTCAGCATCGCGAGACAGAATCCCGACCCCGGCAGCCGCATTTGAAGACGAAAGGCATTATAGGCTCTTGACTCTTCGGCGGGGATGTTCGCAGAAAAGTGTCACACTATAGCTGTCAATCAGACTGATGTCGTTATCAAGATAAGGCACCACAGCAACTACAACAGGCTGGAAGCAGATCCGAAAAGCCGCGATCAATCGCAATAATTCTGGTGGAATCGCAAAGAAAATGATATAGCCGTCTGGCTGATGGGCGTGTGACGTGACTGAGTGGCGTCACCATTGTACGAGAGGATCACTCCCCTGGCAATCTTGCCAGGCGCCTCCTGAACGCCGGTCTGGAAGGATGCCGCCTAAACGCTCTTTGTAGGCTTTAATCAAACATCTTCACCACACATCAGCGACACATCGCACTTCAGGTCAACAAAGTGCCCCCTGAATTTTTTTATACAAACGAAATGTAAATATCCCCTTGCAACTTTATGCGTTAAAGAAGCCCTGGTGGTCTAAATTATTCCAGAGCTTTCCACTGCTGCGTTCTTTAGGGCCCACTTGGCGCTTCGTGGCATTGTACGACACAGACAGCACACCACATTTATTTTGCCTTTTCGCCAGTACGTATGCGCACAAAGCTGTAGCTACAAGTTTAATTTTTCTCTTTTTTTGCAAGCTTCACTGCACACAGAAATTGTGCCTCTGAGACGTATAAATTTCTCAAAATATCCTTTGAAACAGAGAACTGTCAAAAATCTTGCTGGCTACCTGCAGACACTGCACTGAACAAGGAAAACGCGATAAAAAAATACCCCAGGATTGAATCTAAATTTTGAATATAAGAAAGTATATGTAGTAAAATTTATTCCGAGGTATTCGTATTGCTTCTATTTGATTTTTCAATTTCTTCATCTCGAATCTCTAGAAGCCAAGTGCTCACCTGAGAAGAAAATCGAATGTGCACGCAACAGTAAAGTGTGTGACGACTCCATTGGAATCGCAAGATGTGAAGGTAGGGCACCTACGTTCGTGAAATTAAAGGGTGACATTTGTCTAACTAACATCAATACTAGTAATTTCGATTGCTGTTCCAAGCAGAAGCCTTCTCGGACACTTAATTTGTCTGTTTCCAAATGTTATACAGACTTCCGTTTCATGAAGGAGACATTCAAAGAGAAAAACACACATTCAACACGCTAAAAAAAAAAAAATCTTTGCGCTGAACTCGACTCATGAATCAAAGAAAATCAGAACAAACATACTTAAACGGGTCTTCCTTGAATATGACTCTCTCATACATGTTTTCTTCAGTGCCATTACACTGCATTGTCTCCTCATAATTCTAGAAGCCAACTGTACGCATGAGAAGAAAGTATACTGCGCACGCAACGGAAAGGTTTGCGACGATTCCACAGGAATTGCAAGATGCGACGGTAAGGCAGTCTCCTTAATCTTCTTACCTCAAGTTTCGTGTGGTACTTCTATACTTTAGTTTGAACTCAACTTGGGGGGCATGCATCTGAAGGCATCTTTGGAATGAAAACACATAAAAAACTAGGAGTCTTAAACAGCGCTCTTTACCCGTAACACAAAAACCAGATATAAAAAAATCTGAGCATAAGATATGGCCTTTTGCATAGAGCAACTCCCACTTTCCTCCTCACATTTAAGTCTAAGAGCCATTCATTAAAATAAATCTTATTTGCTCACTCACTTCTTATATCAACAGAGGCCACGTGCACGCCAGACAAAATACAAGAATGCAGACACAACAGCAAAGTTTGTGATGACACGACTGGAATCGCAAGATGCGAAGGTAAGACACTGAGTTGGTCAAATTTTTTAGGGGAATCTCCTGAGGTAGAGTAGATTTGTAATAAGGGAGCAATTATTCATTGATATCCTCCCGAGCGCAGTCATACGGCTGCAATGAAAAGCTATACAGCTTTCTCAGAAACTTCGTAGTTAAATAAAGAGAAAAACTCGTCCTGGACCGTGGGCCACGGACCAGGACCAGGCCGAATTTTTATTTAACTACGAAGTTTCTGAGCAAGCTGTTTAACTTTCCTTTACAGCCGTATGGCTGCGCTCGGATGGATATCAATGTGTATAAATAATCCCTTATTGTAAGACACTGAGTTTGTCACATCGAGTGCTCGCATTTTGTTTTCGACGCGATTATAACAGATGTCGCCTTTGTATCGATAAGCGTTATTAAAGCACCTGATACCTGCCGTAGACATTTCTAACATGAGCTCCCTGTGTTTTGTTAGGCTGTTGTGTGCAACCCGCGCTAGCACGATGGAAGCGGCAGCGGAACCGGTTTTCAACAGCCCGGAGAGGAGGCGACATCCTCCTTGTCCGATGGAAAGGTCTAAAGAGAAGCGTCATGTTTGTAAACAGTGATGGCGCTGTGATCGACAGCGACCTGGGTGTAGGCTATAGTGAACTAGAATACTGGTATTCTAGTTCACTATAGTGTCGGCAAAAGCGCAGCATATATACCCACACTGCGGTAAGCGCCGCTGTCTTCGAAGCCAACTCGCGCATGGGAATATTTCAAAGTGTGCCCGTCGCTTGGGGTCAGAAACTCTTGTTGATTTCCAGAGAGTAGTTATTTGCTTTTTCAACCGGCGAAATTGCCTGGCGAAGGCCAGCATTGGCTTCCTATTCCGCTTTGTGTTGGCGGCAAGTGACAGCGGGGCTACGGCGGACCACTGGGCTGTCTGATTAAATGAGATCGAGGAACTAATCATCTGTAGTTCTGAACTTCTGGACCGACACAGCATACCCTATTTGCTGGTGCAAGATGTAAGACGTCATGATGCACAACCCGAAGCAGTTTTTTCACATGACGAATTTAGTGATGTGCTTCCCGTTCTCACCGAGTCAGTGTAAATAACCGCAGACTTAATTAAGCGATACCGCTAGTTTTATTACGGCTAATGCGATCTGAAAGCTGCACCAACGCATGCACGTTCACCTCAAGCTTCAAAAAAAATGTTCGTTTACTCTGTGCTACAAAGAAATTGTTTTGTTTCTTTTGTCAGAATGTGTATTCGAGCTTGCGCCTTCGGCTTGATCGGAGTGGCTTTGAGTGCAGCATTTTCTGTGGTAATTCAGCAGGTTCTTGTCGACCTACAATGAGAAAATTAAAATAATCTGGGGAAAAACACTGCGTGGCGACCGGTGTTGTAAAGATCCACTTTTTGAAGCTCACGAAAATAAATGTAGAGAAAAGTCTACAAATCGTAGGCACTACTGCCCCAGTCCTGCGACGATTCAAACGTCGCGCTTAGCGGCTCCTTTTGAACGGTAGTGGCGAGTGGCAGCAGCTGTTTGCCTTTTTTTTGCGCGATGAGATACTCGGCACGTAGTCCGGGTAAGTAGAATCTGAAAACAGCCCCTCTACGTTCACCTAACTTCCATACGCTCACGGAATATCGCGTCTAAGTTCTCATGCTGAGAGCACGGCATAACGTCAACGACGCAGAAGATGTTGATGTTGCACTGCTTTCCGCGCGACCAAAAAGAAGCCGTGTTAATTAAGAGATGCAAACTGACTGATAAAAATTACATGCGTTAATGCAACGCTAGCCGCGCTAGAGTTCCCTCGCTGAGGTTTTCTCGTCTCCTCGGCCTCTGAGCGTCGCTTTCGCGCTTAGCTGACCGCAATTAAAGTGTGGAAACGTACGGTGCTTCCTTGCTTCTGCTTTGCGGCTCAATCAACCGCACTCACAGCTTATCTGCATGCCACAAAATCAGTTAAAAATAACGCATGCGTGGCACGCTGAATGCCGGCGGTTCTCCTTTTCACCTACAAGCTAGAATCACTGCGAGCGCTAGCGCGTCTCCATTACTCGCTGCCTGACGCTTTTCTATAAAGCTTTTATTTGTTATTAGGGCGAAAGCCTTTAATGCTCACACTCGCGGTGTCCGTTCGTCCGTGACACTTTTCAACTCGATAAGAAAATATTTGTGCACAATGGGACTCGAACCACCATCCTTCAGTACCGCAGCTGAGCGTGCTAACGACTACGCTACTTCCCACCGATGCATATGTAGTTCTCCGTGTCTAGGACGCTGGAGAGTGTTTGCGGAAAGGCGTCGAACTAGATAGACGCCTCCCAAACGCCCTCCAGTGTCTCCAGCATTTAAGATTCACAAACAATTGTGTACTTAATTAACACCTTAACCACACATCAGTGACACAAGCAGCAACACCACGCTAAAGGCTTTCGCCTCACCGCACTTTGTCAGCAAAGTGCCCCGTGTTTTTTGTTTTTTCTTTTTCACGCCTTTATTGCAACATAGAGGAAGTATAACTACCATAACCGCTGAAGCAGGGATTAAAGAATGAAGTATGAAGAAAATGCAATAAACAATCGAACGAGTTTCAATAGGCTTGCACGTATAAAACATTTAAATAGGTCAAGAAAAAGTTATCGCGGCATATGTCTGCTTAGCTCGCCAATTTTTTTTTTCGTTTTTGTTCATCTTCTTTTCACTCTGGTTTCCTATACCTCCAGAGGCCGAGTGTACACATGAAAAGAAAATGGAATGTGTACGCAATCGGAAAGTTTGTGACGACTCAACTGGAATCGCCAGATGCGAAGGTAGGCTCACACTTGGTTGACATTTCAAGCCACGAAATTTGTTCATACTGAATCACATCTTTGTTTCTGGAACCAGCAGTATGGCACACTAATTATGCCTTCTTCACAGCATTCCATATAAAGGAACTCTCTCTTGCTGCTTAAATGGGTCGTACATTTGTAAGCTGTGCAGTCACAAAGAAAAGTATTTATGAAAAAATAACGCAAATTTTATCCCGCTCAGTGTAGACGAGCCAACAGAAGAAACCTTACTAAACGTAATCAAGAGTATAACCAGATATTGTTATTAAATGAGCCAGTCCAAAATTTTACTTAAGTTTCAGTTTTATCGTGTTTGCGTTTTCTTACTGCTTTCTGCAGAGGGAAAATGCACCCCGGACAAAGAAAAACATTGCGCAGCCACCAAAAAAATTTGCGATGACTCGACCGGAGTCGCCAGATGCGAAGGTATGACACATTCCTTAGGATACCAAACCAGCGTGTTTGCTTCGTCCTCGAAATGCAACATAATCACAAATAACAATTGTTTTCTGCTACCTGCTTTGTAGAGCGTTTAATTTGTGCCTCTCTATACGTTCTGTGATATACATGCCTTTATCAGTGTTGTTCGTAGCTGCAAGTATTATATATTTCAAGTTAAGAAGAATAAATATTTTGAGCATTACTTGTTAGGTGAAATATATCAAAAAAGAAAACCAACCTTATCGCCTCATCGCGAGTTGGTCAAATTATGCTCATTTGATGCCTCCGCTCACACTCAATATCTCTTCATATTTTTTCATTAATCTTCAGACGCTATATGCACCCCTGACAAGAAACTCGAGTGCGCACGAAACCGCAAAGTTTGCGACGATTCGACTGGGACCGCCCGATGCGAAGGTAGGTTGCAATCATTCACCTGAAATCATTATAATAGTTTCTTCTTAAACATTCTGGTCTTGGTTTACAGCTCGTTTCTGTTATGGGCACTACATAAGCTCCTCTCGGTTTTCTTATTGGGGGTGTCTTCTTTAACGGCGTAAAATCTGCTACGATTTTGTTTCCGACACAGAAGTTACCCTTTTAATTTAACAATATGGGCATGATTGCTAAGCGGAATTCAGAACGAGAAGCAAAGAGCCTATGTACGCAAATGCATGCCATCGCTCGAATATGCTCAGTAATGATCTCTGTTCACATTGTACTGCTCAAAGGGAAATTCGTCACTTTACATTGAGCAATTTAAATGAGTGAAGAATGTCAGAAGAATTCCTTTTTGCTAGAAGGATAATAAGTATGCGCATGCGAGCTGCTCAGCGGAAATGTTCGTCGAGCTTCCTGTTTCCAGCAATGAGCGGTTCTTTTCTATGAACAAAAAGAAGTGAACGTCACTGTTAACGGCGCAGGATATTCTAATGAAATGCAGCGGATAGGCACATTTAAACTGTTTTGCTTTTCCGAAATTTTTCGGCTGTAAAATTGGACCTTGTGTTCCAAGCGACAAAATTTTTAAGAATAGTCAAACCTATCTCCAGAAACCATTCCTGAATTCTTACGTGTGTTGCCTCGTTTAGATCTTCTAGTAGCCTTTCTTCTTTTCCAATTCCAGAGTCCACATGCACATTTGAAAGGAAAAAGGTGTGCGCGGGCAATGGGAAAGTTTGCAACGACTCTTCTGGGATTGCCAGATGCGAAGGTACGAAAAAAAAAATCGATTTTTGCCTCCCGCAAGAACTTTTTCTTCGCGAACGCTACAAAACGAAACATACTGGACGGTAAACAATATTTCGTCTCAGAAAGATGCCGGTGGCTTTTTCCAGCTGGTCAAGCTTGGTGCTAAAATTCTTTGATAGAGAGAGCCGTTTTCACACAACACGAAAACATACGCGGTTTAGTTTGCGGACAGCCCAGATATTCTGGACTAGTGACTTTTGCGGCGCTGTGCAGTAGGCCGAAATTTGTGCATATCTAAAATTATTCGCAGGCAGTGGAACGCATTTCAAAAGGTCTCTGAAAAGGGCTGTTTGAAGTTAGCTATAAAATGGTGGGTGGGGCCGGTGGAGGAACACCCACATTTCAGCTTGCAAAAAGTGACGGGAGGAGGAGGAAAGGGGAGAAGAAAATGAAGTTCAGATTCGGCTACAGATAACTCAGCTTTAACAAAACGCATAAAAAAATTATTGCGGGATGATATTTGCGAAGCAGCGTCCTTCAACATCCTAGGAATACCGCCACTTCACAGAGAGCCCCTTCCAGTGCCTCGTTAAGCTGCCTCTGAAACCTGCACTCCAGCCTCTCTGTATGCCAAAAAACTGCAAAGTTCACCTAGAATCTTCCTTCACAGACTTGGAATAGAATTTCGTTTGTATTTTATTTTGCATTATTGCTAGACACAGATGTGCAAAAACCTCAACCAAAAGGATACAACACAGGACATGGATCACTATGAAGACACGGAGATAAATGAGAGGGACCTTAACCTATTCTTAAATTTCATAGATAAACAAATGAAGCGGCTTGAACCATCTTTTTTAACCCGACAGCATTCAAGGCCCTGTTCTCCAGAAAATCCGGTGCTGGCGTTGTGGGCGAAAAATCATGGGCATGGCTCTGGCAGGTGGTCCCTAGAGAGCAACCCAGGAGGCACATGGGCCACCTCGGTCACGTGACCTTGCGGCGTCATCCCAACCTGCCCAGCGGATATTGAGCAAACTTCCCACCGTGGCAGGTGGCAGTTAAATTAATTATTGGCAGCTCATGAAGAGCAACCTGGGGCGCAGAAGGCCCCCGCAGAGAGCACCTGGCATCGCAGGGCAGTGACGCATCTCTTAACCGCTGCACCACTGCGCCAGTAGAGGCATTAGAACTCCAAGGGATCTATAAACGTAAAGAAGAAAATGACCTTCTGCAGATATGAAAATTAACCCATTACGCTATAGCGTCATACCCTTCAGGCGAAGCTACAGTGTCCCAATTTTCTCGCTTCTCTTCAAAGATTCTGGAAGGCTGACTCGCGCCTGCAAAGCAACGCGCAAATGTGTCTCAAGTGTTTTGTGGCCAGTTCAGAGCGAAGGTCGCCTGGCTTAAGTGAATTTTCATCTCGTCCTTTTGCAGATACAGCCCCCTATCGCACATTACCGCCATATTAACACTAAGCGATAACAAAGAGTACAAAGGCCGGCGCTCAGGTAAGGTGTCTACAGCGAACTCGTGTTTTCCAGCCAGCGTACTGTTTCTCTCCCGCTCTCTGCAAAATCGTCCCTGACGCTAAGAAAAATTTGGAATGACATTATCTCCAACTTTTTGAACACGTTCCTTTTTACTTGTAACCGCAGTATTAACAGATCTCTTTGTCTCCTGACTATCAAGAGTCTAGTACATCACCACCTCAAATTGTGAAAGGGGGCTTTGAGACATGTAGAAATAAAAAAAAATATGAAATACAAAAGACGACTACGCAAAATACAGTAATAGGACATTGAGGATTAACGTAATAGCATAGAAACACGATTTCGTCCGCTTGTGCAACGTTTTTCTGCGCTATGCATCAATTTCAGTTCATCTATATACAAGCTTAATAATGGTTTACAATAGACGTTTTTAGCATACCGGATACGTACTACCGGAGACGTATACCGGTTCACCGGACGCCGTCTGCGAACGCGCAGTGGCTCCCCCTCACCCCAACAATGCCTCTGCGCATGCGCAAGTGGGGTCCGGTAAACCGGTATACGTCTCCGGTATGCTAAAAACATGTAATGTTGGATTATTTAGCTTGCATGACTATATATCGGTCTCTTTGGCGTGCGAAACAATTGCATAGTCATGGCTTCGACCTAACGCATGCACTTCTATGCACGTCCTTATTACCATCTTAGAGCCCCTCCTGACACCTTTTGACAAATGTTGAATCGCGTAGTTTAGAAGGCATCAAAACTAGCTAAAGCTCATGCTCTGAACTTTCACCAAGGTGTACTTTAGTTCCGGTTACATCAAACTGACGTTACTGAAAAAAAGGTGATGCAGGATAGGCGAACTTTATTGTTTTATATGCTGTAATGTCGAAAGGCGATGCAGGTACCATATAAATAAATAAATAAATAAATAAATAAGTAAATAAGTAAATAAATAAATATGCTTTTTACGCCAGATAGCAAATTCGTTCAATATCGTTAATTTCTGATATTCGGTGCGCTGGTAGTTCTACAATGAAGTTTTCAAAAACTTCGAGCTGCAAATTGTTCCTTTTTTATATCTTACAGACCGGAGAACTCACAGAACCAGAAGAAAATGTCTACCAGGAAACGATGAAGGGTACACAGACGAAAAAGGACTGAATGAGCAGAGAACATGTGTGTTAACTTCCTATGCGCAAATCTTAGAGATTTTGACAGTAGTCGGGGTAGTCTGGAAATCTAGTATAATAAAGCGATGCTCTTATTTACGGAAGCAGTCTCACTCTCTGCTAAAGGCACTGATGACGCACTTCAGGTACAGGAGAACGACACCAGACGGGATCACTGCCGATCAGCAAGGCTCTAACGTCATCGTCGGCCCGTTCATAAAATTTTGCAGTGTGCACTTAAGTACTCAGCAAGACGTTTTACTGATGGCTATTAAGCACCGAAGTCTAGCTATCTTAATACTTGCCTGCTTGTAAAGTGTTCTTTTATGTGAGAGCAGCCTGGATGCGTCGCGTTAATTTAAAAAACAGTAGAGATCTGAAAATTTGCGCTATACATAAGAACTTTGGATTTTAGGATATAATTATTCATAAAAGGTCCGTTTTTTGTCTGGCCCGCTCTACTTTGTCTTTGTCTAAAGCAAGATGAAAAATATGACGCTGTTGTGTCAGGTTCTAATTTATCACTGCATATAGGTGACTTAGTTTATCGGCATGTGGGATCAAGTTTGTGTCACTGTTCCTTTAAATCGGTAGTATTTAAAATATGCTCTAGATGGAAGCAGAACACGCAACGAAAAAAGTGTGTCGTTTTCTATCTATTCGCTTCTTCTTTTTAGCTGAAAATTCCGACTTGTGAATTATTATAGTATCGATATAACAAAAAAAGATGAAATTATATCGGGGCTTCCGGTTGGACGTCAACAGCGTACACACCGTTCCTGCAAAGGCCAACAACAAAAACTGGGCCGCAGTGCTGGCAGAACGAAACTGAAAGAAAGAAATATGAAAATAACGATCAAAGAGGAAAGACATGCATAGCAGCAACCATGTCCGCTGAAGCTACGACATCGGCTGCTTCAGCAATACATATCCCCGCCCTCTCTGATACTCCTTTTTATTGGCGCTTTCAAGCTAAAAGTGCATTTAGCTCCCGCCTCGCGTTTTGAGCGCGAGTCCTGCTGCACCGGTCGATGGGTCTTGATGATTCTAAAGCCGAATTGAGCGTCTCCTGAACCTGACGCTCAGTGCGGGTTTGAGGCCAAAGCAGAGAAGCAATTGACTCAGCGGCAGCGCGCGCTTCATTCAGATGCACGGGCACGTCAGACGGTAGAAGAACGCATCGCTAACTGCATAGAAGACAAATGGACAAACGCAGCGCGAAACGCGCACCCTACATAGACAACACCGATACAAAGATTGCTGCCAAGAACATCTATGACCAATGCTAGATTGTTCCAAACTACTCATGTGAAATATTTCTTGATATCACCGACTTTCGGCAACGAGATGGACCACGCATTATTGCCACTTCCTCTATGTTACGTACCGCAATGGTATAACTTTGCCCTTAGTAAGCCGCATTCTGATATGAAATTTCTTTTGCGGAATTCACCAAAAGTCTATGGCTTGACTATAATGGTCTGTGCGCTATATCTGCTGTAATATTGCCGTTTCTTCACGCGATGCTTAAATCTGCCATAGGCACCTCTCAGAGAGGCTGAAAGATTTTTGAGTAGTCTGATAGTTTGAGCATCTGCTGTGTTTTTAAACAATCATCACGATTTTATTTTTGTGTAGGTAAAACACCATCGCAGCTATTTGTGCTATGCGTGTATAATAGAGACTGCTTAACAAGGTGGAATTCTAAGACAACGTAGGCTGCAATATATTTTAAAACACTCTAACACTCGTCGATTCGCGGCGACATTGCCTTCCTGAGTCACTCAGGAGATGAATGCAAGGTATGATTAATGAGTTAGACAGGCGGAGCAGGACAGTGGGTCCAAAAATTAACGTGCAGAAAACCAAAGTAATGTTCAACATTCTAGCAGGGGAACAGCAGTTCACAATTGGTAGCAAGGTGCTGGAAGTGGTAAGGGAATACGTCTACTTAGGCCAGGTAGGGACCGCCGATCCGGATCATGAGAGGGAAATAACTAGAACGCTAAGAATGGGGTGGAGCGCATATGGCAGGTTCTCTCAGATCATGAATTGTAGTTTACCAATATCTCTGAAGAGAAAATATAGAAGAGCTGTATCTTACCGGTGCTTACCTACGGCCCAGAAACGTAGAGGATAAAGAAAATGGTAAAGCTTAAGTTAAGGATAACGCAGCAAGCTATGGAAATAACAATGACAGGTGTAACGTTCAGAGACCGGAAGCGGGTAGAGTGGGTGAGGGAACACATGCGAGTTAATGACATCCTAGTCGAAATCAAAAGGAAGATATGGGCTTGGGGAGCGCACGTAATGCGAAGGCAATATAACCACTGGTCCTTAAAGGGACACTGAGGAGAACTCTATCAATATTTTTTTGTTAGCAAAATCTGATAGTTCGGCATTTCATGGCTTTGTTGCCGCTTGTCCGGGAGCGAAAGATGAAATTATTTCAAAGAAATTTGAATTCCAAGTTAAAAAAGTTTTTGCCGCCGCTCTGATTTAAACTCGAGAACTCTTATAACGTCACGGAGAACTCTTATGACGTCATTGGACGGAGTGACGTGAAACGTGACGTGAACGCAGACTCCGTGATTTCTGGCTGCTAGCGGTGCGGTCTAGCAGCTGCCGAAATGAAGGCTACCGCCGCCGCACGTTGAATGCATCTATCGGGGGTCTCTACCATCGCTTCGTTTACGTTTGCACTGGCGTCGTGCCAGCGTTGCGATGGATCCCATTCCCGTACCCGACGACGTAGTTCTCGCAAAAACTCCAGCCTGTATTTCAGCGACCTCAGTCCCACAGAGCGTGCGATGTTTTTGAGGGAGCACGGTTAGGTTAGGCGCCGGCGCGTTGTTTCCCTCTTCCTCAGTGAGCAGCCGTTGCAAACTAAATATCATAACCCCAGTTCGGGGAGTCGCGAGGGGCCAGGACAAGGCCGGCGCGTTGTGCCCATCGGAGGCTGGCCGGGGCTTTGGGGCCAACGGATTGTGATTCCTTGAACAGCGCGGTTGCGCGGTGCAACAGGCGGCGTCGAGGTCTCCCACAGTTGCAAGGGCCAAGTTATTTATTTATTTTTTGCCAGAAAAAACGGATGGGTGCTCAAGGGCGGTCGCGTTTAAAGTTGGCGGCTTGAAACTAAAGCCGACGCACGACGCTTCAACGGCTTCCGCTTGATCCAACGGGTCCACTGGATCGGGCTCTCTCGTCCGAATCCGGAGCCGAATCAATCTAGCCGGACCGGCAGCGGCTGGCGCACCCGGCGCGAAATAGAGACATGCTCCAAGTCTCCGCCAGTGCGGTCAGAGTGCACCGAAGCCGCCGAACGCGTCGGCGGTGAAGCGAGGGTCTCGCTTTGGCCGACGTGACGTCGCCGTGCAGCGCGCGCGTTCGCGTTACGCCGGAGCATAAACGCGCCTTAACAGAGCCTGCGCTTAACCTCTAACCAACGTATTCGGTGGCCGCATCTATGGGAGCCACTGAAACCCCCCGCCCACTCATTGAATAAAAAAAAAATCCTGTGCCGAGGCTCGGAATCTAACCAGGGCCTTTGGCGTTTGGCGTCTGAGGCGGAGACGCTACCACTCCGCCATGACGGCTCAAGGTATGACCATCAATAAAGGCGCATCTAGCGAATGCACTCTTCCGATGCAAAAATCTCCGCGCTTTCGCTACGTATATCCTGGCCTAACAGAGCTAGGCCATCAGCAATGTTTCTTAACTGCCTTATACCTTGTCTCCCATCCCTAATAAACGATTTCCGTTAAGTAGTTGGAAGTTGACTGGCACAGCCGGGAATGTTTCGCCGGGCGAACGTGCGAAGACACAAGTGCTCTTTATACTGCGAAATGCCTTGTACAATCACCGATCATCGTGCCATCATAGTTTTTCATCGACCGTGGCGATCATATGACAAGCCTTAACAGGCTCCTTCAAAGGTTAACTAGCACTTGAAGCGACAGTTGGAGTTCCTCTGCTGTTTGGCGCTTGTAAATGGAGGGGCGCCAAAAACAAAACCACGGGCCACGCAAAGCCCATAGACGCGAAGCGCCATAAAAATTCGAAACTCTCCTGGCCGCCTGTGGCGCCGCCAAGCATCGGTTTTCTTTGCTTCCAACATTCAGGTTGTCTTTTGACTGCCTTCCGCGTGTGATAAAAGTGCTCTATCGGTTTTAAAACAAAACTTACTTCAATACTGAACCACGCAACCTTCGTTTGTCAGCCTCAGAGATTCGCGTTCCATGTAGGAAGGAAAATTCCTCCAAGGTGGCGTCTCTTGTCCTATGACGTCGCCACGCTTGTACTTGCGAGATTGGCCCGTGGCGGCGATACCTGTATTTTGGTTCTTGCTATTTTCTACCTTATAAGAGCTTTGTTTCCAGTAAGAGTGGTGTTATTTTGATCAGGAGCTGGTATTCTATCGATACAAGCCGACTTCAAGTTCTCCTCAGTGTCCCTTTAAGGGTGACGGAGTGGATTCCGAGAGAAGGCAAGCGTAGCAGTGGGCGCCAGGAAATTGAGTGGGCGGATGAGATAAAGAAGTTTCAGGTATACGGTGGCCACAGCTGGCAGATTACAGAGTTAATTGGAGAGACATGGGAGAGGCCTTTGCCCTGCAGTGGGCGTAGTCAGGCAGATGAAGATGGTGATGAACACTCATATCCCTGTCATTTCGATAATTTGAGCCCCCAAACCAGTGCACCTACTTTACACAATACTCCACGCATCATGGCCGTTCTGATTGTATGGAAAGAAAAACATAATACAAAGAAAATGAGCTCCTAAGGTTTATTCATGTCTTGAGTTCTTTGAGTATCTCGCATGCAATCAGGCATTGAAAACAAAATATCGTCATTCAGTACTCCACGCTGAATGTTAGAAGTGCACATTCCTGAGGCCACGGATGAGGAGGACAATGATAATGTTGCTACAGATAATGAAAACATGTCATGATCACACCTGTGTATGTCGGCAAGACATCAAGCATTGTTGCGAATATGACTCAGTGAGCATTAAAAAAATAGCAAGTGCGACTTCAAGCCTGGTTCTAACTTCGGGCACTGTACTCATGCATAGAGACATAGAAACGCTATTGTACAGCGAGGATGCTGCAGGGTTCTTAGAAAAGAAAACTTACTCAACGACGGGCTCCCATGATTGCTTTCTAGGATCATTGTTTCGTAAAAGTGAGTCGTCATGGGAAGGTCCTCAGCACTTAATGTGCAGCCGAGTGCACAGGAATGCGATTGCCTTCTATGTTAGTGTTATGAAACAATCATCCACACTGGGCTGCCATGCTTGCACAGTTATCCTTGCACAAGAGCTCTTATATTTGCACACGACAAGCATATCTAAGCTATCGTTCCTACTACTGGCAGCTTTCCGCGAAGACATTGTTGCTCTAGCCTACAGCAAATAGCCTCTGAAGCTGGGACGAGCAAGAGCGGCAACCTTGAGCCGTGTCGCGGCTACAACACTCAAGCCGAGAAAGCATTTGTGGGCGAATGTAATGAAGGACGAAACATGATATGGGTTTCCCAGCAGTGTTGTAAGGTCAGTTCCGTGTGGCAGTCGTTCCGCGTTACGCCAGTATGGGTAAGCAATCGCGCGCTTAACTGCGCCGAAAGGTCATCAAACTTTTTATTTTCCGCACCATCAATTAATGAAGAGTAATCTGAACAATTACAGCAAGAATACATTGGAGAGATTAGCTTATTTTGTTTTTTGTTTTGTATTTTGTATTTTTGCCCAAAAGCTACAAAAGATTTGTGTGGAGGTGCGGGTGAAGCTGACCTCTGTCAGCCTCACTACAAGTCTGTCATGTTATCCTCTTCACACGCTGCAGGGTGAAGGTGGATATGCGATGGCGCTATATCAACGCTGCAAGACGCATCTGTGAGAAAAAGCACAAGTGGCGTCATCTTGCGTGCTTCCAAAAAGGATAAGGCTGAAATCATTGTCGTCATCATTTGCAGTGCGAAAGCACTACATAACGGGGTCAAACCCAACCAACAATCTTGTGTATTACCCTCGGCGTAACTGGGGTAAGCTCGGGTTAGTTCGGAGGAGCGTCGCGCCAGCTCTAGCCAATGGAGAGAGGGCGTCGCGTCAGCTGCCGCTGTGTGGAGAGTGGGTGTGAAGATGAAGAGCGAGAAATGCGGTTGCGTGCACATGAAGATACAAGAAAGAAGAGCCGAAGAATGTCACACGCGTTCGCACGTGTACTTGGTTTAACTACCTTAAAACCCTACAACTTATTGCTATCAGAATGTTTCATGTTTGATACGATCATACTCGTCGTCATACAGGTTTGCTGCGATGGTGGTGCAGTAGACATTGACGATTGGAAAGCCACAGAAATGTTTTCAATATTTGGGACGCAATATTCGTTGGTCGTTAGAGGAGAGAAGCGCCCCAATGATCATCAACAGCTAGATTCTGCGGCTGCATGCGAATACAATAAGCTGCACTAGACGGCCAAAATCAACACTACTGTGTAAGAATAAATACAAGATAATACAAGCTAATGGCGCGTACTTCCATGTGCAACCAATAATCTTCACCACATTGTACTCAAGCTCATTGACTTGTGTGCACTTTACGACGGCTGCTTTACCTAGAGCACTGCGCCGCATACACAGTGCTATGCTATCTCTCATTTGTAAACCACGAGTTCTAACATAGCAATGTTGCATTTGTACGCCTGCTGTTATGTGTTTTACGGCGTAAATAACATCATAGAAAAAGAACTCCATTTATCCATCAAGCTCCGGAAAAAAGGCGACTTAGAGACCTCCAAAATTTTCATCTGTGTGTTTGAAACGAGCTTGCTACTTGTATCACATGAGTTATTTTTACCATTCCTACCAGTGAAGAGGCAAGATGTGCGCTGTGACACTCGAGTAGTTAGCTGTATTTCTTACCTTCGATATTGCTTCCAGGAAATCTCTAGAGTGCCGGATATAACTTGCGCTTCGGCATGCGAAAAAAAAATGCGTCAAGGCCTGCCGCCTCTCTATTGGTTTCACCAAGCCTGTCAACACTGCAGATAGTCTGGATTTTAGATCTGGGTTCTTTCTCTACAAAAAAAAAAAGGTTCTCAATTAGGTATTTCATCACCGCCAACACATGAGTGAGTAAGGCATGTTGC
Source organism: Amblyomma americanum (assembly GCF_052857255.1). NCBI lineage: Eukaryota > Metazoa > Arthropoda > Arachnida > Ixodida > Ixodidae > Amblyomma > Amblyomma americanum. The sequence goes on from NC_135502.1 coordinate 32,357,862, forward strand.
TGGGCTAGTTGGTTTAGCATTTTTTGAATCTTGAAAAAAAAACCCACCTTGGCGCAAATAAATTCCCACAGACAAAACAAAAGGAACACGGAGACAACGGACAGGCGCCCTACACGAGTGCTCTTTGCTCTGGACCGTATCCGTCATCAAAATGCACTTCGCACGATGTCAACAAGCACTTTGAGCCTATCATGCTGCAACTCACTCTTCAGGTTTTTTTGAAGCTTGGGAAAAACCACCTGGGCGCAAATAAATTCACTCAGACAAACCAAAAAAAAAAACAAGGAGACAACAGACAGGCGCCTGTCGTGCACCGCAAAGTGTGCACGACTTCCTTCAAGGCACCTATCCGCCCAACGTGAGTGGCTGTTCGATAGATGTGAAGGACCTATACTATTCGCCTCCGCAGAACTTAGTGTGCCGAGAAGTCGAAGAATGCATTGACCGAGACGGCGTTGTAAAATATAAAAACTCCAGTGGGCTGTCGAAAGTAAATTGTGTGGAATTACTTACCAGCTACCTGCATTCTACTATCATCAGCCACAAGGAGAGTCCGTACATTCAACTGTACATGTCGAAGGAGCAACGAAAAAGTGGGGAGGCTGAAGAAGAGGCCCGGCATATGTGCGCTGACGCACCAAGCTCAGGTAGGCTCGCCTCTTTATATCAGTAGCTTGGTGTGGGCTAGTTGGTAACAATGTTTTGGAATATAGCGCAAAAAAGGCACCGACGACACATATGTGGACGGGAAAGGCGCTAACTTGCAACTTTATATAAGAAAAGCCACCACGTTAAATATATTGTAGCCGTATACTACTATCAGTTGACGAGCATGCGCAAAGAGGAGAAAAACCAAAAGAAATCAGAAGAAAAGCGCATGGCAAAATTGAAAAGCACGGTGCCGGGAGGCACCGTATATATAAAAGCTGCAACTATATAATTTGCAACAGGAAAAAGTTTTTTGCTCGCCAACTCAGTCTAAAGGGGCGGAGCGCACCACTGCCAAACATACTGTGCTCGCTATTCTCAAGTGCTCGCTTCTTTTGAGTGCGAAACGCGTGCGCCGAATTCTGAAAACAAGAGAATTGTCGTTTGAGCGACTAAGCGCGAGGCGCAGACCAGTTGGTGGCACGAAGCGGCACCACTACCCCAACATCCTCTCCCCTCCTCACTCCGCGTGAAACCAAAGCCAAAGCCTCAGCCAAGGAGTTAAAGCAGCCCACCAACACCCACCTGCCTCCTCCTTCCTGAACTCAGCCCCTCCCACCTACCTCGATCATATGGCCTAGACCATGTGAAGCCGAAAGGAAGGTTTGTGATGCGATTTGTCGCATGACATCGTATGATTGCTCACAGGCTTTGTTTACTGCTTCATACCATTCGGATCGAATATTTTGGAAAGCTCCAGGTATGTTTGTTTACATATTCGTTCACAGAATTGCCGCAATTTGATTGATTTAGCCCGCATTTGCCGAGGATGTCAAAGCTAAAATTATTTGACGCTTAGTAGGCGGTCAAAAAAAAAAATAAGGTCGCTGTCGTAATGCGCCGTGCACCTTAATCTCGTGACCGAACACTCCCCCTTCGTCGGAACTCCCTTTTGTACATTTTCCTGACGCGGAATGAAGCGACGAAAACTGTTATCGGGGTGATATGATTCAGGGATGTATTATATCAGACTAATAGAGCGTGTACAGTGATAGAATAAAATTTACTGCCCCGTGAATCACGTGATAGATAAGACTACAGAGCTCCGCTTCTACTGAGTCGGATAAAAACAAGTAGCGCAAAGCGCAGGCTGTCACTAGATCTATACAATGAGGCGACTTAAATGCAGTACGGTTCTATGCGTCGTAATTCTGCTTCTGGCGGCCGAATACTGCTGGTGCACAACTCTAAATTTTCATCAGTTACGTGGTAAGTGGTGCTATTTATCTTTTTTGAATATATTATATGCTTAGTTTTCTTATTTTGTTTTCTGAGTGCATTGCTAAGGGTGAGAGCGGATACCTATGGTATTATGGATTGAAAAGGCGACCAGCCAAAGAAAAGGACTTATGCTAAATAGTGCTGACTAACGGTAAATGTAAGGTCTAAAATGAACTCTTAGGAAAGGAAACAAATTCATCACTGCAAGTAAGTCCTCCACTAAATAGGTCTGGTCTAAACTTATTTATGGACAATAGTTTTTAGGGAATTTATAAACGGCAGTAAACGAAAGGACGCGAAAACGCTAATATGAGCATAGTTAAAGCATTTATGCATTATCTTGCTGCCCCGTGTGAGAGGCATAATATAAAATATTAGTTAGGAATGCATAAGTGCACTGTCAAGACGGATAATACAAACAACATGAGATTCTTTCAAAGCTATCAGCTGAAGGCAATTTTTTTTTCCCAGCAGCATGTACTACCGCGTGACCAAAATTACAACACTGCCACCATTAAAACATAAGCAATGATTCCACATGCGATGCCCTGGTTGGCCCTCCCTATATTTTATAGACTGCTTTTTTTTTCGGAAATAGCACGTGCCATAAGCAAGCCGTCATAAAACACAGCAAAGAAGAATATTTGCCGAGTTTTAATGTAAGCATAATTTTACAGATATCGGGAAGGGCTAGCATGGCCGGCTCTAATCTTCATTGGGTCGATCAGAAGCAAAGTTACATCAAAATGTTGAGGCGTCATGCACAGCCAGCGTTCGCGCCTTTATTCAAAATTACTTGACTATGAACAACGATTCTTAGTACATATGACACCATGACTGCTGATAAGAACCTAAGTATTTGAATGACTAAAAAATTGGCATATTTTAACGGTGATTCGAGACTGATATCACTTTAAATGAATGTCCAATGCTTTGTACTTTTCTTCGCATTTGTCAAATGACAACAAGGAATTCGAGCAAGTACTACTCATCCTACAGGTACGTTCGTACAATGGAGCTCACTTAATAGCGACTGCAGTTATAACTAATGCTCGGTTATTACGAACGAGGGTGTTGCTACCGCCAACATATGCATCAGGACAATGGTACTGCGTAGATCTGCAGTTACAACGAACAACTGTGAAGGCGTAAATCGGTTAGAAACAACCCGGAGGCACTGTAAACTCGGCACCGCGGAGATGAAAGAGGTTCTCAAGCGCCTGTGTCACCCTGGGCAGGAAAGAAGGTGGGGAACACAAAAACTAAATAAAACATTAAGACACAACGTCCAAGTTTTACGAACTGCTGCCGTCGAAAACGCATGCCTTCAAAGGCGACACCTGCACTTGTGAAAGAGACGGCAAGCTATCGCGTTAACATTCCACTGAGCACGAGAATCGACGGCAGCAACCGGTGGCGACCCTTTGTCATTGCCAACTCTCCCACACTTCAATGGGAGCTTTATTTTCGTACGCTACAGGCCGAGCACAAAGGCCTGGATAACACGTGACTTTTGTTTTTATGCGACCAGCGCACATCTCGACACAAGTTTCGAAGACACGATGAGTATCCCACAAGATTTGGTTGTCGAATGATTTGTTAAGTACATGACAAAACGGAAAAAATACACGCTCCATCTCATGCTTAACTTTACAACGCACCCCGTGTTGACTTCCCAGGCCGTGGCGATAACATTCTTCTCTCCACCAAGCGCCAAGTGCAAGATCCAGCAACCGGAAATGAGTGTCATTCACGCGCTGAAGATATCCTGTCATCGGCGCATCATCCGGCTAAAAGCAACTCACACACCATGCGGCGACGTTCCGCCTCTGATATTTTTGTTAACTGCTGTATAAATGATTAGGTTAACTGCTGTATAAATGATTAGGGCCATGTGGACGGGACTGACTGCGGAGTGCGTCAGGAATTCCTACCGCAAAGCATGGTTTATGTCATCATGATCAACATCATCAGCCGCCCACTGCAGGGCAAAGGCCTCTCCCATATCTCTCCAATTAACCCTGTCCTTTGTCACGGAACAACTGGGAAAACTTAGAACATCCCCGTGATTAGACGCATGCAGATTAGTAGCAACGCGTTGTTGATGCACAGATTGCCGGACATGATTTCGCATTAAATGACTTCGTTGGTGCGAATCATGACGCAGGCATCGCGAAGTCGTACAGTGGCAATGTCATTCTACACGCAGTACGAGCACTGCACAACTACCGGGTGTCTGATGACGATGAGAAGTTAGACCTGCCACCAATTGCCGTGAGCAATATAACCGTGATTATTTGTATCCTGTTCTTAAATCACCTTAATTGTTGGCACATACGGCCTCAGCGAGAAACACAAAGTTATACCTGTCTCCAAGGCTTGCAAAGCGCCGTTATTTGTCCCGTTTAAAGCAGCGGACGCGCATAACGAACTTTTGTAAAAAATAAACATGACTTTCGTTAAACTTCGTATATTTCGCTGTAAATTGAGCAGTCCACTTAATATAAACCTTGGAGACAACGAACGCCACCCGTGCGACCATCACGTTCGTTTTAAGTGGGCTCGACTTACTCGTATTTAGGTACGTATGCAATCAGTCAACCGATATTTGAAAGCTGGAAGACATGCGGACAAGTAATTGGAACATGTATATTGTGCAAGCCTAGGTGAAAACAGATAATGCGTTCATAAAAAGACGCAGCATATTCTTGGAAGGCTCACCGATGGTAGTAGCCTCGCTCGGGTATTGGCCAAGCTCTTTGGCTGCTCTCGGCGCCGTCTTTTTCTGCCGCATCTCTTCTTTGAGCGGAGCTGCGCGCTTTATCGCTCCAACTGCTTCGTTGCTGGTGGCGTTGCCGCCAGCCTCATCTGAGTCCGCCAGACTGCGCACTCATCGTCCTTGACCGTTTTTTTTTATGCTTTTAGTGGCGTCACGTTCAGCCGCTTCTGTTTTTCACCGCGAAACACTAGCAACTTCCATTCCGTCGAAATTCCGGCGAACAACGTCAGCACAAGGCGCGAGCCTGAAGCCGAAAGTAGATTCGAGCGTGAAGCCGATCCTGAAGACGAGCGTGAGGCTGAACATGAAGCTGAACCTGGGGCTGAAAGCGCGGACGGACATCTCGGAAACATCCAGGAACAGAAAATTGCAAGGTTAAGAGGTTACAAGGGCGGTAAATTATCATTATGCGATGGCAATGCGTTAACAGTGGGTGTTCTCTTTGCTTTTTTATTGCTTGCTTCTTGCCCAGAAGCGAGGGCCGACTGATGTCTGCTCCGCCGGCTGCACAGGTTCCGCGACGGTTGCGCCATCTTTTGGCGTCCTCTAGCAGATCTGCTCCACGGACTCCTTCTTGCCGAATCATTCTTGGTCGTTTACATTTTACAGCGACAGCTGTTAAGCGCCCAGTCCTTGTTTTCGCGTACCAGTAGTAGTGTTAGTAATAGTAATGGCAGTAAGTCGTGGTAGTCCTCGGCGTTACCAGAGGGTGCGTTGCCATGGGAGCCACTGGATGGGTGGTCATCGTCGAAGGAGGATGGTATGATGTGAGTGGAGGAATTCGGAACCGGTTGGTGGTTACCACCGGAACCATCCCGAGGGTGGTTCTTTGGAAGGAGGAGAGTGCTCCTTTTTCTTCGATCGTACCTCGACCAAGGGGAAGCGCGCCGCTTTACTATTTAGATGACCGGCACGAAGCCGAATAGTAAAGATGAAAGTGAAAAACTGCTCCGCAACGACGAAAACACAAGAAGGAAGAGGACAACACATACGCCAAGAATTCTTCCTTGTATGGCGTCCGACACCCAAACGTGGGTAGCGTTGTTGTGGTGGCTTTACTGCTATTTTATTTGTTCTTTTGTTATTTTAGATTGTTTTTGTTTTGCTTTTACCTTTAAAGTATTGACTACTTTTCCTTCGAATGCATGACACTGTTGTTGCTACGATTGACTGACACTGCTATTGCTAAGATTTGTTTGGTTTATTTTTCCTAACCTTCGTTCTAAGCTAGTACTTTAAAAGCAGGGTGAAAGAAGCGTTCTCCGAAGTGTGTTTAGTCTTGTCATTTGCAGATTACTTGTTACTGGCTGGGTTGAGAGCGATAGAGCGTTGTCTTATGCGTGAGTGACGGTTATAGATATGCCCCTTTCCTTCCAATAAACAGCTGGTTGACTGCGCGTGTGTTTTTAGTTTCCTTCTTGTGTGGTCGTCGTTGCGCCGCAGTTTTTTCAGACATGCGCCAACTCGCACCAGAGGCCGTCATTCTGAAGGTAAAACGACTGTCGCTTTAATGAACAGCACAGTCTCCGTTTATGTTAGTCCCTCACGTATTTGCACTCGCAATAAAATGTCCAGTTGGTTATTCCTTAAAGTAAACATTATTTTCATAGTGGCAAAAAGGTACATTGGCGCCCCGAGAAACACTGGTTTCGTAACAAAAAAAAACGGTTGATGAATATTGTATTGCAGTATATCTCAAAGACCCCACCCCCTTTCTCTACAGTACAAAAAAAAAACGATTTACATAAAGAACATGGCCGTGTATTGCTCGCACATTTCACTTCGCCTGGTTTACTACTTTCCTAAAGTGCTTCTGTCTCCCCACATTTTTTCTTTGTGCAGGCATTGTTGAAAGCGCCTTGTACTGTAATGCATAAAACTAGCCCGAAAGCCTATGGAAAGTTGTTTCAAACGTTTAACCCTCGAATTAAATATAAAAGAATGAAAATAACGGGTTTAAAAGATTGTTTTTATTTTTAGGGTGCTAATGTCAACGCTGCCCTGGGAGCTTCAGTTCTTGAAAGAATCGTTTTTCCACAGATGTACATCTGAAATGCACAGAAACAATAAAAATCACCAGCTCTTACGAGCGGAAAGTTTGCGACGACTGAAGCGGAATTCCCAAGTGCGCATGCTGCTCCCTAGAAGGGACAAGTAAAGCACTATCGTACCCGACATAGAAGTTTAGGGACAACGATGATAAGCTGCCCGCTTTGAGGCTCGATGGTTACAGCCCAGCTCGAAGCTTTGGCGATATTGTAGCGATAACTACATTACGGCAGCCACTTTGCGAGGTCAGCGTGGCTGCGCGCTGAGCTGTGGCACCACCGCTCCGCCAGCTGTGCGCATGCGCAGGGTGACGTCATAGCCGGTAGCTGGTGTGCGCGCCGTGCGCCTCGCCGCTGCGCGGACGGCGGAGCACACGCCGCCCGTCTCGTCAGTTGTGCGCATGCGCGGAGAGACGTCAGGGCACGCAGCTGGTGTGCGCGCCACGCGCCTTCATTACTCTAGCATTTCGAGCCTTCAGCGTGGCGGCGCCGTGGCCCCCTTGGCAGCTGTCGGCAGCGCGGCGTGCCGGTGAAAGCGAGTGGGGGAGGAGTGAAGAGTGGTAGAGAGCGAATCCACATCAAGGGACGAAGATGAAGATGGAACACCCAGCGAAACGCAGCGGCGAAAGACTGACTTCGCAATTCGACTGAGCGAGTTCCACTCGGCCAGCTGTAGCTATCGCGTCACTCCAGGTATCATCATCATCATCATCAGCCTTACTACACCCACTGCAGGGCAAAGTCCTCTCCCATGTCTCTCCAATTAACCCTATCCTTTGCCAGCTGCATCCACCCTTTGCCTGCAAACTTCTTAATCTCATCCACCCACCTAACCTTCTGCCGCCCCCTGCTACGCTTACTTTCTCTTGGAACCCACTCCGTTACCCTTAAGGACCAGCGGTTATCTTGCCTTCGCATTACATGCCCTGCCCAAGCCCATTTCTTCGTCTTTATTTCGACTAGGATGTCATTAACCCGTGTTTGTTCACTCACCCACTCTGCCCGCTTCCGATCTCTTAACGTTACACCTATCATTTTTCTTTCCATGGCTCGCTGCGTTGTCCTTAACCTAAGCTGAACTCTTTTCGTTAGCCTCCACGTTTCTGCCCCGTAGGTGAGTACCGGTAAGATCTGTTGAAGGATGGAGGGGACATCGTGCTAGAAAAACTAGCCACCCTGTATACGCAATGCCTTATGACCTCAACTGTACCAGAAGCTTGGAAGAATGCAAACATTATCTTAATTCATAAGAAGGGAGACGCCAAGGACTTGAAAAATTACAGGCCGATCAGCTTACTATCCGTTGCCTACAAAGTATTTACTAAGGTAATCGCTAATAGAGTCAGGGCAACGTTAGACTTTAATCAACCAAATGATCAGGCAGGCTTTCGTAAAGGATATTCCACAATAGATCATATTCACACTATCAATCAGGTGATAGAGAAATGCGCAGAATATAACCAACCTCTATATATAGCTTTCATTGATTACGAGAAAGCATTCGACTCAGTGGAAACCTCAGCAGTCATACAGGCATTGCGTAATCAGGGGGTAGAAGAGCCTTATGTCAAAATACTGGAAGATATATATAGCAACTGCACAGCTACTATAGTCCTCCATAAAGTCAGCAATAAAATTCCAATAAGGAAGGGCGTCAGGCAAGGAGACACGATCTCGCCAATGCTGTTCACTGCATGTTTGCAGGAGGTATTTCGAAGCCTGAACTCCAGGTATAACCACAGCTAAACAACAGCCACTTTTTTTCTTTGAATGAAGGCATTTAGGATGCAAACGCCACCATCTTTCGACGTTCGTTCTGCCTTCCACTCTGGCAAATTGCTATGCGTGTTTCTTTCCCTCAAGAGTGACGTACTGGCCTGTTAACTATGGGACATGTGGTTAGGCAGTAAATTTAGCCTGGCAATTTAGCCTGGTTTGGCAATGAAATGTTTGGCAGTGAATTTAGCTGGCGCTTCTCCAACATTGCAGAACTGCACTGCATCATAAAATTTCGGAGTGCAGGGGCTCATGTGATCCGACATACTTCCTATGGTTTTACTAGGATGTCTGTTTTTTTATCTTTCTTTACAGCACGTCGAAAGCATGATGCCTGCAGCAAAATAAACCAGCGTGTGTGTGAAAAACTTGACAAGAAATGCGTGAGTTATGACGGCACAGACGCATGTGTAGGTAAGAAAAAAAATGAATCTTGCCTGACTGGCATCTTTTGCCTTTTGTCACTGAATATTCCTACGCTACGGGGCTGAATATTCTTACGGGGGCCATAATTAGCCCGCGATCAAGTAAAGAATCGTTCATAAGCATTGCTTTACAGGGGCTTGTAGTGCAATATCTTCATGGCGGTGGCTCTAAACTGCAATTTTACACCACTCATCTATAAATAACACAAAACTTTTCCGTGCTCTTTATATGCTTGCTCAGGTCACTTATATTCGGCTCATTATCCCGGCCGTGGCAGTCAAATTTTGATGGAAAAGAAAATTCTAGACATCCGTGTACTATGCCATGTCACTGCACATTAAAGAACCCCAGGTGTTAGAAATTTCCTGAGCCCTTCCCTACGGCGTCCCTCAGAGCCTGAGTCGCTTTGGGAAGGTCATCACCAAAAAAAAAACGATGATGACCAATACCTCTGCGCGCAAAAGCACTTCTGCACCCGCACCAAGACTCTAAATGACCATGCATGTCTCAGCTGCCACAGATAGGAGGCTGTACATGTTGCATAACTGGACAGCTCATTCTTAAGTGGCAGCGTAAGCCGAAGCCGTACCCAGAAATTCTAGACAAGCTCATTTGTTTAACGGAAAGTTGTTTATGACGGCAATTTTAGAGCGCAGCTCTTAAGCGCCCGTTTGCGGGCTGAGCGGTATCGCTGTCGGCGTAACTCAGCAAACGAGAGTACCGCCGCTCGCTCATCGATGGCGCCAGTGGTGCACGCCGTGCACATCATCGTCCATAACAGCTGCATGACCGGAGGTAGGGTCACAGTGTAAATATTCTTCACAGAGGTGGTCTGTCTGCGGCGGCATGCGCACCCACGCGCTGCCTCCTCGCAGTCACCCCACGCTCCGCTCCGTTCTGTGAAATGTGCTGAACGCGACAGATTGTCCGCGTCGGCCAAGCCACACACAGCGTCTTCTTCCTGGTACAAACCGTCCGCTTATATGATAACAATACCAAATAGTCTCAGACAGTTCCTTCTGAAGAAGCAGGGACGCAACCGGAAGAATTGCTTTGTTTGCCGCTGCTGCTAAACGAGCTGCCCAAGCACAGGCTCAGCTTCCGCCGGTGCCAAGATCCAGAGGAGCGCGCCGCCGTCGAGAGGACCCTGCCGTTCGCGCCGCCTAAGCACAAGCTTAATGCCGCCGCCGAAAGAACCCAGGAGTTAGCGGTGCCGTATAGAGCCAAGGCGCCGCCTTGTAGAGGGTCCTGCCGTTTGCGCTGCCATCAATTTATTTACCGCAGTATTTCTCAAAATCAAAATACCTACAGAGCTGCGCTTGAATTTAGCATTAAGGAGCATCGTAATCGTCCTTAGATGTTTTTAGGGTATCGTAAAACTGCACCACAATAATCGATATAGTAGCAGATCCCTCCTGTGGACGCTTGGACTTCGCTGATATTTGTAAAAAATGGAACCCACTTTTGTTTTATGATAGTCTTAACTACTCGCTGCGAGTGCCGGACAAACTTCAAGAGCGAGATTTTGCTACACATAGGAAGGTTACACCATTCCCATCAATATTTTAATAGCAGTATCTTTATTCTACAGTTGCCTCACAATTAAAAATGAAGTCGCAGACAGCTGCACTTCAAAAGTGGCAGAGAAGAAGACAGGGTGTGTGCACTGAAGAGGCAGGATCGCAGGATAACAGAGCTGCTGTTCTGTCTTTCTGAGCGTCTTTTTCTCGGCTGTGCGACAGCAACCTTTTCCTCGAAGACATGAATTGTTCTGTTCGGCGATCCTATGCGGTTGGAAAGTATTGCAGAAAAGCAACAACGGAATGAAACAGCAGATAAATCAGGGTCTGATTATGGCGTTCTTCTACATTGTTCCGTGGATCGCTTCTCCAATAAATACTTACAAGTGCACTAGCACGTACACGCTTGAGCAGAATAGTATGAACCACGCTTCAGAGTTCGAACTCCTCTCGCCGTGCGTAATAGGAGCACTAAGGTTTCCAACCTCAGTGCGCAAGCGCACAAGCGCCATTTACGTGCATAAGCATGAAACACCCATTAATGGTCGCTGTAGGCCACACGTTAGAAATATCTGCTTACCGTAGCATGGTCCATATTATTCTGTCCGTGACTGTTGTTCTTCCTTCGCCCGAACAGGGCACTTGCCAACATGGTGCACAGAACAAAAGAAGGACGAGTGCAGAACCTACCAAAAGGTGTGCGACGATTCCAACGGTGTCGCCCAGTGCGTAGGTAATATTTTACAGTTGCCCGAATTTTCCATCGAACAACTTTCTTTTGTCGTATTGCTTTACCTGCATGCAACAAACACGCTATGTCTTTTTAATCTGCTTAGATTCGCAAGCAGCGTATGCTGACAGGCGTCTAGCTTTTTTCTCGTTTATCGCATCTTTTCTGTATTAATTTCGAAACTGCACCAGAGAGTGGATTCATTACAAAAAGAATATCTTTACAAATAAAGCTACCGCAGCCTACTAGGTCATTAAGTACACCAAGGCTGAAGCCGTCAAACTGCGTGAACAGCTACTGAATTCCCCATCGGAGATAAATGCGCGCTGCCGTTATAATCTGTGTTGTTCTCGCTGCCATGTCCAAGGTTTTTTCTCACTCAAGATGCAATGTTATAGCAAGAAAAATATAAAGGAAACCACTTCATTAACAAGCAATTGATTAAGCGCTCAAAGGATTCAGTCCATGGAGCCCCACATCGCGCTGGCCGTTTAAATGGTCCAGCTCTTGGCAGGAAGTCCTGGTAAGAGAAGGAGGAAAAAAACTTTATTTGGGCCAGCACTAAGACCCAGTGAAGAAGAGCGCTTGTTCCGCCAAGGCCCGCTTATGGTCTGCCGAGCCCGAGTGAAACCAAGCACTCCAGGAAGGGGGCGGAGGTAAGGAAAGCTAGGAGAGGTAGTGGCAGCGTTACTTGAGTAGAGACAACTGGGACAGTGAGCTTTGCCACGCCATCTGATGTTGTAGAGAATTAGTGGTATGAGGGAGGACGGGGGCTTGTTCACTGTTCAGTGGCGAGCGATGTTGGGGTAAAATTGTGCGACTTTTCCTGGTGTTCTGGTAGTCCAGCTATTTTCTCTTTGCTGCGGACAGGAGGAAGGGGGAGAGGGAGAAAGGAGTTGTGAGGTCTACTGGGTACTGAATGAGAGGCTGCTGCAGACTGGCTTAGGGTGAGGGGCAGTTGGGTCAAGGAGGGGTATTACCGCGTGTTAAAAAGGTGCACTTTAGCCAATTTTAAACGGCTGTTGGTGTGAAGCCTGAGGGAAGTATAGTCTGGGCGGCGCTGATGTGAGGGCGGCGGTTCGCGAATGTCTGAAAGAACCCGCGGAACTGTGTGTAATGTGCCTTGATTTGCGTTTGTAGAGCAAAGCTTCGTCATCGGTCGAACGGCTTGATCAAGGGATCGCAAACGCCAATATGGGAGTTTCTCGGTTGAGCTTCTGATAAGTCCATTGCTTCCGATCCAAGCATCGTGTGACTTGACGTGAGAGTGGATATGACCGATTTCAATGAGGTCACAGAAATATGGCTTAAACTTTAAAAACCAAGATAGAGAAGAAGCTCTGCGCCCATGTCGATCCTAGTCACTGTGTGGAGCCACCGTGCCACATCGTGTAGTACAGCAATAGCAAATTTAGCTTGGAGTGAAAGGTGTCGCGCTTGCAGTACGACTAAAATACTATATGCGCAGAAAGATGCGCTGAAATCGGTAATGAATACAAGGATTATTATGTGCGCATAGCACCTTTTTTACATAACCTGTGCTAGCTGTCCCGGGAGCAAATTTCAGCATTAAGAGAGCCGCTTTTGGAAGCAAGAGGTCGATTGTTTTGGGTCTCCGCTTCGCCTATGCTACTGTATTACTGCAGTGCTGTATAAGTTAATAATTGGTCGCGCTGGGCTGTACGGGAAGAGCAACCTAGGTCTCTCAAGACCCACCGGTGGCCGCGTTTGAAACAGCCACCTGCCACTACTGTGGTGCATCGCTTGACAGATCCACCGCTGCGTCAGGACAACAGAATAACCAATTACACATATACGCGGACGTAGGCAGAACCTAGGCTGTGGACAAGGAGTACCTGCGTGAGAATATCTCTAATGCTATGACATTGTGGTGTTAAGGGTAAGATAAGCCGCATGTGGTGGTGGAAAGAAAGTAAAGTGCACGGGCCTGCCCACTGGCTCAAGCTGAGCCACAATCGCTGCCACATGCAGATAGTCGGAGTGAAAATAGATGTAAGAGAAAAGATTGAAAGAAAGGACGCGCGTCGCAACAACCGGGTCATTTGAAGCGACGACGACGGTTTAGCAACAGATACCCCCGGTGGCAAGGAGCACTCGCCACATGCGCGGGAGCCCCTAGACCCCAGCTCCGTAGGACCAGGAAGCCACCGCTGCGTCCCCCACTTCAGGTTCGCATCAATATATATATATATATATATATATATATATATATATATATATATATATATATATATATATTTATATATATATATATATATATATATATATATATATATATATATATATATATATATATATGGGATATTCAGTATTTAAAAATGTAATTTCACTTAAAAGCAAATTTTGAAAGTTAGAGTCATGAAGAAATAATGTTTTTACTATAACAATCAACTGTTAGGTAATTCAACGAGCAACGTGCCAGGCGGCCTTTCTTTGGCCGAACTATGGGCGCTGTCACCCAAGGACAGACGACCCCCACCCCCACCCCCTCCCGTCCTTGTAGCTTTCTTTTAATTGCCGAGAAAAGTACCAAAGTAGGGATCGGCGGAGTTTCAAGCATACAGAGCGCTTGTGTTCGGTTACCAGAATGTTTACAGTTGAGACTGCGAGAGAATTCAGAAGGATCTCTGCAAGGTTGCGTGATATCAAAAATATGTGGAAATGGGGAGCATATTTTCAAAAAATGCAGTGGCCGCAGGTCAAGCTGACATCCATGCTTTTAATGTCTTTGTTTGTTAAATGATAGCGCAGCCCTCAATATTGTGCAGCGCTAAGCTTATTTTCTTTCCATTACGAAGTGTTTCTGGATTGAACGCCAACCGACCACAAACTCCAAGTACGCGATGTGTAATGTTTGTTTATCAATGCTTTCGCAAGTTCTTCTGGGCGTTTCTAACAGGCTGAGTTCAGAGAACGTCAATGAAAAAAGTATTTAAAGTTCGGCTCTCTTATTTTAATTGCAGACACAGTAAGTTCATCGGTCGAGGAGTGCACAACAGTAGAAGCGGAAAACTGCAGCAGGCAGATGAAAGAATGCCAGAAAAAAGGCAGCCAAGCGGAGTGCATAGGTACGCACTTATCTTTCCACATCAAGCCGCCGCGGTCGCTCAGTGGCTATGGCGCTCACTGCTGACCCGAAAAACGCTGCTTCTATCCTGCCGTGGCATTTGCATTTCGATGGAGGCGAAATGCTAGAGGCCCTTGTTACTTTGCGATGCCAGTGCACGTTAAATAACCTCAGATGGTCAAAATTACAGGACCCCTCCACTACTGCGTCCCTCATAGCCTGATTCTCTTTGGAAAGTTGAACCAGAAAAAATAAACCAAACTTTTCTACATCACTTCCTGATATATATATATATATATATATATATATATATATATATATATATATATATATATATATATATATATATATATATATATATATATATATATATATATATAACTGAGTGCGACAAGCTTGCAGAGAGCTGCAACCTGAGCAAAGAATAGCACTTACAGAATTTGAGCAGGTCTTCGCAGTAAAAGACTTATAACTCGTTTTCTAAATTTCTTTTCAGATCCAGCGTCTCCAGTGGGCGCCGAATGCTATCTACATGAAAAGGAGAACTGCAAGAAAGAAGGAAAAGAATGCCAGAAGAAAAGCGGCCAGGTGCATTGCATAGGTGAGCCATCTTTGTGCGTTATAGCTTTGTATACTTCCCTGTAACGTCATAAATCTTTTAGTTCGTCCTCTCTATACTTAGGAAGTGCTTGGTTGATGTCGAGGGTAACCTCAAGGTTTGGCCGAGTGAAGCAGCTGACAGAGGATCGTAGAGGTTAAGAACGTTTTAAACTTCAACGATAGAAGTCCGGAAAGCAAGCGCTGTACGCGCTCCTGTGGAGGTTTTGGTACTGACTAAAATTTGTCAGCAAGAAATTAGTCTGTCCATCTGAGAAGCGTGCAACGCATTCGCAATGACCATTTTACAGAATAAATATTAACAGCGTGTTCTCTCCACTATGGTTTGAACGTCCAAAAGTTGATCACTAATTTAGCAAGTTTTTTTAGACATACTGTTACACGTGTATAACGATAGCCCATGTATGCTCTGTACCTGTTCAGCGTTTTGAGCAAAGGCCTCTTTTTTGATTAAAGGCGTATATTTAGAGTGTGTGTCGGTAACGTATTTTCATGGCTCGAGATAAATTTTTGTCTGCCTTTTAAAACTTGCCCATATTGTAGCTTTCAGTGTTTGTGAACCGTACGAACACCTGATATTTCCAGCATGTGAGAAAAAAAATCTGATGCAGTGAGTAGATTTTTCTTTTAACTTGCTTCCCTTGCTTTTTGCAGCACGTTCGAAGTCTCAGACCTGCAGCAAAAGAAGCCTAGACGTGTGCAAAAAATTAGGCAAAAATTGTGTTTCTTATGACGGCACAGATGTGTGCGTAGGTAGGTAGAAATTTCTTTCATAGTTAAAAAATTGGCGGTGGTTTAGCTCTGGTTAAACCTGTAGTGACGCGACAGCTACAGCCGGCCGAGTGCCAGCCGCCGGTAGCAGCAACTGCTCCGCACCGCGTGGCTGGTCACGTGACCAACCACGTGACGAACCACGTGATCAGCCACGACGCCGCGCCGCCGACAGTTGCTCCGCATCACGTGACCAACCACGTGACAGCGTGGCACGAAGACGATGAAGCTTGCAGCGGCGCGGGACGCAGCGCTAGCGCTAATCCGGCGACCATTAGAGTTATCGCACAGCCATCGGTCGTTAGGTCTCATTCTTCGGCTGCCCGACACGTAAAATTACGAATATGGATGAAGTGAACAAAGTGTCTCGGGGGCGCGTGTGTTCTAGACCTTTGTGTTCCGTGCTCTGTGTCCTGTGCGCGTTTTGTGGTCTCGGCCTCTATGCCGTGTCTTTCTTGCGTCACCCTCGCCTTGGGCCACCTAAGATTGTTCTGCTGTCTGTGTCCGTTGGGAGGATATTAAACTTGCTCCCTGCAGATACAGATGGAAAAACGTTTTGTAGGAATACCGAACACACCATCTTCGAAAGGCAATACCTTATCTCCCGAATTTTTGATATCTGCTCGACATCCTTTGTCAATGCAGCATTGATTCTTTTCAATTTTGCGTGTGAATATTTCGCCAGTTCATTATCTTCGTTTATAAGATGCAAGTATTTGTATAGCTTTTTATAACTCTCGCGTTGGTGCAATTTGTTCAACTTTTCTTTCAGATTTGTGCCTCTTCGTACTGTGCTTTATGTTGTAGACGCGCCGGCTACCATATTGACTTTGTTCGTTCCAAGCTTCACACACAATAGGCGCCTGGCAATATTCTAAAATAAGTAGTCAAGGCTTGTCGCCATGCGTATCTGCTGGCCACTCCTACCCTGCAAAGACATCTCTGAACTCGAACTACAAACAGCTGCCGCAAGACCTGGCTTCCGGAAGTATTGGTATAGTGACTGCTAAGGCTCTTGGTATTGCGAGACGGTGCAGTTGAAGACGACGAGCCTGCCTTGAAACAGCGATTAGGGAGGCTGTTTTGGAAACTTCACACTGATCCGCCGGACAGTTCTTCGTGCACGGTGATAATGTCGGTAAATACCTGTGCTTTGTGATGGTACTGCAAGATGTTGTGCTCCACGCTTTCCTCTTGAAGCAAATTAGGATGAAACGGGCTAAAAATTCCAACTGAAGTTTTCATTAGGACTTTATATACATACAAGAGTGCTCTATACGCACTTGATATCATTTCTTCACATGAGCTTTGTTCCTCATGTGCAGAAAATTAGTGGTAGGTAGTGCCGAGCGTTCATCATGTTATAGTAGTGCGAAAGCACTAATGCGGACGTTCAGAGCCTAGAAAAGTTGTTGTTGTTGTTGTTGTTGTTGTTGTTGTTGTTGTTGTTGTTGTTGTTGTTGTTGTTGTTGTTGTTGTTGTTGTTGTTGTTGTTGTTGTTGTTGTTGTTGTTGTTGTTGTTCTTGTTGTTGTTGTTGTTGTTGTTGTTGCAAAGAGGATAATGGCGCGCCGAGTAGGTGCCTAGCGCGAGCACTTCGTCCCGAGTCACTGCTCGCTCTTCGTTGTCTCCTACACAGCACTAATCAAGAGGCTTTCACCCGAACAATTCCATCTTTTGCGTGTCCGCTAAAAAAAGACAGAAAATTCAATCAGTCAACACGTGTGCATTTCAGTTAGGTTATTTATGCATCTAAAACCAGCAAAAACACTCTTTTACAAAAAAAGACAGTTTTTTTTGCACTGAGCTGAATGTTGTAAACGTTCTCTGTCATTGTTATTCACTCCTCTTGTGGCCGTTCACATGTATGCACGCTAGCTTCCCTCATCTCGCCAGCCATTTTTTTTAAACCAACCGTGCACAAGTCACAGTTTTTACTTGTACCAAAAAGATTGAAACAGTTCCGCGTATATTTCGAAGCTATTGCCAACCGTTAATCTATTTTAAAACGTCATATGCTGGCTAAAATTATTCAGCTAGAATAAAGTCTATAAATATGGGCAGTTTCGAAGCACTAATGGCATTACTGAACTTATTCGTTCTGTCAGACATTTTGCGAACTCTCTGCAAGTGCACCAACGCATGCTATTTATTAAACGCTCACAGACGAAACGCCAACGTGGTGCACCCGAGAGAAGCAGGACGAATGCCGAGAGTTCCTCAAAGTGTGCGACGATTCAAGCGGTGTTCCTCAATGTGTTGGTGAGATTTCATATGTACACGCATGTGGAAGACGCCTTCATACTCTGTTTTCGGTTACCTTCGAGTTTTACAGCTACAGTTTTTAAGCGCCCGTCGTAGTAGTATGTCGAGTTTAGTTTAGTTTATGGGGGTTTAACGTCCCAAAGCGACTAAGGCTATGAGGGACGCCGTAGTGGAGGGCTCCGGGAATTTCGACCACCTTAGTGTTCTTTGACGTGCACTGACATCGAACAGTACAGGGGCCTCTAGAATTTCGCCTCCATCGAAATTCGACCACCGCGGCCGGAATCGAACCCGAGTCTTTCAGGCCAGCAGCCGAGCGCCATAACCACTCAGCCACCGCGGCGGCTTGTAGTATGTCGTAGTTGTCTTCGTAACCGGCGCGTTCGTTGCCATTTTGACCACTCCCAGGGTGGTTACCGTGGAAGGAGGAGAATTTTACGTGGATGGAGGTTCCCATCGGAAGCATACGCATGCAGGGTGGTTACCATGGAAGAGCGAGCGTATCCCCAGGGCGGAGGAATCGTCATAGAGGGGATGGTTACTGTGCATGAGAAAGGCCTAACCGGAGGGTGTTTGCCGTAGAAGGAGGAAGGTATGGCTAGAGTGTAACGCGCAAACGGAGGCTGGTTGCAACGAGGACCACCCAGAAGACAGTCACCCTGGAAGGAGGAACAGGTTTCAGTTGCAGAAAGGAGAGCATGGTGGCAGCACAGGGATGCGTAAGCGGAAGATACTTACCGTTGAATTAGCAGGTGGAGTAGGACGAGAGCGTAGGAGTGCAGCATCACCCGTTTGTGGCAGCTGCTGTGAAGCGCATCGCCCGAGGAGAAAGTCTGTCTGTCTGTCTGTTGTTGCCAGGAAGAAAGAAAAGGAAAGTGCACAGGCCTGCTCACTGGCTCAAGCCGAGCCACAATCGCTACCACGTGCAGATAGTAGGAGAGTTAAAAGATGGGATAGGAAGACAGGATAGTAAAGACGCGCTAAAGACAAGGCCGATCCCGGAGGTAGTTCAATACCGGGCCAACCGGTGGCGGGAGTTAAGCATCCTTCAAACTTTCCGCCACATTTCCAAAAATAAGTCCAATTGGACCCGTAACAGATACTCTACGGGGTCCGGACACTGGCTCTGTCTATGAGGAGAAAGTCACTACGGGCGCCGCACGCCTAGAGCGGCGCACGGGAGAAGGGAGCTAGTAGAAAAACGATGTAGTGTGTGTGGAAAACTAAAACCAGCATGCTGGAACTATATGAAAATGAAGTCACTCTCATCTCTACCTCAATATATCGTAAATTATTAATATCTCGACAACAGCTGCGGTCTCCAGCGTTACGCAGTGGTAAAGATCCTGTTTTTTTTTTTTCTACGCATATCGCCTGCGTTGTTTGCTTCTTTGCGCATCACATTTCAGTTAACATCAGTGCAATTTCATTTATCAAATTTTCCACCGTGATGTGAATGTTAGGTTTGAACGTGTCACCAACGTTGCGAGGTTGCGTCGACGTATTTAGTAGTGAAAATGTTCGTCCATCAATGGCTAGTATAGTCTTTGCGGTAAACGCAGTCGGCATAAAAAATCAACCCATGGATATATAATTCGTCGAGATGCTTCCCGACAAGCGAATTAATGGGACACCGTGCTTGCACGTGCACATGCGTTGAATTACCGCTATTTACATGCAGCACAGTACATGGGAGAAAAATAGAAAGGCACTCTTCCTTCCTTTGCGGCAGCGAAACAAAGAACGAATTCATCTACAACGCTCTTGAGAAAGAATTGTTTAGAGATGTTACTAAGGCAAGAATTAAAAAAAGCTTCAATACCGCGGCCCAATTTAACGTGCAAACTCGGACAGAGGCAGTGCAGTGATAAAGACGAAGAATAAAAACACACTAGTGAGAGCTTAAGATGAGACTAATCAAGTGATATCAGACTTCTCTGTTGCTTTTTTAAGCTGAGAGTTCTTATTTCTTACTGTTTTTACAAGAGCCCCAAACTACAAAATGGTATTTTTGAAAAGACAGCGCAAAAAACGCCATAGCAACAAGCCCGTCACATCGCTCTTGTTACAGAATGGTACATCTATGTCGGCCAAACAAAAAAACAGCGTGAATTCGGTTAGTTTTCTGCTCACCCTTTCCAGATGCTAAACACGAAGAGAAAGAGCAGGACTGAGCAAAATGGGATGCGGAATAATGAGAGATGCCTGCAGGTAAGACACCAACAATGAGCCTATGCTTAACAGCAGTCGTATAGCTTTCCCTTCCGTTTAAAAAAAAAATGCAACGAATTTCAGCCATTGAAAGAATACTTGCTAAGCTCTTCTACATATTTTTATGTCTGCATGATAAGCACGAGTGATTGTGTCCTTTCAAAATCATACATGAATCGTTTGGAATTTCCACAACACTGAGAATCAACGTTTATCTTATGAAAAAAAAAATACATTTGATGAAAACAAAGTGCAGAGTACAGAAAATGAATTTTGAAACTAGAATGAACCACTAGGCTTTGGCCTCTTCCTTCCTGCTTAGTATTCTTCCGCGGTTAGTTAGTGACAGGAAATTAGTGATTGAAGGTTTTAGTCATTTGACACGTACATTTGCTACACACCGCGTCACCATATTTCAGCTCGTTTCTAGTACAAACAAATAAGACATTAGGTGCTTCCTTCATCTGACCTGTAGCCTTATGCGCGCTCGAAGTTAACGTTCTACAAGTCGTCCCCTCCTCCCACAGCAAAATGATGGCAAAAACAGCTGAAGCATGTAGAAAAAATCGACTCATGCATTGAAATGTAATTCATTGCTGGTTTATTGCACTTCATCGTCCTTCATAGTAAGGAAGGCGGGCTGGGCATGAGTTGGTATCCATGCGCAATTAACGCAAATTCCAGTACGCAAGAGAAAAGTTAAGTTCATTTGGCTGCACGATAAACCGTGACAAGCGCTTTGTACACTTCGGCAGTTCTGTTGTGCACATGCAGTATAACAACTTTGGGAGGCATGATTTATAATGGCCAAAATGGCCAGTGTTTCAACACCAAGCGTACTGAGCAGAAGAATGCTCTGACAAACTTGCCTATCTCACAGACCACTGACATTCTTACGGTCCTTCTCTCGATAGCTCTCAATTTACTGCATTTGATAAAGCCACTCATTCTCAAGTGAAGCCTTTCATATCGCAAAAGGAGGTGTCAGGAACTTGAGTCAGCCTTGCAATGCATTCAAAAAATCAGAAGTGAAGTTTCTTAAAATCTCATGCTATAGGTAAAAGAGACGGAAATAGTTTTTTTTCTGTTCTTGGTTGTGTTTTATGGTTTCTGGTCTGCTCTTCACCAATCTCGCCGCTGTGTGATTTAGGTTGTATTGATTCTTTTTTGTTAGCTATTTTGTGCAATGAGGAGTTGTGATTTTGCTTTGTCCTGTGCACGTATGTTTTCATCCTGCCCGTATTTTTCTCGCGCTTCTAAAATTATGAACGTTCACTAACTCGCCCAACCCGTGATCCTAATATGTGTGTAAGTATTAAAATTTACAATTTTTCGGGCTACCTACTGATAAGGACTATAAAGTAGTTTTTTGTTTTTACAAAATCGTCTATCCTAGCTATTACAGCGTTCCTTGCCTGAAGCGGTTATTATCACGAGGCTCCTCACGACCACTTGCACTTACGCTTTGTTTACATTTCTTCTCATAGCCCAATTTATTGGTTGTGCGCCTGATCTGTCGCAGTAGCAGCTAACTCTATTTTTTACAATTTAGCGCATCTTCTCCCTACTCCCTATACGCAAATAAAGCGCATGGCTGATAACCGGCGCCTGGGTGGTACACGAAAATAAATCGCAGTGGTGAAGACAAGGAAAACATGTATTTTGTCGCTACATAAATTGTACCCTTTGTTTGCTTCAACAACCCGGATGATATAGCTTATGGTTAGTTGTGACGATCCATGATTCTTTTCTTGTAGCAAATAAAAAAAAAAACACTAGCCGAAGAAAACAGGAAGAGTAGCACAGGTTTTTCGGCGCACTTAAGAGTTCCTGGAATGCCCCGTTTGATCACTGAGGACTATGTACCGAACACAGACAACCACGCAAAAAAAAAAAAATTGCTTTTCAACGAAAATTGAGCCCACTGGCAAAGCACAGGGTGCATCTTGTATACCGAAAATTACGGATAATAAGTCTTGCTGTCACTTTATGCCTTGTGAAAACCAGTTGCTTCGATGGTTCTACAGAGAAGTTCCACAGCGAGCATCTCGATTATATTTGTTTTGTTTGTTTTTTACAGAGCGTCTGCCGAAAGTTTTCACGGGACATGAAGGAGTCAGGCTGGAGAAAACAAAATAATGATTTCGAAAGGCATTTGGGGTAGTCCGCCTGAAGGGAAGAGAAAATCGACTCAGAGTGAACATGTATACTAACTTCCGAAAGGAAACCAGAACATCCTATGGAAGCTGACCTGGATAGTCCATACATTGAATTCAATAAAGAGGTAATTTTCTTTGTTTGGCGCAGTGGAATTACTTTAACACTGATACTCACTGGCCATGGAGATATTCGCGCACTCGTCATGAACCTTGCGAAGCTGTCGCAGAATTGAACCAGTGGGGATTACGAACAAAGAGCAACGCAAGAATTCGTCTTGTTTTTAGAGGGTAATGACAACCTGATAGTTTCATTAAAGGGGGCCAAAATTTCTGTGGTAAGAGACAGCAGTTGGCAGAGAAACCGTCATCGTTTAAGAATTTCCAGCGTGCAACAAAAGAGAGAAAAGTGTCGGAGAAATGATATTTACGACTGTAGGAGAGAAAGGAAAATAATAAAGCGTTTTCTGTTTAGAAACCTAAAATTTTGCTTCTTGACTCGATTCTACACTACAGAGCCTAAGCTTAAATGCGCCAGTGCACAGGCATTCGTATAAGACGTAAGTAACAGCAGATTTAGGTTTGTGAGGCTGTATAGTCTCATTTTCTTGATAATACGTACATTAGCTGTATTGTTATTTTTGCTAGTATCGTTGTTGCATTCAAGAAGGGATCAGGAAACAAAAAACTCTGTACATGAACGGGTAACAAATGAGTATTTCTCAATTATGACGGTCGCTCTTGAGCAGGCAGTCAACGGGAGCTTGAAGAATGAAATACTTTCAGCTCCCGTTTTACGACCCTGCATGTACATAATAATAATAATAATAATAATAATAATAATAATAATAATAATAATAATAATAATAATAATAATAATAATATTAATTGGTTTTGGGGAAAAGGAAATGGCGCAGTATCTGTCTCATATATCGCTGGACACCTGAACCGCGCCGTAAGGGAAGGGTAAAGGAGGGAGTGAAAGAAGAAAGGAAGAGAGGGGTGCCGTAGTGGAGGGCTCCGGAATAATTTCGACCACCTGGGGATCTTTAACGTGCACTGACATCGCACAGCACACGGGCGCCTTAGCGTTTTTCCTCCATAAAAACGCAGCCGCCGCGGTCGGGTTCGAACCCGGGAGCTCCGGATCAGTAGTCGAGCGCCCTAACCACTGAACCACCGCGGCGGGGCTACATTATGTGGTGATTTAGCCACTTATGATCACCTATTGTGGAATTGTAAAGAGGAGCCGCCCCCGAAATCTCTAATACAGGTTCCTACCCTCGAGCAGTGGGAGGCCGTGTTGGTCAGCTCAGACTTGGGAGTTCAAACCCGGGTCATTGAATGGGCTACCCAGGTCGCTGTCAGCCGTGGACTGACAGCCACCTAGCACGGATCGTCTGCATTCCGCCTTTTCTGACGAATTAAATGTTTTCCCATCCAATCCCGTTTTCGGTGAAACCGACGAACATCTTCCCAAAACCGAGGCGAAAAGCACGAATAAGTATTTCAGACTTATCAAAACTTTCGCCTCAATGGTATGCTGCAGAAAAAAATGCATGTTCTTTCTCGTCGTCGAGAGTAGGTGTGAGAATGTACTGCGTTGTAGAAGTAGCTTAGTGGTTGCGGCGCCGGCTAATAGATGGAGGTACCCGTACTAGGGTTTTGGTCAGGTTTTTTTTGGCTGTTGATAATACCGTCGCCTTCACTCACTTATAATCTTCGAACACTGTAGCGCATGATCGCCCTGGTTGCCATCGCGACTAGAGCAGTCTCCACCCTCAGCCGCTTTTCTTAGCTGGACAGTGCACCCGTCTTCCTTCGCCGCTTATGGTGTATTATTTGGCGCCTCCTTTACCGCTTCTTTCGTGCTGGGTAGCGCGCTCGGCCTCTCTGGCTGCTTTCGCTGTTTGGAGCGCCAGAGCCCTCGCCCGCACTTCAATGGCCTTTCCAAACACTCGCGGCGTAGAGCGAACAAGTGAGCAATGAAAACACCAATTTTCAACAGAGAGTACAGACGCTTGCAGCTCGAACACGCCGGGTGAGAGCAGGGGCGGGAACCAAATTGCAAGGAAAAAAAAAATATTGAAGCTTCCTGATAAGTTCGGCTCTAAGTTCGTCCTCACTTCAGGCTTCAGGCGATGTTCGTTTAATTGGCAGATGCAAGAGGGTAAAACCCTGCACGCTTAAAAAGATTTCTAGTTTACCGCTCTGTCAAGAGTAGGTGTCAGCAAGAAATGCATTACTGGAAAAATGTTGCGCATTTTAGAACGGCTGATATAAGATGTTTCGGGGGAAGACTTTAAGTAATTCTCAAAAGTAAGAGTTTTTAGGCAGAAATGTGGCTTTTTCAGCGCAGTATTACCGTTGTTGGCAGACACCAAAAAACCAGTGAGTCAATTTGGGTAGTAAGCTGGTTAGCTAATTTTAAATAATGAATATAACTATTACGTTAGGCGCCTAGTTGCAATTAGATATCTGTAGCCGCTGGTTAGGAATAGCAATGTCAGTCTTAGGATTTATAAAACGCAATCACCCTTGGCCTTGCGACAGACACGACAGGCAACGATCCCCGTACTATGCATGTTAAAGAACTACAGGCGACCAAAAATTGATTATTTCAAAAATTGAGCATTTCAGTGGTCTGGCCATCAAAGCTAGGCGACATGTTGTTAAAACTTGGTAAGATACAACGAATATCCTCCTCAGTACAGGGCGCCAAAAATTCTGATTTTAGAACGTACATTTTAGCACTATCCACAAACTCGCTCAGCTGTACACTGTACTGCACTGCGAAAACGTATCAGCCACAGCTGCTGCGCGAATATCAGATTGTGACAGAAGCACATCACACGTCTCACCCACGAAATCTATAGATGATTAAACCTGAAGTACAGTAGTCCTGCTCTCTTCTATTTTAGACTTCATGATAAGAATCTCCTCAACCTTGACATGAAGGGACGAGATCAATTCATTCTGTTCCTTAACAGTTTTCTGAACAGTAATGTTTTCATTTATGCCACCAAGCTGTACGGGAGTGCTGTTAGGTTCTGCTTGAGATTGGCACGGATTACGGGCCTACTTAAGTCGTATTTTTTCACGTTTTGCAACCATATACGTAAACATAGCATCATATATATGCTCAGGCACTGTTAGCTTTAATTACAAAGGGATTAACAAACCCAGCGCTTCATGAAGCGCCCATCCAGATGCATCAATTGTGAGCAATGAGAACAGTTTTTACCAGGAATGATGTAACAATAGAACATATTTGCAGTTACCTATTGAGCGAAGGCTAGTACAAAATGAAAAAAAAGCATACGAAGCAGTGAAGCGCTAGCTGCGGTCGTTATGTAGGTACGATGCTGTAATGTATGAAGTTTTGGCTAGACCATTAACAAGACGGAACAGTGATCTCCACTACGGTGATGTAACGAGAAGTAAGCATATATGCTCACTCTATGACCCTGATAATATACGCATAGGAAAATCACCTTTTTACTAGTAACGACGAAAGCGAATACACTAGCACCACATCTCAGCAGAGGATAGGGGTTCGAGCTGCATATGCGCCATTACCTCTGAGATCCGGCATCAAGGCCGGCTTTGCTGAACCTGCCTGTGCCCTGCCGCGTCGTCCTAACTTGGAGGCCATAAATAAGGATTAGGAACAACGCCACACCAATGGATGGCCCCGTGGCGCTGAGCGACGTTGCTCTGTTCCTGTTTTTGAAACAGTAGCCAAAAAAACTATTGCGGACTTTGTTCGAACCTCGTGTCAATTACACAAAAAGCATTGGGAACCATCAAAACGTATTCAATTGGTTTGTAATAATTGTGATCATGCGCTATTTGATTCGTTCCAAGGGCCAAATATGAAGCTATTCGATTCCCTGTTCAAATATTTCAAGCAATCGCACTGCGGTCATGGAATTTCCTATGTGCCAGTGTACAAACCCAGGCACATTCCTAGAACGCCTTTTTTTATTACGAGGAAAGCATTGCATACATACACGATTATTCTTTTTCCAAGAAGACCCTCCGCTGCCCACCGCTCGATTGTGCTCATGTGTATGCGTAGGCGCGTGATCTTATGTGAAGGAGGTCGAGGTCAAGAGAACAGGTGGAAGGAAATCGGGAACTATATGGCGCGGAGTGCAGCAAAATGTGCACACCGGCTATCAGGCAGAACAAACGAAGACATGGAACCAATGGCTGCAAAGATAACGAGAACAGTCACAATATATTTGCCTTATCTGAGAGACGAACAGTCATGCTGAAAGAAAACGTTGCCAGATATTGCCAGAACGCGTGCTTGCGAACTTGTCCATTACGAAACCTCCTGCCAAGGTATGCGTACCTCTCTAACTTCCAGCCCGTTCGGCAGTCTTATCTGTTTGCGTACTGGACAAACGCCTAGAGTCAAGCGTTCCCGATACGCAGCCTTATCACGAAGTGAAGCCCTTGAGACTCCCAGGGACCTTTAGGCTGTATTGTGCGTCACAGAACCGGCCCACTCGCTGGCATGCTTGCATTCCAGAGCGACACTACGGTGATCGTAGTTCCGTCGATTAACCCACTGAAACGGTGGCTTTATATGCATATGTAACAGCTGCCCACGCTACGTTATACACTTGCCGAGAAGCCCTGACATTGCCAGGAAACCGGTCGCGTGACATGACCTATCCATAGAAAAGCGCATTCACATCTATGAGTCGCAGACGTCGCACGACTGAATTTGACCGAAACGTCACGCTGGCCTGCTGCTTCGTTTCGCTCCTGTGGTTTCACGACTTCATCGAAACTGCTCGCGCGACTTGTGGTTCGGACCGAATCTACCTGAAAGCAGGACAGTGGGTATCTCACTGTTGTCTTTGTACTCAGTGTAGCTAAGATTCTCTGATAACAGCACCTATCGCTCAAACTCCTTCTTGCGCATTAAGGTTTCATTGCGCACTGCAAATAGATTGGTAATGCTATGAGCGTTTATTGGCATTTAGTGTACGAAAAACCTTTGTTAGTCATTGTGATGTTAAGCCACCCGGACTGAGAGAGAGAAATGAGGTAGTTGAGTTTAAGGATTTAGGTCGAAGTCACCGATTAGGTTGATATAGTAAACTGCACACTTATTGGCGTGACTGATATTTCTGAAGCCTCAGCTAGCTACCATCTCATTGTGTTACTACGACGACCGATATGAAGAGCTGTGTCCATCCTGACCTTAAACGTTCGCCCTTTGGTGTGTATCCTTTGTTCTAAAGAACATGCACATGCGCCTCCATCAAATTCGGTATCGATACAATCTACGCAAAGTGCAATGTGACGCCTCTAAGTCAAAAGCATTTCTTGACCGCCTTGACCTACGATGGGTGCTGACTCTTCGAGGATGGCAGGTCGAAGGCATTGATAACATTGTTTGATAGAACTGTTTATCTTCCCTACAGAATGCCCCTTGTTCGCTATTTTCAGGCATCACCTTCGAGCGCATGGAGAGAGACCACTGTGAGGATTGTCTCGAAACTAGAACCTAGGATCATTGCATACATGTTTACCCATTTCGCTGTAACGTGTGCAAAGTTAGTTCATCTAGTCAGTATCTGCGCTACATTTTTTTTATTTGAATAACGATGAGCATTGTTAACTTTATTTTTTTTGTTCACATGACGTTTGCGAGCGTACGAATAGGTCATGCAAAGAGTTGCTGAAAACAGACTGTACGACAAATTAACCTTTACAATGATTCAAAATCTACTACATTTTGCTTCATATGAACAGAGGGAACCAATTCTAGACGCTCGCGTTTTAACGTGCAGTAATAAATGTCAGTGGTGATCACAAGAAGCCTCCGTTGCATTCCACAAACTCTGGGTACATTGTGTTTAAGCGAACTTTATCTTCCTTTGTTCTTTGTTAAACGTCTTGCAGAAGCCAATCATCTTTCAGTGTATGGTCTCTCTGCATCACTATCGTCTTCGTCAGCAGGGATAGCTTAGTGATTATGCCGCTCGGCAGATGAACCCAAGGACTGAGAATCGAATTATTTGAAGCGGCGGTAGCATCTTCATGGTGTAGAAAAAAAAATCTGTGCAGTGCGATGTCAGTGCATTTTACAGAACCGCAGGTGGCAGGAGTCAATCCGGAGCCCTCCACTGCGGCCTCTCGCAAAGTCCATGTACAGCTTAGGGGCTCTAAATTCCACAGTATCACGGCCGCATCACTTTCGTTTTTGGCTCTCCCGTCTAGAACGAGTAACTTATATCTCCATTCCTTCCTTAGACGATAACAACGTATTGTGAGACCGGCTAAAGAAATAGACCAGAAAAAAAAAACACAACAGTGTAGGGTATGAAAAGAGTGGTGGAAGATATGAACCAAAAACTCGAAAATACAGAAGATGTCATTAGCCCCGCTCCCATGGGAGTAAATATGCGCATCAGCTACATTGGACTTTTATGTGTTCAGCTGGAATAGTTGGTACTGGCTTCGTAAATTCATGGCAAGTGCACACAGGAAACGACTGGACTAGCCATTGTCCTCTTGTTTTGCGTCCTGCCTTCGTCGACTAGTTCGCTACAAATCAGGAATTTAGGAAGCTACAGTGAAACAGAATAAATTATAAATCCCACATATTCCATCCAGTTTATTCCTCCAGAAGTTGGAGCGCAAGAATGCTGAGACGTTAGCGCTCGTCACAGACGCCCGCTATTCACAATTTTTTTTTCTGATGTTGCTGAAGCAAAGTAGTCACATGATTGCAAAAAATGAATGCACTAATTGTTTTCCTGCGGAATTAACAGTTTAATGATGATTAAGAATTATTTTCATATTGCTCTAACTTAAATATAGAGCAAATCATATAACAGCTTGGCAAGCGCTAATGTTTAAGAGGGTAACAAACATTTGTTTTTATTAGTTCCTCAACAGATAGATTAGCCTCATTTGAAAAAAAAAACTCAGTTATTTATAAGCAATTCTGGCTTCGGGAGCGAAAAATGTCAACCTCCAGTAAAAGGTCTTAAACAAACCATTTCATTTCATACTCTAGCCCCAGCCAATCACCGGCCCTAAATAACCAAGCATAGAAGGAATGCATGATAACAAAATGAAAGACACGAAATGCCTTAAAGCATGAAGTTCACTCCACACGAGAGCTCCAGCACCTTTCACTGGCTCTCCTTCGCCACTTAGCGATATAAAAATAGAAAGCGAAGCAAAACTGACACAGAACTTGTCTGTCTTCTTTCGTCCCACGCCCTTTTATTGCGTTAACTTGTCCCAAACATCATGCACAGACAACTCTTCTAGCAGCAAGCTTCAGTGGACTTCGATGCTCTTTCTTTCCGGCAAGCAGATCGGTGCTAGGTCTGGGTCTTTCTTTGCAATATTTCGGAAAACAAATTCACGTCCTTGCTTCTGATGTAGCTTTTCTTTCCTGGCACTTTTCTGCCGGTGAAGAGAGAGATGCCGCAGGTAGAGTGATCATAGCTCAAAATATTTAGCAAGTCTGTTGTCGAACAGCAAACAGTTCTGCAAAGAAGCCAGCACCGTGACAGCCGGATCTGGGGTGACGACATATCCGCGTTTTGTTTAAGTAAAAAAAAAGCCTGATAAATATCATCCTCAGCCAAATTCTGAAAAATCTTAGGGCAATCTAGGATTTGCTACAAATGATTATTTCTGTCCCACTCTATCGATGTCGTTGCACAAGATTTAGTTTCTATTATGAGAAAAAAAAATTAGAAACAATGCAAATATGCGGCAAAAATCAAGCTGATGCAGCTGCTTGGAGGCGTCCCTAGCAAGTATAAGGGTCATGCAAAGGCAGGAAAGATTTTTTTAGGACAATTGCTACAGTCCTAATGTTTCTTAATCGTGAAATGGTTATGGCTTCCATTGTCTAAAATAAGGGGACCGCCATCCGGAATTCGAGGCAAACCTGAACCTGAAAAAATGTGCCACACCATGACCCCGTGGGACATGAAACAGCGCTGATGCAAGCATTGTACCATTGTTTCCTGATGCTTTAGACGATACGGCTACTGCCACAGCTTTTTTTTTTCATTGCATGTAAGACTTCTACTCTGTACACCACCTCATGCCTCACATAAGGGGGTCGCATTAAGGTATCCCTCCGGAAGTTCTCATTCCACCACAAGCAAGCACACAAAAATTCTGGAAGGCGCACATCCTCGCTTAATAAAGGGCGACAACTAGGATTTCCGCTAGTGCTTACTTACACCTTCAGGGTGTCTGGCGGTACAGAATTCGGGTTCACTTCGCTCCTCGTAACTTTGCCTAAACAGGATACAAGAGGGTGCTGAGCTTGACAAGATAAATTTACCTCATGGGGATTCATTAACCAAATTTTAGAGGTGCCTACCCAGATACATGAAGACGACACATTGGTTTTTCCCTGCAGTTTTCAGCTGCTTTTCTTCTTAACATGTTAGCGGCAATTCGGACCATCTACCTTTCTGTACTCTTTTTGATGTCGGTCGGTCGGTCGGTCGGTCGGTCGGTCGGTCGGTCGGTCGGTCGGTCGGTCGGTCGGTCGGTCGGTCGGTCGGTCGGTCGGTCGGTCGGTCGGTCGGTCGGTCGGTCGGTCGGTCGGTCGGTCGGTCGGTCGGTGCTATACAATAATAAAGGAGTATGGTCACGTGATGGCACGTAGCAAGAAACCTTCCTCAGTGCTTGATGGTCGCGGCATCACGGCGCAATATTGTCACGGCAGGCACAAACACAGCAAAAGGCTTCCAAAAGAAACTTTATTGGACTGGCTTGTGCCTACAAAGAACTCAACAACTGCGCCGGGCTCCGTGTAAAGCTGAAAGAGAACCCTCGAGATAAAACGCCAAAAGCAGCTACGACAATCTCGAACAATATAGAAGCAGTTTCAGATGGCTGCAAGCATTCGAGATAAATTTGGTCACATTTCGCGTCACAAAGCGGTGCAGCCGCGTGCCGGCAGTTTTGAACATGAACAAACATAGCAGACCTTCGCAGCAAAATGCTCCTGGTTTAGATTACTACCCTCCAGAAGGTAGTGACCACCACGTATTCGGTAGGGCATCATTTTTTCTTTTGATATCTCCGTTTTCGGGCTGAGCTTGTACTTTACTTTCGACACCTGTCCATTTGGCTATTGTGAGTATGCAGTCTATTCGCTTTCCTTGAAATGGTTATAAGGAAAAATATTAAGACGCGTGAGGCGTATGCCAGGTCAAAAGAAAACGCACTTACGCATGCACGCATATGTAAACGGAGTGCAGGGAAGGACAAATTTCGGCCTTGTATCATTTGCAGATTTTTTTTTACTGTTTCTCGGGATTCTTCCATACTTTGCATGGACCTTGAACTTTGCAGAGAGGACACCATAAAATATATATAAGTGAACAGCCGTCTAATTTATACAGGCGTGCCTTCATTCTTCGGCAGTCAGTGGTCTGTCATTTAATGGCAGTTGCTAGCTCCTTAACCTGCCACGCAGCGGCTGCTTACAGCCATGTTTCTGATGAACTTCCGTTCCATCATTTTTCAGCAAAGTGCTTGAAAATCTTATGGCTTCTACTTTTAAATGGTCACCCTTAGCGTGTGTTTGCATATATCAGCAAAAGATATAGAATTTAGAAGTAAGATCAAGATAAAGCTTGAGCCCCGGCTACACTAAAAGACGTCCCAAACCTTCAACGTACTCTTACTGCCCCGACAAAAACAAAATGATATTTTAGTTATAATCAATCTGTCGGTATTTATTCCAGGTCACTCAGAGTGTAATTAGAACTTCATATTTACTTCACGCTTTTATTTGTGTTTATTTGACGTGTGCGAGAAATTTTGCGCCGGAACTACATGCTACTTCTGGCTACATTTCACGTCGGTTTTGGATCCTACTGTACACTGTCCGTTGGCAAAGAGCTCTGGTAACAAGTCAGGAGATCTTTCTTACACCGCATATATATTCTTCTGTTAAGCCCATTTATTAAAGGACTGAAATTTTCTCGACCATGGTGGTTCGGTATGCAGGTCTATCATCCGGCACTTTCAGAGGTTCCCAACGTGTTAAAGGCTCAGACGGAGGCAATACGTTAGACCTGTTACTTTGTGATAGCAGATTTGGTAGAAACGGTTTCGGCAACCCCAGGGATCAGCAATCATGATGATGTAAATACAACAATAGTATGCAAGAAAGCACAGATTAGCAAGGATTGTCCGAGAAATCTTTTGTGTACGAATAAGAAAACTCTGCTGCCATATACGCGCAG
The DNA here is from genome assembly GCF_052857255.1 of Amblyomma americanum. Classification (NCBI taxonomy): domain Eukaryota; kingdom Metazoa; phylum Arthropoda; class Arachnida; order Ixodida; family Ixodidae; genus Amblyomma; species Amblyomma americanum. Next base: position 32,390,439 of record NC_135502.1, read on the forward strand.
TTAGATTTATTCCCGCCAGTATTCTCGGAATACAGCAGTGAATTCAACGTAGAAAACTTGTGGTAAATGTTATAAAAAACTTTTCATGGTACCTAAGTATATTCCCTCGACGGTGGTATCAGCTAGACGTAGAAAGGATAAACTTTGGACTAAAAAAGAACTGCGTTTATCACTAAGAAAGAAGGCAGGCGTATACAAGGCATTCAAGAAAAGAACAAATAGATACTGCGTTCATTGATTTTCGAAAGGCTTTTGATGTAGGCCCATATACTTTACTTTTGCACAAACTGTCATTTCACCACAGTACGCCACAAAACAACATTTCTTCAAGACATAACACAAAACTATTATCAAACAATGATCAGTAGTCTCCGATCATCCTTCGGCTTGAAGCCAGGCCTTCACAGGCAAGGTTGATGGTAGAATGTAAAAGAAATGTTTGGAGCGCTGCGGTGGCAGCCGCCGACATGTTCGCCATCAATAGAGCCTCTCGACCAGTGGGTACTATGTACTAGGTGTTTCCAAAAGCTGTCGTCGCCTTTTCTCTGTTAGTTTTGAGTCTTCAATTTCCCTCTCTCAGCAGTGTCCAGCCATGGCCGTGTAATAGAGCCGGAGGAGTAAAGGGACAGATGGGCTCAAGATGTCACCAGCGGCAGGTGCATATAGCCGTTCGCGAAGGTGAGGAGGCGTTCTAAGCGGTTCTAGATGTGGTCCTTTTATTCGATTGAGTCGTCTCGGCCACGTCGACGCCTCCAGGTCCCGTATCTAAACGTCTCTGCTGTGTGGTGACGAGGAGGAACGGCTTCGAGAAGTGTAGATGAACGATTTACTTTACATATTTGCAGAAGTACGTGAGAGAGAAACACAAATCAGCCAGTAGTACTGTAGTGGTGCACACGCAGTCCGGCAACTTTACTGTGACCATACTGCACACAGTTAACCGTCGCGGTGCTATCGACATCGACGATGCCGCTGCACTTAGCGCTGGGGCGACCTAGTTTTTGTGTGCTTCCCAATTGCCGATTATTGCGCCTGCCACTCAGCTACCTTGCATAATATTTGGTGGAGGTGCTACCCGAGGAAGTACTTTGAATTTTCGAAGCGGCCGTCAGCTTGGATTCATCACTATGCAATCCTACATACTTCCGGCCACAGAGACAACAGCGCCGACCATCGTCATAGTGCAAACTCGAGACCCGGACAGCTTTTACGCCGTCGAACGCCATCTCGCCATGTATGACACTGGTCAGCCGCCCCACGGAGCGAATTTAATCCCGGTAGTCAACAGAGAACTGGAGGTAATGACACTGGTCTCCAAACGACTAGGCCCTGATGCCTAGTGATTTGGGCGTCCGTCTTTTATGCGGAGTTCGATCCAGGTCAGTAATGTCAAGTACCCACCATTGATACAATGGGTGCAAGCTTTGTCCTGGCTGGTGCTCGGCTTTTTAAGGGTGTCTTGTTCAGGAAATTCATCTTTGACGCCATCGTTAACAGACTAACAGAGCATCGTGGACAAGCACCCTGTTCGCTTACTCAAGGTAGGAGCCAGAGGGACGCTTTGTTCGCAACCCGTCGCTCCTATGGTTGCTGGTGCGGCAATGACTCGGACCTTCCCGACGCGCTACAGCTACCATTACGCTGCGGAGAGGTGCCGCTCGGACGACTGGCTCATCGGTTTCACATATACGCGTGCCGGCCACCTTTCCCGCGCCGTTGGCGCAGCCGTCGATTTTCGACACCGCGACCTAGCTCATACTAAAGTCGCCGTGTTACGGACCCCGCCAGAATCGTCCCGAGCTGAGCACTCAAATGCCTCTGAAACCACGACCTCGAGTTCGCCTTCACCTCAGATCCGCCGCTCCCGTAAGCCACAGCATCGCCGCCCGTCCTCTCCACCCTGTTATGCCTCTCACTCGCAAAAATAATCAATGCAGCGGCCCGAGGTGATGCTGCATTGATCAGCGGGCCCAAAAAACCTTTCCTGACCCTCAGTCGTCACTGCAACCTTCTCGATATATACGTGGATGAGTCTCTGTTAGCGCTCTGAGTGACACTGAGGTTGCAATACCCGCTATTTCCTAAGCCGTTTTTGCCGCCGACGTAAATGCCGCTGCTGTCGCTGGAATACGCACTTCGCGTGTTTACATTTCCGGTCGTACTACTCCTGTTCACCGTCGTCGACCACTGTTGCCATGATGTGAACCCCGGCATCGACTTTTTAACGACCCACGCTGCGCTTACTGATAGCTCCACTCGCCATCTATGCTTGGACCTGTCGCTCTGCTCTCATAGCGACGGTACCAGACACCCCACCTATGCTTTGCTTAGTTTATCCGCCTCTAGAAGACACAGTCTAGAAGACCAAAACCGCTAGCCGGCGGATGTCCGCACTCGATCAGTGTCCAATCAAAGCGCCGAATAAGATGCGTTCTTGCAGAACTACCCACTGTCGAAGGAGTTACCGGTGCCCCTTTTAAGTGTTCTGGTGGCGAGGACCAGTAACTGCAATGGTCGAATCTGTCACCGTTTCCCACCTCTTTCGGTTTTGAAAGAGAGATTCAGTACCATGAAAAACAGGCTGAGGAAACATCGGTCGTTGGCCGCGGTAAGCAAGAAATGTCGCGTCCAGCAAGGTGACCAACTTTTGTCCACGGGGATTGCCGCCATGATTAGTTAAAATCCAAATACACCATCAGGGGAGGAGCTCGGACTGTTTTCAGATCACAAGGCTTCGAGCCCCGAGTGGTCACGCACAGCAGCGTCCGCCTCGCCAAAGCTAATAGTCGGTGAACCCTTTCTATCGGAATCAAAAGGAGGACCGCTGTCGACGACACTACCATAGCAGCCCGCCGAATGTTGACGCCACGCTAGTGCCTTTTTCAGAACGCATCTGTTGACAGCTCGCGGGAGCCGTCAACAGACGTGTCAAATTCCTGCCAGGATGCAAATCGCCGTTCTTACAGCGGACTAACCGATCACATATGTTGAAGGAATGTGGGCAAGCTCTTTAGTGCATGAAGCAACGAAAGCAGCGAGGGATACCGACCGCGCAGCCAGGAGCCAGAAAATAAAGGACAGAAAACAGCTGCACGAAGAGCAACAAAACCAGTGAAGGCCGGGGAGCATGCTGTCCACCTTGAAGAAATGCAGCTGATGATGACGCCTCCTCAAAGTGCGAGAGTAGAAAGGAAAACCATGCCAGCTGCGCAGCTGTAGGAATTGAAGCGAGCGAATACAGCGGCACGTCCTACAGCGAAAAGACAAGGTGAAATTCGAATGCGGCTGCTACAATCAATGAACAGGCCTACAGGGACGTGTTATACCTTTAATGCTGAGCATTTCATGCTACATCAACCCTTGATAAGAGATATCGTATATTAATTTTTTTTCATTTTACACAACGTTTTTGAGACAGGACAGAAGTGACAAGTCTACAAATAAAAAGTCTGGCATAAATTATTCAATGCGCGAACAATTTTCCTAGTGCTTCTCTTTTGCGTACCCATAAAGCTCCGACGTACAAGAAAATAAACTCCTGAGCGTATGCCTCTGGGCTAGTTGCTAACCAGTGATTAACGCTATGCCCACGGAGACATGGACAGATCAATGATTGACGTCTCCCTGCTTACTCAGAGCTTAGCTCGCTCGTGAAGAGTGTCCGACCGGCATATAGCCATGCTGTACTGAGTAATTCCTCATGTGTTTAATGAAGCGAGCGGATTCTCATCAGCATCCGCAACAATGGCGCTTGTGTGCGCTGATGGCAACGGAGGTCATGCCACACTGAGGTTGCTCTAGTATTGCAGCCGCCACCTGACCAGCGCCATTAAGGGTGCCATGATAGAAGTAACTCCTTCTCTGTAACACCTATCTCTGTCGTTCAGTCTGAAAAATGGCTCTTAATTGTACATTTGTGACATTCGGACCAAGCCTGGTCCCTCTCAAAGTGGTGTGATTACTGCGAGCATGGCGGCCAAGGTCGCGTCCTCCTCTCGCACCGGCCTTGGTCATCGACGGCCGAGTTCTCATGATACCGCAGGATCGACACGTGACTTTCAACATGCAGTCATTATCTTTTTGCGAAACGATGACATCCATTCACCTCACTTCGCCTTGAACAGAGATGACAGCTCCCCCAAGCCCTGACTAGGTCGCTCAGGTTGCTCTCCCCGAGGAAGATGTCGCGATCAATCATTGATTTGACAAGCACCTGCCAAGGCAGGCAGAGTGCTCAGAATCCGGCAGACGGGCTGTGATGACGTCACAATGTCGCATGACCTAGGTTGCCTTTCTATGCATGTTTCAGATGTTCGACTTAAGATTTGTCTGTAAATATAGCTGGTGTAACTTTTTAAAATATGCTTCTTTGCGTATTATTTTTGGCATACAGTTATTTTTTTTTCAAAGTCAACTATCCTTGCTTTCAAAATATTCAGCATAAAACGGATTTAAAAGCGTTATGTCGTGAAGGCGGACACGCGTAAATATGTGATTCAGGAAGAAAATGCTCGCAACACAACAGTGTGTGTGTGTGTGAGTGTGTGTGAACGCGTGTGTGTGTGTGTGTGTGCGTGCGTGCGCGGTTAAAATATTAGTTCTTCTTCCATCTTTCGCGCTTTAAACTTCTTCCCAGGATGTAAATTCTTAGCTCGTGGCCAAGGGTGCGCGAAAAATATTTTTTTTTCAAAACCAAGTCGAAATTTAATACTAACCTGGGCTACCGAATTGAATACGAATGGTACAGCTAAAAACCTAATCCAATATATGAATGGAATGGGAAAACAAAATCAGATAAAAATGAAATGCCTTTATGCACGTTCCCTACTTCCGCAAAACACACAAAACAGCGATGCGCTTGCTGCAGTGCTGCGGTGTGACGTTGTAAATAAAGAAAGTACAGCTATAGCTGCAAAAATACCCAAGAGTGATCTGCACTAAAAGGACGCAGCAAGAAGTCAAAATGCAGGTTAACTCTGTCTCCACGATGCTAAAACGTTAGGAAAAATATAATTCGCTACGTATGACGACAGCGAAACAACTAGCACCACATCTCTGTAGAGGAACGAAAGGCCGCAGAGATAAGAGAAAGGTTCACAATGCGTCTACTCTATCAGTGAGAGAGCGACCTCTAAAGAAAGCGTTGTCAAGTATCGCCGGAAGGCACTCTTGCAACCGCGCACCGTGGAAGTCGCCAGACAAGGGAGCGCGTGCCGTTCCCACCCCAGCCGTCCGACATTCTTTGCTGCTTGCGTATGAGACAGAGGCCGAGAGACACCTATTTCCGATTTTCCACCTTATCATGAAGCGAAGCGCTTGAGACTCTGTGTGGCCCTTGCGATGGATTGCGTTCCACAGGAGCGTTTCACATTCAGACAAGCATGCATTGAGAAGCGACACCGCCATGACCGCGGTTCCGTCGATGAACTCACTGAATCGAAGGCTTTACAGGCGTAACACTAACAAAGTCCCTTTCTACTTTTAAATTTTACACAGAAACATGTAATGTTTGGACAACTGCTCGCGCGGCTTAACGTGTGTGTTGGCAAGCGCATTCTTACCCGCGAGTCACGTACGTCAGCGGAAAATTTTCTTGGAATCGTTACGCACGCCTTCTGCTTCATTTAACACCTGTAATTTATCGACTGCACCGATACTGTGAGAACGTGTCTGAAGGCAGGGAAGCCACTATCTCGCGATTGCCTTTGTACTGTGCTAGTCTGTTTGGGTCAATGTAACCATCATTTTCTCATAACAGCAGTAATCGCACGAGCAGTCTCTTGCGTAATAACGACTCACATAAAAACTTCAGTTCTCTCCGTTAAGTTCTGCGCGTTCATTAGTGCTAAGTTTCAGAAAAAATCTGCGTTAGCGCCACCGCGGGCGAGAGGCACAAAAGAAATTGTCCAATCTCGGGAATCCGGACGAAGCCATAGTACTTAGCAAAAGGCAGCGGACCTTGTACTTCATTGTTGTCCCTGGTTCTGCAAAAGCCTTAACTTGCTACCGTCTCCGTCTTGTTCATTATAATTAGCTACAGCCGCAATGTGTTCTGCGTACTCTCTTGCTGTCCCTTAGCCTGCGCCAGGCAAGAGACATGCAATGAATTTTTTATTTGCGTATTTGAGGGATATTGGACATCTTGAGAAGCTATAATTCTACCTTATATGTTATCATCATACATTCTTCACGCAGTGAGCTTTGTTAGCCCATTTTTTTAACTATGCACTCATGATTTTAGATGTAACATCATTACTCGCAGATGCACGTTAATACACATTCAATGGCTGCTATTTATCTGCTCCCCTTTTTATTTGTTTTAGTTTGCCTTTTTCCGCACCGCTAATCTTCCGCCTTTGCCTCCCAAATTCCCTTCCCCACGCAGGGTAGCATGTCAGTGATATTTTCTGTTTTTATTAAAGAGATTCTCTCTCTCTCTATCTATTCTTAGTTGTCAGTTGGCTTGAATATTTGCCCCTACTTGTGCCCTATTTTTTTTTTAAGGCTGATGTATGTCTATGCCCTTCTATGAAATACTGTGGCGAGATCGCTTTCGAAAAGTGCTTTGCCGCGCCCCTAAGCTTAAAGCAGTTCTTACCGCCTTGACTGACTATGGTGTTGACTCCTCTGGAGAAAAGGTCGGTAGCACTGATATCATTGTTTCATACACTTGCTGAAAAACTTGTCTAAGCCCCCGATCCTTTCCTACAGAGTGCCCTTTGACCGGTATTATCATACGCCACCTCCAAGTGCCTGCGAGCGAAGCTTATTTGAGCATTGTCTCGAAACTAGAACCTGCGGTGACTTCACCCACGTTTACCACTTTAAGCGATGCCTGCAAAGTTTTATCAATTACTCAGCGTCTGCTCGCCATACGTTTAGTGAATAATGCTTGGTGTCACTGACTTTTCTTTTTTTATTCGTGCGGCATGTACGGCAGCACGATTAGTATAAGCAGACATGTGCTGGGAGCAAGTCGGATATCAAATGAAGACTTAAAATCACTCGTTACTGACTGCATCAGGTGACTATCGGGGTGAGGGGCGGTGTTCTGCACCACGTGTAGACTTTTGAAGTTTTATGCGAATAAGAGTACGTCTCTGTTCCTCACAAGGGGCCTTCCTACAAATTTGGGTTTTTTAAGACTTCTTCAGCTTTATCTTCATGTCTGATACTGCGGTAAAAGACAGCTACATTATTTCTGCAGCATAACGAGAGTCTTTTTTTTTTACGTTTCTAAAAGCGACCTGTCCTTTTTGCCCAGAACAGAGGCCATGTTGTTTCTGTTTATTTATCCTTTAATCACACTAAGTTAAACGTTTTGTACAAGCCTTTGTGTTTCGTTTTTTCATTGAAGCGTGGTGCGTTACTGTACTCACCATCGGCAGCGATGAATTTGAGCCGATTACCTTCGGCTGCTGTTTTTTTTGGACGCGGGATCAAATTCTGGCCGCAGCGATCGCATGTTTCCAGAGGTGAAACAGAAGAAACAAATTGCTGGTGGTATAATTTTGCTAAACATGAAATATTGTGTGAAGTTTCAATTTTTTGCACATGTACGCCACTGCCACGTACTTGAAAGCGTGATAGAGGTGTCCACTGACCAAGGGAGCCAGTTATGCGCGACTTCACATTTTCATCTTCAATGCCCATCTACCGATTTGTACGCCGGCGGCCTATGCTCCAGTGCCGCGTCTCTGGAGCAATGTTGTCGACGCCAGCGCGTATTGCTCAAGTGCCGTGTTTCCGCCGCAAGGTTGTCCACGCCAACACATGTAGCCTACATCTTTCTGGCACTACCACCGCATAGTTTAAAGCGCGAATATCACTTTAATAGTAGTATTAGTTTATGATTAAGACGATGTGCAAACTTCACGCACTAAAACATGAGCGCTGTGCGATGTCAGTCCCGGCTGAAGGTGCTCGTGTGCTACAAATTAATCGGAAGCCCTTCAACACGGCCTCACCCATAGTCCATTTGCAGCTTTGGGACATCAAATCTGACACAATCACTGTCGATTCTGCTCCCTTTGGCACCTCCCCTGCAATCACTAAGATATTTTTCTAAACGTTTCCATAGAAATCACCACACACTGCGCAACAAAATAAGCAAGAAGAAGTTTTCTTTAACAAGAAAAACATGTTAAACAAACTTCATCACCCTGTAGCCCGAGGTACCCGCTGGCCCGAAATAACTAAGTGTTGAGCAAACGTGTCAGAATAAAAAAAATAAATGTAATGTCTCCAGCACGTTTCACTGAATGTTCTGTCCTTGCGACACCTTTGTTTAGAAGAATTTATTAGAACAAAAAGGCAGGACGAAAGAGAGATATAGAACATGTCCGTTTTCTACCCCGACCTTGTTATTGTTGTAAGTTGCTCTGAACGCACAAAGAACTTTCCAAATGCATGCTTTACTGAAGTTTTATTCTGCTTTCATGCTGCAAGCCTATCGTTGCTGCGCCATGAGTTCTTTAGGGACTTATCTTGAGGGAACCAAACCAAGTGGAAGCACTTGCATCTGCCTTAGTTTCATTTTTTCTTTACGCTTTTATCGCGGCGCAGAGCGAGGTGTCGCAGTTTGAGTTATCAGTGCTCAAAATATCCCGCACGACTGCTTTCCAACAGCAAACAGCAACGGCTGACGAGAACAGACCAGCACAATGACGGCCTGCTCGCGGCCTTTTCATGAAGAAACATTTTCCCACTTGTAGTGTTACTAGCGCGACGGAACATGTACGGAAAAAGTAAACAAAATAATAATGCACTTAAAACCATTCTGTGGGAAATTCTGGACTTTCGCATACAGAATTAGCGGTCAGTGCTGTTTCTTGCATCATTCTATTGAGGATGTTTTAGAGGTATAATACTAACACCAAAAAAAAAATTCAGAAAAAGGATAATTTATGCGGCTGAAAAAGAAGACCGCATAGCTGAGTTGGTAGCTGTTTTTTTTTTTATGAGGAGCATGCAAAAGCAGCAATGGTTTTTTCGGACTATTAGTACGCATTTATTTATTACAAACCATGAAATAGTTCTAGCCCCGAGCACTTACATTAGGGCGAATATGGCCCGGAATGCACGGGTAAGATAAAGAAACATTCCATACTATAACATGGTGCGATTTGAAAAAGCGCTTGTGGAAAATCAGTAGCTTCGTTTCCTCATGCCTTAGACGACTAGACTATCACTGTAGATTTTTTTTGCATGAAAAGCTACTACTCTGCATAGGAACTCATGCCTCACGCAAACGGGTCGCATTACGAAATCTCTGCACAAGCCCTCACTCCGCTGCAAGCGAGCTTATCAAATTCCGGGAGGCAGACGTACCCGCTAAAATAGAGTAATAACCACAAGATAGCGTGTCCGCTGCTGGCACAGGACAGGGTTAACTGGAGAGATATGGAAGAGGCCGTTTTCCTGCAGTGGGCGTAGTCAGGCTGATGATGATGATGAACCAGGGTTACCGTTAGTGGCTTCTTAGCGCCGAGTTGGCTGCGGTTTTGGCTTCCTTCAACTTTAATTGAGGCAGCTTTATGGGCCATAACTCAGCTGTGCCTACACACATATATGAAAACAATGCATCAGTTCCTTTCCTTACCATTCCATGGAGGAAAAACGCTAAGGCGCCCGTGTGCTATGCGATGTCAGTGCACGTTAAGGATCCCCAGGTGATCGAAATTATTCCGGAGCCCTCCACTACTGCACCTCTCTTCCTTTCTTCTTTCACTCCCTCCTTTATCCCATCCCATACGGCGCGGTTCAGGTGTCCAACGATATATGAGACAGATACTGCGCCATTTCCTTTCCCCCAAAACCAATTATTATTATTATTATTAAACGCACACAAACCACAAATCTTCTTAACCTCTCCGCGGAAAGAAGTATCAACAACCTCTACTGTAGAAACGTTGCCACGCCTCCGGCGCTGTGAGTGCTAATTTTTCCCCTCTTCCCATACGGGTAAAAAAACTCCTCTGTCATCTTTTCTCGGTTAATTGTGCGTTTTAAAATTACCAGCAGCAGCAATGGGGCTGTCACAGCTGTGTAACGAATCGGATAAGTCGGGAGACAGAAAGACATGCCATGTCGTGAACAGCCGCTTTATGTCTCCGCACACGATGGTGGGAAGGCAAACACAAGACCTCAAGAATCGCTAATGCCTAGGAAAGCAGGTAAGCCCTATGACGCATCAAACAGAGAAAGCAGCGAGAGGCGCCTAGCAAGCTGCCGGGATCGAGAAAAAGAAGCGACAGAACTTGCGGGCATGTAAAGCAACAAAAGCTCCGCAGGACCAGGCGCGGTCTATTCCGACAACTCCTTAACCCATAGAAGGATCCAGGAAACCATGCCCACTGCCCAGTTCAAGAAATGGAGCGGGTGAAGACAGCGGCACTTCCAGTAAGCGAAATACATTGCGAACACGGGAGTGCTACTTCTACAACCTGTGAGCCGTCATAGAGGGATGTGCTTCGCCTTTCGTGCACCGCATTTCATGCTGCTGTCTTGATGACGACATAGACGGCAATTTTTTCATCTTATATAGCTTAAAGTTCTCGATATCAGGCACAATTTCAATTAAACAATTAAAAACAACAAGAATTTGTTTAATACGCGAAAATTTTAATTAGCTATGCACCTCTTTTTCAGAGACATAAGGACCCGACGCACTGGAAATTAAGCTCCTTAGAGTATATAGCTCTGGGCTTGTTGGTGGCTCGTAAACAACACTATAGTAACAAGCCGTGACTACCAACGAAAGATCAATGCTTCTGCCGCTGTTCCCTTTCTTTCTTGGTCTCTCGGCGAGTCTTGCTCACCATGAGTTTCTAAATAACAGAGATCCGTGTTCTACTGGGTTTTTGCACACGTCCTCTGATGCCCGCGAAATCCATCAGCGCACGCGATAATGGTGTCTTCCTGCGCAGATAACAACAGAGGCCATGCAAACATTGAGGTTGCGCTAGGATTCCTGCCACCAGCCTTGCTAAAGGAGAGTGCTCATGCCAGAAGAGAATTTATGTGGCATCGTGCGGGAAGCCGTTTATGAACACAGTTTTTATACAATGTAAGGTTCACTATAACAATCAATATATCCGTAGATCACCGACGGCAGTCAGGTATTTTTTTTCACGTTTTTACCATCGTCAGAAGCGTTCCACATTGGTTTTCTATGGCAGTCTTAACTGTTCCATGCGATCGCTTGAAACACTTTAAAATAAAGGGTTTGCTGTACATATCAGAAGAACAGAGCATTACCTTCAATATTTTCATAACAGCGTCGAACGATTTCCCAATTTTCAAAATTTTTGCCGAGAAATCTGGACTTGCTTAGAACGTAGGCAGTGAAAGAAAATAACTGACTAAAGATATGACCTGTAGGCGACAAAAAGGCGCATTGTAGAGTCCACATTTTAGTCTTTTGGAAGGCACGAACTGAACACTAGACATTTCGAAACATGCGGTTAATTTTATAAAGGAACGCTCGTGAGTTCGTTGGAGAAAAATATAAATAATTTACTCTTGATTGCAAAAAGGGGCACTAACCATTAAATAAAACAGCTTCTGGACCAGCCAACAACGGGGTTCTACACGTAGAACTTAGGTGGCGAGGGCCAATTTCTTTCAGTCTACGTCTGTCTTATATTATTATAATACTCTCAGAGTACATTAGAGAACATATTATTTGTTCTATATGCAAACTTTCTGACTTTAAACGTCGTTTCAACGCCACCCTAAAAAAATTAAAGACAGTTGATTCATAACTGCCCAGAATTTTAAACCCAATCTAGAGCCATACAGTACAGCACGTTGGTGTAGTGCAGCCCTATATACAGGAATATCTTCACAATTTATATTCAGAAAACAGTAACATAGGGCTATGTAGATTTGACTGAGAATTGAGTAAATGTGTGTAGAAATGAATTGATAACAAATCTAGAACAAACCAGAGGCCATCACAAACAGCGTGCAGATGCAAAGAGAAATATGTATGATGTCAGGGCCATCTATACCCCTTGCTGTCTCAAAGGAATAAATATTGTTAAAGGATTGAGGAAAAATGATTAATTATAAAAAAAAATTACGATTGCAACTGTCATTACTTAATCCCAGTTGAGTTCAAAGTTTCCATTTGTTCAGGTTTCGCCGTCAAGCCGTAAAATGGCCCTCTGTGCATTGAATTTCTTCGCTTTCGGCCATTTATGGACGAAGAAGCTTAATACCTTCTTCATACCTTTATATCAAAGCTTTATACTTTCAGCGCTTGTCCTGTTTTCTTTGCGCATGTCCAGCTTTCTCGTGCAAAAAGTTTTGAAAATATGAAAACTGTAGGACACCGTTATGAAAATATTGAAGGTAATGGTCCCAATATCTGATAAGTAGCAAAATCTTTATTTTAAAGTGTTTCCATCTATCGCGTCGAACAGTTAAGACTGCCATGGAAAAGCCATAAGGAATGTTTTTTATGATATCAAAAACATTAATAGAAAAAAATACAACACTGCCGTCGGGTGATCTGGGGATATAGTGATAGTTATAGTGAAATCTTACAATATATATAAAAATTGCGTTCATAAATGGTTTCCTGCCCAAAAATGCTTTTGTCCAGAATCTCTGGGTATGTCTTGTCGTCCTTGTTTCCTTTGCGCTGCACCTCTCCATGATGGCTCACCGACTGGCCCACACGAAGGTAGAAATCGAAGCTTTATGTCCACCTGATTAAATGAAATGCTCTGCAGCTTTTCGTGTTCTTTGGAGCTGCTTTAAAACGTGTTAGTTTAAAAAGGAAAGCTTCATTTCGTTACCATTACTATAGATATGAAACTGCGTCACAATATTAAATAGCTTAATGAATTTCACATTTCTTTTTGTTCCCACGACGCGTTTTTGAAAATTCTGAATAGACATTGGTTTAAGACTTCTCATAACAGGTATAACTAGCAACCGCCGTGGTGGCTCAGTGGTTATGGCGCTCAGTGTTTTAGTGTTTTTCAATTTTTACGCCCTATATAGGTATAACCTAGACTGTCATGCGCTAGTATAACGCGTTTTCAGCCTCGGTAACGTGTATTTCATCACCCAGAGCCTCAAGTAAGAACTTTTCCCAAGTTCTGTTGAAAATAACTGCGATTGATGGATAGACTGAGCGTTCCCTTTTCAGTGGCCGCATGTAACAGAGAAAGCAAGCGCCATAACAACAAAATTTCTGACTGTCTCTTGATACCATTAAAAAAGACTATGGTAGTAGAGCCAAATACAGCAACAGTCTATCAACACCAAAAACAATGCAACAGTAGAAGACAAACCGCGTCCGTTCAGTCCGTAGTAAGGTTCTGTTGGCGCTGCCTCATTTCGCAAAATATAACAGCACAGATCACCTACTCATGAGCATTTGCGCTCACGTCAAACTCAGAAGCTTAGAGAAATGCTAACCTCCCAGCCAAATGCTCTCGCTAGAGAGAGATGCAACGGCGGGCCCTATTTCCGATAAGAATGCGCGGCCCAATGGGTGCTTTTTATGCTATCTATCTCTCGGGTAACGCACAGGGCAGATAAGGGCTCTTTGCTGATATCACCTGGGCTTCAGTGTGTGTGAGTTCTGCAGCCGGCAGTTCCACGCTCTCAGTCCGAGCAATGGGACCACTTTTCCGCTGCGCGCTTTTCTGCGCAGTTTTTCTGTTGAACGTGAGATTGCACTGCTGCGATGGCTCGTCGGATCCTCAGCCGTCCCAAAATGGCACTGCAACCATTATGAGCCGCACAGGTACGTTTGATTCTAGCCTGTAAATTTCGTCTCTGCGATCATTCAATCTGCCATTTTTCCCTATTCCTTCCTACACTGGAAGTAAGCAATGAGATCCGCTTTGCGTTATCATTGGAGCTTTAAGAAGCAAGCTTTATACAAAGAATATCTATGAAGCCGAAGAAAATGTAGCCACCAGAAAAGGCCAGCAGTCGCAAGCCAGCGCGTTACTACCATGTGCTCTATTCAACCACCGGCATGGCGGTGTGCTTAACTCGGGGCGTGCCGCTCATCGTTTTGCAAGCAGCGCCGCACTGACTGCAGTACCGGTAACTAAGACGTCTTATCGAAGCGGCGCCACTCATCAAGAGATGTGCGCTGATGAACAAGACAAAACAAGTTCAAAAGAAAACTTTTTATCGAGCATTGTTTAAAACGTTGCGATATCATCCATCTCTGACCCGGGCTTACCCCCTGCAAAAATGCATGTTTTCTGCGCGGCTTTGTTAGCATGTGTTCACAGCGAATATTGTCAAAAAGCGCCATTCCACGGGAAGTGTCCCAGACCTCAACAAAGATTACCGCTGATTCTATTCAGAAAAATTAGGGTAATTGCCGATTTTGTGAATTATTATTTCATAATGCTCTCTCACAAAAACATTTTTTTTCACTCACGTAAATGCTCTTTGAATTTTCCACGATGAAAGAAAGGTTGGTTGTTGGTTAAAAAGTTTTGAACAAAGTCTGAAACCAGAGCAAATGACAATCGTTTTATATTATCACCATGCGTTGTTGTTTTTATTATGTGACTTCAGATGTGAACTCTTCTAAAATTTTTGCGTTTTTTTTGGTTCAGGAAAGGAGCCAATCAGTGCGTTTTCAGAAACTTTTTGTATAAACGCGTTTAGTATTTCAGGTATATTCTATTTCCAGTCCTTTTTACCTGTTGCTATCATCATCATCAGCCTCACAACGCCCACTGCAGGGCAAGGACATCTCCCATGTCTTTGCAATTAACCCTATCCTTTGCCAACTGCGGTCACCGTATCCCCACAAACTTCTTAATCTCACCCGCCCACCTAAATTTCTACCGCCCCCCCCCCCCCCCCCCCCACGTTCCCCTTCTCTTGGAATCCACTCCGTTACATTCTAGGACCAGCGGCTATCTTTCCTTCGCATTACATGCCCTGCCCAAGCCCATTTATTCCTCTTGATTTCGACTAGGATGTCAGTAACCAGTGTTTGACTTGGAGAAAAAATAGCGCCTAGCCATGCACACCACAATAAAAAACGAAGACGAGACACAAACGCGTCTTCGTTCTTTCTTGTGGTGTGCATGGTTTTGCACTATTTTTTCTCCAATTCAAGTATGCAGCAACTAGCCCAAAAAGAGGTGCTAAGGCAGTGTTTGACCCCTGATCCACATTGGCCTCTTCCTGTCTCTAATCTTGAACCTATCATTTTTCTGTCCATAGCTGGCGGCGTTGTCCTTAACTTAGGCTGAACCCTTTTTCGTTAGCCTCCACGTTTCTGCCGCGTAGGTGCCTACTGGTAAGATACAGCTATTGTGTACTGGTAAACTGCATTTCATTAATTGCACATAATTAAGAACTGTTCTTTTTAAGAAAAACACTTCCATCATTGACAAAAAGAGGATTTTTCCGTAGATTCGGACCCAAATTAAGCATCCAAGTATTCAGAAAAAAGTAAGCGATATGTATCATTATACACGCCAACTTCTATGTTTCTAATCTAGCAATTTTTTTTCGAGTAAATTCGGTTTGAGGTGAGCAAAAAATGTTTTTAAGTCCAGAAGCCGCCTCACCGGTAGGTAATGCCGATCTGCGCTTAAGTACAAAGCATGCATGTGCCGCAGTTAAACTTCTGGCGCGCTTATGATATCTTGATTCAGTATATATGGGCGCATGCTATTTGCTGCGTGCTAAATTGCCGTAAATCACCCGTTGACGCTGTTTGCGTGTAGGTCCCCCCGTAACAACATTTTATAATACATTTTTTTTATGAAAGTAAAAGGTGACTGCTTCAAAGTCGTCATCTGGACCGAAGATTTATTAGAGACACGGTATTCTAAATGCCACTGATCCCTTTTTTTGTGAGTAAAGCTTATGAGCGCTTTACGAGATATGTAAGAACCTGATTCAACGGCACTCCGCGCAAACCATCGCGTATCTCTCCAAAGGAAATTGACAGCACGTCATCCTCCATCCGCGCGCAGCATCGGCATTACACTGCCGTGCCCATCCGATGTCTTTCCCGCGTTTGCAGTTTTTAACAGTTCCTGAAAGTCATCGCAAGTGAGACGGAGAAAACTGCAGAGAAGGCTTCCATCGCGGTGCTTTAATTCATTTTCTACATGCAGTGAGTAGAAGCAAAGCCGCAGAAAACAGGCCTTTGAATTAATAGGAGACAGGGCTGTGCTCCGGCACCCTCAAAATGGAAGGTCAAAGCAAGCTGCAGTACCAAGCCATTCCGCAAGATTTTTTTCTGATTATGAAGGTTAGTACAAATTGATACCAATAACCGATGATTTCGAATTGCTGCGGAACTATGTAAAGCACCTGAACTAAGTTATTTTTTCTGGAATTGGATTTTACCGCCTTACCTTTGTTTTGAACTCGCCATGTCGAACAACGCATGCTATATCAAGAGGATAAAAATCTTCGCTAGCGGATGGGGATTTTCTAATAGCTGCATTTGCATTGCGACATGTTTTTATGGGTTATTCAGACATAACTGCACAATTTCGCATTAAATAAGCCCCTTTTGAAGGCTTGCACGCTGAATTCGCGCTATTTTTCCGGCACGAAAACTTCCGCCATGCACTTTCCGGCCGAGGAGTTGCCGCAAAGCCTCTGACTGCAGGCAGCAGCACCTGACAACTGTAGGTAACTTGACCGAAAAAGATAGGCACCTTCTCGCACCACGCTCAAAGCAGTCTCAGTTTGGTTGAGATAATATTGGAGCACAAGAAACAAATTCACATTCAACGATACACTTCTAAAATTGTTTCGAAGCTGCGCTCGAAAAATTTACTAGACACCTGTTGATGAATCTGAGGGATTCACGAAAAATAGCAGAGGGCCTTCTATTGGAAATGAAGATTTTGGGCATTCGCCTCGTTGCATCTCCCAAAGTGTGATCTCGCTGATGGAAGCGGGATCCACACAATATGGGTGTGTACGAGTCACCAAAACTTCAATGTGTTATTCTAGTGGGCTCAAGGACACAACCGAGGAGCTCTTGTCTACGATAATATGTCGGCTTGATAACGATGACTATTTTCGACAAATGCACAATCTGCCATGCGAATTACGCCGAGTCTCGGCTTCAACGAAGTCTTACCCTTCTTGCCATTGTGCAGTGCGGTGTTCTGTAGACTTAAAACCGTTGTTTTGACATCGCAAGATTTTTAACAATGTGCACAGATATTTTGGACCAACTTAATATCCACCAATTTACCAGTAGGCACCAAAGTAGCTATTTTCGAGAGCAAAGTTCAACCTGTCTACATGCGGCCGTCATGGCGTGGGTTTCGCGGAAAATTACAGCGTCACATTTGACTACACACCACATTCCAACTGCTGGGTAAACACGCCGGCCACCATACACACGGCTATTGTCTATTTTTCCAACCAGAAAAACAACCCTTTAGAGGCTTCGGTACGGTCTTTCGCAGCCTTTTTTTACTATTTGGAGCATGATACACTTGCAGCCCGCACACTTGAGAACGCAGTGCTCTAGACAACAAAACCATATCTACCACAAGCAAAAAATTATTTCCTTGAATGAGCTTTGTCACTATACAAGAAGAAACAAAACTTTTGTAATCACTGCTATCAAGACGAGGACCATAATTAATTGGCGAGACGGCATTTCTACGCCACTCCAAATGGCAAAAGTGCATGCGCTCCTGTGGCGGCACAGTGAAACGTCAGGCAGCAACAGTAAGCCTGCAGAGGCGATACAAGGATCAGATTCATTTCTCAGAGAAAGGATACGTTTGCTCGGGCTATGAAAAACGCATATGAAATTACAGTATCTTGAGTGCAAATTCTGGAAACGTGAAAAATGAACAAAGCTAGGTTGGAGATTCGCCATGGCAATCGCACTCAAAGGAACGCGACAGCTCAACCATTTAAGACCAGCTACACACACCTTCAACACTTCGTGCTTCATCACATCATACTCAGGCACTCAAAAAATTTAAGCATAGAAACGGGCATCGATACGTTAGAGTTCTTATTGTGAGAGCAAAGATTGAAGCGTTGAAAAGTTGAACATGAGTTAATGAGAAAACGAAGGAAAAGCAGACTAACGCATGAAATTTCCAGTTTGCAGGAGATAAACTCGTGCTGTGAGTGTTAGGGGGCCCCTTCAAACGTTGTTTACGGTTTTTCTTCAGTTAAGAAAAAGCGAAGAGGAATGGAGAATGCGAATCTTGTTCCCTACGTCGGAGAAGATGACGTGAAGTCGACCACTAACTGGCACTGCAAAATGCTCACATCGCTCCTGTGTTGGCCTACCTGACCGCACCAAGCTCCAAAAATTGAGTCACGTACTGACAAAATTACGCCGTTTACAGTGTATTTATACTGATGTCAACAGATTCTGCGCACGTTCGCTTAGCTGAGCGCCACAGTGAATATTCGTGCCAAAAAAAAAGGTGAAGAAGTACATAAGCTCCGTCTTTAGGGTATGATGCGACAGTGTTATTTGGTAACTTAAGCGGCCTGGGACTCTTCCTTCTTTCACCATCACATAACGATTAACCTACCGGTAAGAGCAGAATACACCAGAGATCTCTCCTGTGCAAGTATTCCTTCTCTTTCGCCTAGGTTTCCGCCTACATGCATTTTCTACGTTAAATTCAGAGATCTGGTGGGAGTCATAACACTACTGACGCAGTAGTACAGATATGAAGCGATGCGCCACTGCCCCGGCAGGCGGTTGTTTCAAGTAAAGCCATCGGTGCGGCGTCTGAGACACAGGTATCACACCTATGAAGTGGCGACGTATGTAGCAGCGCCAGACGACTCAGTCAGAGGTGTCATTTATCAAGCCTACGACGGAAGCTCGCCGGAGGAAGTCCGACAAGGCTTCATTAATCGCAACCCGGGTGTCGTGATCCTCGACACTCGTAAGCTGGGTCGTTCAAAAACGATCCAGATAACATTCCAAGGGAACAAAGTTCCGAGCCAGATCTACTATTGGGGATCCGTATTCCATGTGCACCCTTACCGGGAACAAGTCGAAACCTGCTACAACTGCCGGAGAGTCGGACATAGAGCCGACGTCTGCTACAGACCCAAAGCCAACCTGTGCCACCGATGTGGCGAGAACCATCCTGCACCTCCTGATGGGGAGCCACTCACATGTAAACCCGACTGCATCGTGTGCCATGGGGCACACCACACCGGGAGCCGGAATTGCAAGCACCGCCTCGTGGTCCGGAGACAACAACCACATAGGCTTAAAGAGGATGCGGCCCAGCATCACGTGGAAGGTGCGGCCCCACATCACGGGGAGCATCACCCGAGATCCAGGCACCGATCTTCGAGCCAGGCGAGGAACCAAACATGGAACAAGGGCAGAGATAGATCCAGTTCCTTCCCGCCGCTGAGTGGGGCGGCTGATGGAGAGAAGAGCACAAGTTCAGACCGAGGCAGAAGCAGCAGCCGAACCAACAAAAAGGTTAGCTGGCGAAATCCGGCCTGCCAACAGATGAGCGCTCGGGAGAAGGAACTTATAGAACAATTCCACAAAGAGCTTAAGGCGCGTGACGAGGAAAACGCCAGACTAAAGAAAGAAATGGCGGAGCTTCGTCGACTTGTCATGGCCTCGAGAGAGCAAAGAGCACAGTCACAGCAAACACCTGTGCAAGCCCCTCTTAAAGCACCCATTCCCGCATGCGAGGCTATGGAAACAGACAAACGCACCGCAGTTAAAAGACCCCCTCCCCCCGCGGAGAATACCCAAAACAAACGAGCTGCCGAAGCCTCTGCAGGCGATGTACCGCAGCCGGCTACGCCCGCTCCATTAAGAGCTGACCCTAATGCAATCACTACAAGAGTGGATAGCATTCAGAACAAGGTAGACAGCCTAGAGGTTAGAGTAGGAAACTTAGAGGCTAAGGTAGATGCCTTAGCAGTGGAATTCAGACAGTTCCAAACTCAAGTAATGTCTATGTTCCAACAAGTGATGGAGAAGCTGACCGCATTGGAGAACAGCTTAACGTCATTACAGCAAAGAGTGGATCACCAATATGGCACCGTCGCAACAATTTGAGGTATGGCAGTGGAATTGCAGAGGCTTCCGGCGCAAACGGGGGAATCTGCAGTTTCACATTCAAGCACAACAACGTCCACCAGACATTATTGCTCTACAAGAAGCTAGTGGCGCGGTCAAATTACCGGGCTATAAAGCGTTTCTTCCGCCAGGATATGATGCCGGCTCAATTACAGGCGTGTCCACCGCCAAGTTATTACAACGCAATATTACTGCACTACAGCACTCCATAGAAAGTTCAAAGGAAGACTACGTCCTCCTTGAGATTTTACCCAAGAAACGAGGAGATACAAATTTGTTTCTGCTTAATGTATATAGCCCACCCAAAGATAAGGGTACCGGTATACCGGAATTACTTATCAAGACTCTGAGACTAGCGACTAAATCCAAGCTATTAATAGTAGGGGACTTTAACGCACCACACCCGGAATGGGGATACACTAGAGTCGGTCCCAAAGGCAACAGGGTATGGCAAGTGGTCCAAAATCTAGGCCTAACTGTCCTGAACAACCCCCAAGAAATCACGAGACTAGGCAACAGTATATGTAAAGACACGTCGCCAGACCTCACCCTGGCAAAGAACATACAAAACCGAACATGGACTAACACAGGACACACGCTAGGCAGTGACCATTACATTATATCTACCACCTTTGAGACAGCAAGGCATAAATCAGTCTTCAACACAGTAAAAATTACGGACTGGGACAAGTTTAGGGTAATAAGAGAACAAAGACAAAAAGATGAAAGCACATACCCAGTAATTGAACATCTCGTGGACTGGGTGGAATCACTAAAAATGGACATTCAGGCTACCACAGCCGAAATCGGCATGGAAGAAGGACAAGTCACTGACTCTAGGTTATTGCATCTGTGGGAAGCTTATTTCAGCTTGCAAAACCGCTGGAAGAGGAACAAACACAACAAAAATCTTAAAAAGAGAATTGCACAGTTGCAGAGACTAATTGAAAAATATACTCTAGAGCTTCAACACAAACAATGGGAGCAAATTTGCGACCGCATGAATGGCAAGCTCGAGTGCAGGAAAACTTGGCATCTGCTAAGGCACCTTCTTGACCCCGCAGAGGCTAAATCAACTGAACGAGGTCAACTTATGAGATTAGTGTATCAGTATCAAGGCACCATAGAGGAGTTATTAACGGAACTATGAGATCGATACTTAAACACAACCCCAGATGGACCGCTGCCAAACTATCAGGGAACACCAAACGAGAACTTGGACGCTGAGATTATGGAGTCGGAAGTGTGGCTTGCCATGGGGCAACTACGCACCACCTCTGCAGCCGGGCCTGACGGTGTTACTAACAAAGCACTTAGAAACTTGGACGCAGGGTCAGTGACAGCACTCACTGATCTCATGAACAAATACTGGACAGACGGAAACATTCCACAAGAATGTAAACATGCAAAGATTACATTCATTCCAAAGCCAGGCAAGAAATTGTGTATAGAGAATCTACGCCCAATCTCTTTAACATCCTGCTTAGGAAAGTTAATGGAACATATAATTCTCAATCGGTTACAAGAATACGCTGAGGACAATAACTTACTCCCTAACTCCATGCTAAGCTTCAGGGCTAATCTTTTTACCCAAGATGTTATGCTGCAACTCAAGGCAGACATAATAGACATGGAACGCAGCAGAGGAACTAAAGCCGTATTAGGCTTGGATTTGAACAAGGCGTTTGATAATGTCACGCACGATGCAATCTTAAGGAATCTCTCGGACATCAACCCAGGGGAAAGAATTTTCCAGTACATCAAGTCATTTCTCAGTAACAGAACGGCACAGATAGCAGTGGGAGAGATTAAATCAGACTCTATCTCACTTGGAGGTAAAGGAACGCCACAGGGCTCAGTCCTGTCACCCTTCCTTTTTAATCTCTCACTAATTAAAATTCCTTCTAAATTAGCAGCCATCCCGGGGCTGCAACACACATTCTACGCAGATGATATCACTTTATGGACCACAACTGGCAGCGATGGTCAGATAGAGGATACCCTGCAACAAGCTGTAGACATAATACAAGACCTGGCGGGTAAAGCAGGGTTAACCTGCTCGCCCTCCAAGTCCGAATTATTTCTAATCAGATACAAACCAAGGGGCCCTCGAGCAAAAAATTACAAACCTCCGCCTCAACTGAAAATCTGGGTGGAAGGGCTCCTTGTAAAGGAAGTTCAAACTATAAGAATCCTAGGACTCTTCCTTCAGTCGAACCGGAAGAACAAGGAAACACTACAAAAACTCCAGACAACTGTCAATATGACGGTAAGACTAATTAGACGAATTGCAAGCAAAAGGAAGGGAGTGAAGGAGACAGAACTTTGCAAAATAGTACAAGCATTTGTAATAAGCAGGCTTGTCTACGCACTCCCATACTTAAAACTAGACAGTAGTGAAAAAGCCAAAGTAGAGTCTATGATTAGAACAGCATACAAGGTAGCATTAGGGCTACCGAACTGTACCTCCAACGAAAGGTTTCTGGGCTTGGGAGTACACAACACCTTAGACGAGCTTACAGAGGCACACTTAACAATGCAGAGAGGCCGGCTTTCCCGCACCAAAGCAGGAAGAACCATACTTGATTGTTTAGGACTAGGCATACAGTTGCCACCCCAAGATACCAAAACACAGATACCTAAACGCATCGCTAAGGTAATAAGAGTTAAGCCACTAGCTAAGAATATGCATCCTGCTCAGCACGAGGGGAGAAGAAGGGCTAGGGCAAAAGCTCTACACAACATATACAACCAAGATGAACATGCAGTATATGTAGATGCCGAAGAATATCCCCAGAAACAAGCGTTCGCACTAACGGCGGTGGATACGCAAGGTAAACGATAGTCTCCGGCACTACCATAACGAAATCCTCGGAAACGGCAGAAGAGGCGACAATCGCCCTTGCTATCATTAACACAGAAGCTACTACCATACTCAGCGACTCTAAATTTGCCATACGCAATTATGCGAGGGGCAGAATTTCTCAGGCAGCAATGAGCATATTGGGTCAAACCAAAGACTTAGAATTATTTAATTGATATGGGACCCGGCTCACTCGGGGAACCCTGGTAACGAAGCGTCACACATAACAGCTCGAGGATTTGTCAGCCGAGCAGGGGACGCTGTCGTTGCTGAGAGTTTTTCGAAGGACGGCCTGTCATCTTTTCACGATATTACTAATCATTTTAAACTTGAAAGGAGGATATTCCCTCCTCCAGACAAAGCCTTTAATAAGGAGCAGGAGACCACTTGGAGGCGACTCCAGACGCGATCCTTCATGACCCCTTACCTGTTGTCAAAATTCTACCCCGGTGAATACGACCCTGCATGTACATTATGTGGTGATTTAGCCACTTATGATCACCTATTGTGGAATTGTAAAGAGGAGCCGCCCCGGAAATCTCTAATACAGGTTCCTACTCTCGAGCAGTGGGAGGCCGTGTTGGTCAGCTCAGACTTGGGAGTTCAAACCCGGGGCAATGAATGGGCTACCCTGGTCGCTGTCAGCCGTGGACTGATAGCCACCTAGCACGGATCATCTGCATTCTGCCTTTTCTGACGAATTAAATGTTTTCCAATCCAATGAGACACAGGTTGCTCTTCCAAGCTCTCATAAGGCTTATGAGCAGTGCTACTGCGGAAAGGCGGCAATTGCTTTGAATTTCGTAAAATTAATTTCATTCCCACGTGCCCCAGGGGGCAGGTAGCTCGTAACCAGGTAGGCAGGTTCTCATCGTCATGGTAGCTAGGTTAAGGTGCCGTCGCAGCGTAGGTAACCTCGCAAAACCAATTATTAATTTAACTGCCACCTTCCACAGTGGGCAGCTTGGGATGACATCACAAGGTCATCTGACCTTGGCGACAAGTGGGCCACTTGCTTTTCTTGGCGCGCCAATGCCGCCAACGTTGGGTTTTCTGCTGAAAGAAACCCTTAACGTTGCCGCATTAAAAAAAGTCACATGCGATAGGTCGGCCGGTCCGCCGGAAATTCGTAGCATTAGCCTTTCTTCCCGCTTCGCATGACACGACACATCACACACACTTGTACACATCCATCTCAACTGAGCACTTAGCATTATTTGTACCTCTTTAGAGTTGAGACTCTTGCTCAATTGGTCTCCTATTCCATGTCTGATCTCCAGAATCCATCGACCATCGCTTGAAGCGGTGGGTTGCACACCATCACTTAACCGAAGAAAAGCAACCGGCATACACGCGCCGCTCTGCTATATCGCATCAGACGCCGGACAGTTTTTCCCAACACGCGGTTCCAATCCTGTCGCATTATTAATCGGCGCCACATCCGTGCTCTGCGATGAAGGTATACTTCGGCAATGCCTACAGGCCAGGCTCGTTTTAAAGTGAAAAAAAATTGTTTTCGCCTCGATAAAATTTTACTCGAATTGAAATTTCTAGATTAAAAGAAAGAGGTTGACGTGTATAATGAGCCACGTTGCATATACTTCTCTGTATGGTCTTGATGCTTAAGTAGGTCTGAATATCCGAGGAATTTTAGTCATATAATGCGAACGTTGTGTGTGTGTGTGTGTGTGTGTGTGTGTGTGTGTGTGTGTGTGTGTGTGTGTGTGTGTGTGTGTGTGTGTGTGTGTGTGTGTGTGTGTGTGTGTGTGTGTGTGTGTGTGTGTGTGTGTGTGTGTGTGTGTGTGTGTGTGTGTGTGTGTGTGTGTGTGTGTGTGTGTGTGTGTGTGTGTGTGTGTGTGTGTGTGTGTGTGTGTGTGTGTGTGTGTGTGTGTGTGTGTGTGTGTGTGTGTGTGTGTGTGTGTGTGTGTGTGTGTGTGTGTGTGTGTGTGTGTGTGTGTGTGTGTGTGTGTGTGTGTGTGTGTGTGTGTGTGTGTGTGTGTGTGTGTGTGTGTGTGTGTGTGTGTGTGTGTGTGTGTGTGTGTGTGTGTGTGTGTGTGTGTGTGTGTGTGTGTGTGTGTGTGTGTGTGTGTGTGTGTGTGTGTGTGTGTGTGTGTGTGTGTGTGTGTGTGTGTGTGTGTGTGTGTGTGTGTGTGTGTGTGTGTGTGTGTGTGTGTGTGTGTGTGTGTGTGTGTGTGTGTGTGTGTGTGTGTGTGTGTGTGTGTGTGTGTGTGTGTGTGTGTGTGTGTGTGTGTGTGTGTGTGTGTGTGTGTGTGTGTGTGTGTGTGTGTGTGTGTGTGTGTGTGTGTGTGTGTGTGTGTGTGTGTGTGTGTGTGTGTGTGTGTGTGTGTGTGTGTGTGTGTGTGTGTGTGTGTGTGTGTGTGTGTGTGTGTGTGTGTGTGTGTGTGTGTGTGTGTGTGTGTGTGTGTGTGTGTGTGTGTGTGTGTGTGTGTGTGTGTGTGTGTGTGTGTGTGTGTGTGTGTGTGTGTGTGTGTGCGTGCGTGCGTGCGTGTGCGCGTGCGCGCGCGCGCACCTTGGTTTCGGTGATTGTTAGCTTCCTTAATATGTTTGTCAAATGAGCCCCTCATTTCCTTTACCTTGTCTGCTAATAACTTAACGGCGGTCTCGGTTCTGGCAGTCTTGTTGCCATAGGTAGCATAAGAGGGCTCTCGCACAGTTTCCGCCATCGCCGTTACACGGGTGAAATTTCCTACGTTGTCTCCTTCAAGCAGGAGAGCCTCCCAAGAGTAGCGTTCATGATTTTATATATATATATATATTGTAAGGCTAAAGAAGAAGATGCGTCTGATGATTTGAAAAGACGAAGACGAGGTGACAGTGTTCTCGAGAACACTGTCCCCTCCGGCCGCCTCGCTAGGTGGGCCCTTCGCTTGCAAGAATATGATATCCGCGTCGTGTATCGCACCGGCCGCAAGCATCAAGACGCCGATGCTCTGTCACGCTGCCCCCTTCCAGCCGAGATCGCCAGCCTTTCCACCTCCGACGCTTCTCTGCCCTTGCTTCGCCTCAGCGACATGCCTTCAGCGCAACGCATGGATCCCTGGATCGCTTCCCTTCTCGACTTTCTCGCCAACCCGACGGCTGCTTCACCGTCACGTGCGCTCCGCCGCCAAGCTGCCCATTTTGCGATCCGTGACACCCTACTTTATCGCCGTAACTACAACTCCGAAGGTCGCAAGTGGCTGCTCGTTATTCCACGTCACTTACGCTCGGAGATATGCGCATACTTCCATGCTGCCCCCCACAGCGGTCACGCGGGCGTTTTCAAGACCTACACCCGCATACGGCTGCGCTACTACTGGCGCGGAATGTACACCTTTATCATGAAGTACGTGCGCGCATGCATTCCCTGCCAACGTCGCAAGACACCTCCCATCATTCTGCTGCTGAGCTGCAGCCGTTACCATGCCCTCCACGCCCGTTCGACCGCGTTGGCATTGATTTATACGGTCCGCTTCCATACACTGCAGACGGCAACCGTTGGGCTATAGTAGCGGTGGATCACCTTACACGATATGCCGAAACTGCTGCCCTTCCGGCTGCCACAGCGACGGACGTCGCCTCCTTCATTTTGCACCGATTCATCCTTCGCCACGGTGCACCTCGTGAACTGCTCAGTGACCGAGGCCGCGTGTTCTTATCTGAGGTGGTGAAGGCGCTTCTCAAAGAGTGCAACACTATTCACCGAACTACCACCGCCTATCATCCGCAGACCAATGGCCTCACTGAGCGATTTAACCGCACACTCGGAGACATGCTCTCCAAGTACGTCGCTTCTGACCACACGAATTGGGATCTCGTCCTTCCGTACGTTACTTATGCGTACAATACCGCTACGCAGTCTACCACCGGATTCTCTCCTTTCTTCCTACTTTACGGCCGCCAACCCTCTGCTACTATCGACACTATCCTCCCTTACCGCCCTGATGAATCCGAATATCGGCCTGTTTCCGACGCCGCGCAACACGCCGAAGCCTGCCGCCAAATTGCCCGGTCACTCACCACTGACACCCAGCATCGCCAGCGCTCCCGCCTCGACCAAGACCAAACCCCACCGAACTACACTTCTGGTGCACTTGTGTGGCTCTGGATCCCTTCAGGAACTCCCGGTCTCTCCTCAAAATTTCTTGCGAAGTACCATGGTCCCTACCGTGTGCTGGAGCGCACCTCTCCGGTTAATTATATCGTGGAACCCCTCACGCGTCTCCTGATCTCCGCCGCCGAGGACGGGAGACCGTTCATGTCCAGCGCCTCAAGCCCTACTACGACCCCGCCGTCTTGCCATCATCCTAAGTCGCCAGGATGGCTCCTCTTGTCCCCGGGGTGATTGTAAGGCTAAAGAAGAAGATGCGTCGGATGATTTGAAAAGACGAAGACGAGGTGACAGTGTTCTCGAGAGTTTTTGCCAGCGCTACGCTTGTGTGTCTTTTGCCGATCTGATCCCAGACTGCTGCCGTTGCCGTTCCCGTCGCCCCAGTACCTCGTAACAAACCCCCCGTTACAATATATATATATATATATATATATATATATATATATATATATATATATATATATATATATATATATATATATATTGCAATGGATAGAAGAGATGAATGAAGTCTCTCGGAGGCGCACGTGCTCTGGGATTCGGTGCTGTGTGCCTGGTGCTCTGTGCGGGCCGCCCTGTGCTCTTGACCTGTGTGCTGTGCCCGGGCGTTCTCGCGTCGTTCCCGCCTGGACCACGTAACATCTTTGGTGGAGGTGCGGATTTTACGCTGCGCACACCACGCAGCTTCGTAGTACTCGTCAGGCCGGGACTACCACCATGGCTCCACCCGGCCGGTCAAGGAGCCCCATTACCCCCACTACCCCTCTTTTCGTCATCATGGCTCCTCCTCGTGACCCCGGCACGTTTTCCGGCACAGATGGCTCGGACGTCGAAGACTGGATTAACCTCTACGAGCGTGTCAGCAACTACAACAGGTGGGACCCTACGCTAATGCTCGCGAACGTCATCTTTTACCTCAATGGCACGGCGCGCGTATGGTACGAGACCCACGAGGAAGAGCTAACAAGTTGGGACACCTTTAAGGAAAAGTTGAAGACGCTTTTCGGTAGACCTGATGACCGCCAGCTCGCCGCCAAGAAACAGCTGGCTACTCGAGCACAATATTCTACCGAGAGCTACGTGGCCTACATTCAGGACATCTTGGCGCTTTGTCACAAGGTCGACTCCGCAATGAGTGAGACCGATAAAGTGGGTCACGTGCTCAAAGGCATTGCCGACGATGCGTCCCACTTGCTTGTTTGCAAATACTGTACCTCAATTGACTCCATCATAAACGAGTGCCGTCGATTTGATCAAGTCAAAGGCCGCCGCATTTCGCCGTCGTTTTCTCGCCTTCCCAACACGGCCGCGACATCTTCCTGTGAGGACCACCGATCACCATCCCGCACGCCCTCGGACGCCCCTGCCGTCACCGATTCAGTCACCCGGATCGTCCGACGTGAACTGGAGGCCCTCGCACCTGTGATATCCCCGCCCTCCGTCCCTGATACAACCCTGCCCGCTGTGTCGCTGATTCAGGCCGTCGTGCGGCAGGAATTCGCTCATCAGAACCTCGCTCCGGCAGTGTGCGCCATCAGAAGCCCGGACACCCCCCAGCCCCCTCCCTGTGCTTTTCGTCGCACCTATTATTCTCTGCCCCGTTCCCGCAATCCCAATGACTGGCGCACGGCGGACGACCGTCCCATTTGCTTCCGGTGCTCTCGCATTGGCCACATCGCCCGTCATTGCCGCAGTCCATGGTCTTCAACGCCCCGCAACGTCTTCCCCTCCTTCTACAGTCCCGCCTCATCCCACAACTTCTCGACCCGCGCCCCGTCCGAACCGTCTGCACCAGCCGTACCCTCTCCACGCCGATTCTCCCGCTCTCCGTCCCCGCAGGGCCGCCGCTCTCGTTCCCCCCAGTCGCCTTCTCGCAGCCGCTCCCAATTGGAAAACTAAGTGCTGCAGCTCCCGGAGGTGACGCTGCATCAACGACCCGGACTACAAATCCTCTCTCGACCACTCGACCTAATCTTCTGAACGTCACTATCGACCGTGTTCCTGTGCACGCCCTGATTGACACCGGTGCTCATGTATCAGTAATGAGTGCCGCCCTCCGCCGTCGCCTCCGCAAAGTACTCACGCCTGCAACATCCCGTGTGTGTCGCGCATGGTGGCATGCCTGCTGTGGACGGTATGTGTACCGCGCGCGTTACTATTGCCGGCCAGAGTATACCAGTTCAGTTCACCGTGCTGACCACCTGTGCCCATTACCTTATCCTCGGCTTAGATTTTTTGACTGCCCATTCCGCCCTCATTGACTGCTCGGAGGGTGTTCTACACCTCGCCCTTCCAATGCTGGATTCAGACCCACTTGATGTATCACTGCGAATGTTCAGTACCGCATATGCTCGCCTCTCATCCCGAACCGCCTCTTTTGTTCCATTGACCCCATCTCGCCCAGTTCCCGATGGCGACTATCTCGTTACTCCCAATCTTGACCTCCTCCTGACCCGTAACGTTGCCCTACCTTATACCATTGCCACCATCCAAGCAAACGCCCTCTCTCTGCCTTTCCTCAACTTCGGCCTCACTTCTCAAGTGCTACCGTCCGGCATCTGCGTCGCTACGCTATCCCCTCTCGCTCCTTGCCACGTGGCTACGTTGCCCGCTACCCCAGTTCCAGAAACCGCCGCACCGCGCCGGCAGTCTCTTCTGTCGACCGACACCTTCACAACCATGATGGCTACCGACCTCCATCCCGATCAAACTGCCAAGCTTCGTGCCCTTCTCGAATCTTTTTCGGATATTTTTGACGTGAACAACACCGCGCTGGGTCAAACACTCGCCGTCAGGCACCGCATTGAAACAGGCGATGCCCCTCCCATCCGCCGCCGCTCTTACCGGGTCTCTCACGCCGAGCGTCAAGTAGCCAATGCGGAAGTTACTAAAATGCTAGAAAAAAACATTATCGAACCCTCACACAGTCCCTGGGCCTCACCCGTCGTCCTTGTCAGGAAAAAGGATGGCTCATGGCGTTTTTGCATTGATTATCGCCACCTGAATAAGATAACTAAAAAGGACCTGTACCCCCTGCCGCGTATCGATGACGCGCTTGACTGCCTCCATGGTGCCAAATTCTTCTCGTCCATAGATCTTCGCTCCGGCTACTGGCAAATTGCTGTAGATGAACAGGACCGTGAGAAAAGCGCTCTTGTGACTCCTGGTGGCCTTTATCAATTCAAAGTTATGCCTTTCGGATTATGCAACGCACCAGCCACATTTGAACGCATGATGGATGCTCTTTTGCAAGGATTTAAGTGGTCCACCTGCCAGTGCTATCTCGATGACGTCATTGTCTTTTCGCCCTCGTTTTCCTCTCACCTCACTGACCTTTCTCAGATCCTTTCCCTCTTTCGTCATGCTGGCCTGCAGCTCAACTCGTCTAAGTGCCGTTTCCCGCGCCGTCAACTCGCCATCTTGGGTCATGTCGTCGACGACACGGGGGTGCACCCTGGCCCTGATAAGATCCGAGCCGTTAAAGACTTTCCTCAGCCACGTTCCTGTAACGACGTCCGCAGCTTATTAGGGCTGTGCTCCTACTTTCGTCTATTTGTTGAAGGCTTCGCCGACATCGCCCGCCCCCTCACCGACCTCCTGAAAAAGGACGCCACCTTCATCTGGGGACCCGACCAAGCACACGCGTTTTCCACCTTGATATTGAAGCTTACTACCACGCCAGTTCTGGACCACTTCGATGTGACAGCTCCCACTGAAGTCCGCACAGACGCCAGTGGCTATGGCATCGGCGCTATTCTCTCTCAGAGGCAATCCGAACAGCACCGTGTCATCGCCTACGCCAGTCGCCTCCTCTCCGCCCCGGAGCGCAATTACTCAATTACCGAACGTGAGTGCTTAGCCCTTGTCTGGGCGGTTGGGAAATTCCGCCCATATTTCTACGGCCGCCCTTTTACGGTTGTCACCGACCACCATGCGCTCTGCTGGCTCTCATCACAGAAAGATCCTACTGGCCGCCTAGGTCGCTGGGCTTTACACCTCCAAGACTTCGACTATACCGTGGTATATAAGTCAGGTAGGCTACACACTGATGCTGATTGCCTCTCCCGCTATCCCGTTGACTCTTCTGATCATTCTGGCAGTGACTCCGCCGCTGACCTCTTCTCGCTCTCTGCTCTTACTCACCTTGGCGATGAGCAGCGACGAGATATCGAGCTCCGCTCTATTATTTCCCGCCTCAGATCCTCTTCATCTGACCCTGCCCTGCGCCGGTTTGTACTTCATCATGACACACTCTACCGCAGAAGCCTGAACCCCGCCGGCCCAGACCTACTGCTTGTTGTCCCGAAGCATCTGCGCAACGACGTCCTCCACGAGCTCCATGACCTCCCCACTGCTGGACATCTGGGTGTCTCGCGTACTTACGCCCGCGTGCGTCGTCGCTTCTTTTGGCCCCGTCTGTACCAGTCCGTCCGCCGCTATGTTCGTGCCTGCGACCAGTGCCAGCGCCGGAAACGTCCCGCCACGCTCTCCGCGGGTTTGCCCCAGCCTCTTGATGTGCCCCCTGGACCATTCTATCGTGTTGGCTTGGATCTTTTGGCCCGCTTCCGGAGTCCACCTCCGGAAACAAATGGATTGCCGTTGCGACAGATTATGCTACTCGCTATGCCATCACGTGGGCCTTTCCACCAGTACTGCTACCGACGTGGCCGATTTTCTCCTCTACGACCTCATCCTCCGTCATGGTGCACCCCGCCAACTTCTCACCGACCGCGGCCGTTGCTTTCTCTCTAAAGTTGTCGACGACATTCTCCGTTCCTGCTCAACAAAACATAAGCTGACCACCGCCTATCATCCCCAAACCAACGGTCTTACAGAGCACCTCAACCGCACTCTCACGGATATGCTCGCAATGTACGTTTCCCCGGACCATCAGGACTGGGACATTGCCCTTCCATACGTGACATTGGCCTACAATTCTTCTCGTCATGACACTGCCGGTTACTCCCCGTTCTATCTCTTGTACGGTCGTGAACCCCAATTACTTTTGGACACGCTGCTTCCGACATCTCCTTCCCCGCCATCTGAATATGCCCACGACGCTATTGCCCGCGCCGACCACGCCCGCCGGCTGGCTCGCTCCCGCCTACAAGCCTCGCAGGCCTCGCAGCAGGACTACTACGACCGCCGCCACCGCATGGTAACTTTTTCCCCTGGAGCCCTCGTCTTGCTTTGGTCGCCCACACGCCGTGTCGGGCTTTGCGAAAAACTAATGTCCCGCTATGTTGGCCCATACCGTGTGCTCCGCCAGGTCACCGCCGTCACCTACGAGATTGCCCCGGCCTTTCCGGAGACCACCTCCGGTGCATCACAGAGTGACGTTGTCCACGTCTCTCGCCTCAAGCCCTACGTGTCGCAATCCCTTGCCCCGCCCTAATTTCCACCGAGACGGTGTTTTTTTGCGACCGGGGGCCATGCAACGGATAGAAGAAGAGATGAATGAAGACTCTCGGAGGCGCGCGTGCTCTGGGATTCGGTGTTGTGTGCCTGGTGCTCTGTGCGGGCCGCCCTGTGCTCTTGACCTGTGTGCTGTGCCCGGGCGTTCTCGCGTCGTTCCCGCCTGGACCACGTAACAATATATATATATATATATATATATATATATATATATATATATATATATATATATATATATATATATATATATATATGTATGTATGTATATTCCCAAGTACATGCTCCAGCTCGGGTAAGCGTTATCGCTTGTGTGCGTGGCAGGGCAGCCGGGGAGTTAAGTACATGACTCAGCAGTGAATAAAATAGAAAAACAAAAGAGAGCTCGAACAAGACCGACTCGGAAATTGCTTCCGCGATGCAATAAAATAGAAACACAAAAACACAAAAGAGCTCGAACCAGACAGATTCAGAAATTGCTTCCGCGATGCGAGGAGAACACAAGTACAAAAAACGTAGAGTACAAGACAGCATTCCACCGTTGTCACTTTCATGCACGAAATGGCAACGCTGAGAACATAGAAAAAACAGATTAAAAATTTGTCACTCAATATTACTATTCAACAACGATCGAGGAAACTTCTTAAGTTGTTTTAATACATTAATGCTCGGGGCGGTTTGCATCTTATTGAAGTAATAAGGAACATAATGACTGCGGGTTTTTTTCTTCATAATTAGTGTATCTCCATGGTATGACGTATTTTTCCGTCTGACGGAGAGACCGTACTTTGTTGTTATCGATTTTAAAGACGCTGTGGAAGAAATGTTTGCGCAATATGTCAAAAATAAATTGCTTGTGTACAGGTAGCACCTCAAAATGTAGCCATACTAGCTATTACTGCTTTATCATGACAGCTGGTTCCGTAGGCGAGATTAGATGCAATTCTGTACAGTATGCGGCTTAGTATGTTTAGTTTATATAATGATGCGGTTCCGTAAATTGTTATTCCATATCGCAATATGGATTCTTCTTATACTTTATAAATCATTTTTCTAACCGACACATCGCAAATAGATCGTAGGACATACATATAAACACACACCACGCGCAAACGTTTGGCTAGCTCTTGAATATGAGAGTTACATGAGAGTTTCGTCAAATGTCATGCCAAGATACTTAAAGCTCGATTTAAGTTCCAAAGGTGGGCATGAACAGCATGTACAATTCTTATCATGAAGATATATATTAGAGCATGTTCGAAGTTTTTTGTATGGACTATGAAAACAAGGAAGGCAGGTTTATGAGATATTAGTATAAATCTGATTAGCGTTGAAAAATTCAAAAATGAACATCCCGTTGCATCCTGCCGGATGCTTCTTCATAAGTTTCACTTGGTATCACCAGAGCAGTGTCATCTGCATATAAAAAAATCTGAGAGCTTAAAGGAAGATCGGTCATGTCATTGACGTAAATATTCAATAATAAGGGCCCTAAAACTGAGCACTGAGGAACACCAGTAGAAAGTGTAACATTGTACTATATGATTCGCCTATTCGAACGTATTGTTCTCGATCAGTAAAATAGCTCTTAAAAAACGGCATGTAAGGACCTCTGAAACCAAAATGATCGAGTTTAGCTAATAGTAAATTATGGTTGATAGTATAAAACACTTTTTGCAAATCAATAAAAAGTGTAAGGACAATGTTATTTTCATCTATTTCTTTACAGAATAAATCATGAAAATCTTCTAGTAGGCTTACGGTACTTTTACCTTTGCGGAAACTATACTGGGCGGCATTTAGTAGATGGCAATTATCACAAAAGGACGTGATGCAGGCATGTACAATTTTCTCCATGATACAAGCGATGGCGGACAAGATCGCAATTGGCCTGTAATTCTTAAAATCTCTTTTAGAGCCTTTTTTGTGCAAAGTTCTTATCAAACTTATTTTCATGTAGCAATGATTGTGTCCAGTTGTGAAAGTTTCGTTGATAATATAAAGTAATACGGTTTTAAATCTGTCAAAATGCACTATGAGATCCCTCATCCTAACACCATCTTACCCTGGCGTTTTTGAAATTGACATTGTTTTCAATACATCCCGTAAATCTAGCTCAGTAACAGTAGGCATGTAAGCTGAATGGATGTTCGAAGTAGTAGTAGAAGGTTTCCTTATTGACAAAGCTATATATATATATATATATATATATATATATATATATATATATATATATATATATATATATATATATATATATATATATATATATATATATATATAAACATATTAAGGAAGCCAACAGTCACCGAAACCAAGGTGCATAGGGGAATGTTTCTATTGTTTTATTATCTAGTGCCAATCAATTAGTTTTAAAGAAAATTACTTATAAAGCAGCAGAAAAAACAACCATGCCGCCGGTGGGATCCGAACGCACGACCTCCGAATATCGCGTCAGATGCTCTTACCAACTGAGCTACGGCGACGGCTGTCCAATCTGCTGCTTTCGCAGGTATTTATGTTTAGCGTGTAAGCGAACCTTGAGAGTGTTCACAAGCGCCACCCTCGTCCATAGCGGTGGACGTAGCACGCCTCTAATAACGCGAGTGTGACGTAGAAGGTCATCTAACGGCGAGGGCGGAACTGTGCGAGAGCCCTCTTATGCTACCTATGGCGAAAAATACACATTCCACCTAGGCAAACCAACACGCGTGGGTAAGCACTTAAAGCGACAAACGCTATCCAGTATTCAAATCTATAAACTTTCTTATACCGTTATCATCACATGCTAAATTCATATCATGAAGAGAACTAAATTTTGTTTAAGCTTATCTTCATTAGGAAAACAGACGAACTGTTTATTTTTGCGCCTTTTTCACAGATAAATGCTCAGAAGACGAAAAGAAGAACGCAAGCTGCAAGGCAAACGAAAAATGCACATTCCATCTAAACCAGCCAACATGCGTGGGTAAGCACTTAAAGCGACAAACGCTATCCAGTATTCAAATCTATAAACTTTCTTATACCGTTATCATCACATGCTAAATTCACATCATGATCAGAAATAAATTTTGTTGTAAGCTTATATTCAATAGGAAAACACGCGAACTGTTTATTTTTGCGCCTTTTTCACAGATAAATGCTCAGAAGACGAAAAGAAGAACGCAAGCTGCAAGGCAAACGAAAAATGCACATTCCATCTAAACCAGCCAACATGCGTGGGTAAGCACTTAAAGCGACAAACGCTATCCAGTATTCAAATCTATAAACTTTCTTATACCGTTATCATCACATGCTAAATTCACATCATGATCAGAAATAAATTTTGTTGTAAGCTTATATTCAATAGGAAAACACGCGAACTGTTTATTTTTTCGCCTTTTTCACAGATAAATGCTCAGAAGACGAAAAGAAGAACGCAAGCTGCAAGGCAAACGAAAAATGCACATTCCATCTAGACCTACCAACATGCGTGGGTAAGCACTTAAAGCGACAAACGCTATCCAGTATTCAAATCTCTAAACTTTCTTATACCGTTATCATCACATGCTAAATTCACTTCATGATCAGAACTACATTTTGTTGTAAGCTTATCTTCATTAGGAAAACACACGGACTGTTCATTTTTGCGCCTTTTTCACAGATAAATGCTCAGAAGACGAAAAGAAGACCGCAAGCTGCAAGGCAAACGAAAAATGCACATTCCATCTAGACCAACCAACATGTGTGGGTAAGCACTTAAAGCGACAAACGCTATCCAGTATTCAAATCCATAAACTTTCTTATACCGCACAAGCTAAATTCACATAATGATCAGAACTAAATATTGTTGTAAGCTTATCTTCATTAGGAAAACACACGAACTGTTTATTTTTGCGCCTTTTTCACAGATAAATGCTCAGAAGACGAAAAGAAGAACGCAAGCTGCAAGTCAAACGAAAAATGCACATTCCATCTAAACCAACCAACATGCGTGTGTAAGCACTTAAAGCGACAAACGCTATCCAGTATTCAAATCTATAAACTTTCTTATACCGTTATCATCACATGCTAAATTCACATTATGATCAGAAATAAATTTTGTTGTAAGCTTATATTCAATAGCAAAACACGCGAACTGTTTATTTTTGCGCCTTTTTCACAGATAAATGCTCAGAAGACGAAAAGAAGAACGCAAGCTGCAAGGCAAACGAAAAATGCACATTCCATCTAGACCTACCAACATGCGTGGGTAAGCACTTAAAGCGACAAACGCTATCCAGTATTCAAATCTCTAAACTTTCTTATACCGTTATCATCACATGCTAAATTCACTTCATGATCAGAACTACATTTTGTTGTAAGCTAATCTTCATTAGGAAAACACACGAACTGTTCATTTTTGCGCCTTTTTCACAGATAAATGCTCAGAAGACGAAAAGAAGAACGCAAGCTGCAAGGCAAACGAAAAATGCACATTCCATCTAGACCAACCAACATGCGTGGGTAAGCACTTAAAGCGACAAACGCTATCCAGTATTCAAATCTATAAACTTTCATATACCGTTATCATCACATGCTAAATTCACATATTGATCAGAACTAAATTTTGTTGTAAGCTTATCTTCATTAGGAAAACACACGAACTGTTTATTTTTGCGCCTTTTTCACAGATAAATGCTCAGAAGACGACAAGAAGAACGCAAGCTGCAAGGCAAACGAAAAATGCACATTCCATCTAGACCAACCAACATGCGTGGGTAAGCACTTAAAGCGACAAACGCTATCCAGTATTCAAATTTATAAACTTTCTTATGCCGTTATCATCACATGCTAAATTCACATCATGATCAGAACTAAATTTTATTTAAGCTTATCTTCATTAGGAAAACACACGAAGTGTTTATTTTTGCGTCTTTTTCACAGATATTTGCTCAGAAGACGAAAAGAAGAACGCAAGCTGCAAGGCAAACGAAAAATGCACATTCCATCTAGACCAACCAACATGCGTGGGTAAGCACTTAAAGCGACAGACGCTATCCAGTATTAAAATCTATACACTTTCATATACCGTTATCATCACATGCTAAATTCACATCATGATCAGAACTAAATTTTATTTAAGCTTATCTTCATTAGGAAAACACACAAAGTGTTTATTTTTGCGTCTTTTTTCGCAGATATTTGCTCAGAAGACGAAAAGAAGAACGCAAGCTGCAAGGCAAACGAAAAATGCACATTCCATCTAGACAAACCAACATGCGTGGGTAAGCACTTAAAGCGACAAACGCTATCCAGTATTCAAATCTATAAACTTTCTGATACCGTTATCATCACATGCTAAATTCACATCATGATCAGAACTAAATTTTATTTAAGCTTATCTTCACTAGGAAAACACACGAAGTGTTTATTTTTGCGTCTTTTTCACAGATATTTGCTCAGAAGACGAAAAGAAGAACGCAAGCTGCAAGGCAAACGAAAAATGCACATTCCATCTACACCAACCAACATGCGTGGGTAAGCACTTAAAGCGACAAACGCTATCCAGCATTCAAATCTATAAACTTTCTTATACCGTTATCATCACATGCTAAATTCACATCATGATCAGAACTAAATTTTGTTGTAAGCTTATCTTCATTAGGAAAACACACGAACTGTTTATTTTTGCGCCTTTTTCACAGATAAATGCTCAGAAGACGAAAAGAAGAACGCAAGCTGCAAGGCAAACGAAAAATGCACATTCCATCTACACCAACCAACATGCGTGGGTAAGCACTTAAAGCGACAAACGCTATCCAGCATTCAAATCTATAAACTTTCTTATACCGTTATCATCACATGCTAAATTCACATCATGATCAGAACTAAATTTTGTTGTAAGCTTATCTTCATTAGGAAAACACACGAACTGTTTATTTTTGCGCCTTTTTCACAGATAAATGCTCAGAAGACGAAAAGAAGACCGCAAGCTGCAAGGTAAACGAAAAATGCACATTCCATCTAGACCAACCAACATGTGTGGGTAAGCACTTAAAGCGACAAACGCTATCCAGTATTCAAATCTATAAACTTTCTTATACCGCACAAGCTAAATTCACATAATGATCAGAACTAAATATTGTTGTAAGCTTATCTTCATTAGGAAAACACACGAACTGTTTATTTTTGCGCCTTTTTCACAGATAAATGCTCAGAAGACGAAAAGAAGAACGCAAGCTGCAAGTCAAACGAAAAATGCACATTCCATCTAAACCAACCAACATGCGTGGGTAAGCACTTAAAGCGACAAACGCTATCCAGTATTCAAATCTATAAACTTTCTTATACCGTTATCATCACATGCTAAATTCACATTATGATCAGAAATAAATTTTGTTGTAAGCTTATATTCAATAGCAAAACACGCGAACTGTTTATTTTTGCGCCTTTTTCACAGATAAATGCTCAGAAGACGAAAAGAAGAACGCAAGCTGCAAGGCAAACGAAAAATGCACATTCCATCTAGACCTACCAACATGCTTGGGTAAGCACTTAAAGCGACAAACGCTATCCAGTATTCAAATCTCTAAACTTTCTTATACCGTTATCATCACATGCTAAATTCACTTCATGATCAGAACTACATTTTGTTGTAAGCTAATCTTCATTAGGAAAACACACGAACTGTTCATTTTTGCGCCTTTTTCACAGATAAATGCTCAGAAGACGAAAAGAAGAACGCAAGCTGCAAGGCAAACGAAAAATGCACATTCCATCTAGACCAACCAACATGCGTGGGTAAGCACTTAAAGCGACAAACGCTATCCAGTATTCAAATTTATAAACTTTCTTATGCCGTTATCATCACATGCTAAATTCACTTCATGATCAGAACTACATTTTGTTGTAAGCTAATCTTCATTAGGAAAACACACGAACTGTTCATTTTTGCGCCTTTTTCACAGATAAATGCTCAGAAGACGAAAAGAAGAACGCAAGCTGCAAGGCAAACGAAAAATGCACATTCCATCTAGACCAACCAACATGCGTGGGTAAGCACTTAAAGCGACAAACGCTATCCAGTATTCAAATTTATAAACTTTCTTATGCCGTTATCATCACATGCTAAATTCACTTCATGATCAGAACTACATTTTGTTGTAAGCTAATCTTCATTAGGAAAACACACGAACTGTTCATTTTTGCGCCTTTTTCACAGATAAATGCTCAGAAGACGAAAAGAAGAACGCAAGCTGCAAGGCAAACGAAAAATGCACATTCCATCTAGACCAACCAACATGCGTGGGTAAGCACTTAAAGCGACAAACGCTATCCAGTATTCAAATCTATAAACTTTCATATACCGTTATCATCACATGCTAAATTCACATAATGATCAGAACTAAATTTTGTTGTAAGCTTATCTTCATTAGGAAAACACACGAACTGTTTATTTTTGCGCCTTTTTCACAGATAAATGCTCAGAAGACGACAAGAAGAACGCAAGCTGCAAGGCAAACGAAAAATGCACATTCCATCTAGACCAACCAACATGCGTGGGTAAGCACTTAAAGCGACAAACGCTATCCAGTATTCAAATTTATAAACTTTCTTATGCCGTTATCATCACATGCTAAATTCACATCATGATCAGAACTAAATTTTATTTAAGCTTATCTTCATTAGGAAAACACACGAAGTGTTTATTTTTGCGTCTTTTTCACAGATATTTGCTCAGAAGACGAAAAGAAGAACGCAAGCTGCAAGGCAAACGAAAAATGCACATTCCATCTAGACCAACCAACATGCGTGGGTAAGCACTTAAAGCGACAAACGCTATCCAGTATTCAAATCTATAAACTTTCTTATACCGTTATCATCACATGCTAAATTCACACCATGATCAGAACTAAATTTTGTAGTAAGCTTATCTTCATTAGGAAAACACACGAACTGTTTATTTTTGCGCCTTTTTCACAGATAAATGCTCAGAAGACGAAAAGAAGAACGCAAGCTGCAAGGCAAACGAAAAATGCACATTCCATCTAGACCAACCAACATGTGTGGGTAAGCACTTAAAGCGACAAACGCTATCCAGTATTCAAATATATAAACTTTCTTATACCGTTATCATCACATGCTAAATTCATATCATGATGAGAACTAAATTTTGTTTAAGCTTATCTTCATTAGGAAAACACACGAACTGTTTATTTTTGCGCCTTTTTCACAGATAAGTGCTCAGAAGACGAAAAGAAGAACGCAAGCTGCAAGGCAAACGAAAAATGCACATTCCATCTAGACCAACCGACATGCGTGGGTAAGCACTTAAAGCGACAAACGCTATCCAGTATTCAAATCTATAAACTTTCTTATACCGTTATCATCACATGCTAAATTCACTTCATGATCAGAACTAAATTTTGTTGTAAGCTTATCTTCATTAGGAAAACACACGAACTGTTTATTTTTGCGCCCTTTTCACAGATAAATGCTCAGAAGACGAAAAGAAGAACGCAAGCTGCAAGGCAAACGAAAAATGCACATTCCATCTAGACCAACCAACATGCGTGGGTAAGCACTTAAAGCGACAAACGCTATCCAGTATTCAAATCTATAAACTTTCTTATACCGTTATCATCACATGCTAAAATCACATCATGATCAGAACTAAATTTTGTTGTAAGCTTATCTTCATTAGGAAAACACACGAACTGTTTATTTTTGCGCCCTTTTCACAGATAAATGCTCAGAAGACGAAAAGAAGAACGCAAGCTGCAAGGCAAACGAAAAATGCACATTCCATCTAGACCAACCAACATGCGTGGGTAAGCACTTAAAGCGACAAACGCTATCCAGTATTCAAATCTATAAACTTTCTTATACCGTTATCATCACATGCTAAAATCACATCATGATCAGAACTAAATTTTGTTGTAAGCTTATCTTCATTAGGAAAACACACAAAGTGTTTATTTTTGCGTCTTTTTCACAGATATTTGCTCAGAAGACGAAAAGAAGAACGCAAGCTGCAAGGCAAACGAAAAATGCACATTCCATCTAGACCAACCAACATGCGTGGGTAAGCACTTAAAGCGACAAACGCTATCCAGTATTCAAATCTATAAACTTTCTTATACCGTTATCATCACATGCTAAAATCACATCATGATCAGAACTAAATTTTGTTGTAAGCTTATCTTCATTAGGAAAACACACGAACTGTTTATTTTTGCGCCCTTTTCACAGATAAATGCTCAGAAGACGAAAAGAAGAACGCAAGCTGCAAGGCAAACGAAAAATGCACATTCCATCTAGACCAACCAACATGCGTGGGTAAGCACTTAAAGCGACAAACGCTATCCAGTATTCAAATCTATAAACTTTCTTATACCGTTATCATCACATGCTAAAATCACATCATGATCAGAACTAAATTTTGTTGTAAGCTTATCTTCATTAGGAAAACACACGAACTGTTTATTTTTGCGCCCTTTTCACAGATAAATGCTCAGAAGACGAAAAGAAGAACGCAAGCTGCAAGGC